>NC_083732.1:3717777-4027592 GCF_028564815.1 Eubalaena glacialis | reverse complement strand
GCAATTCAGTGCTGCTCAAAGGCAGGCCCTTCCCAAGATGAAGAGTTGGTGCTGGAATGCAGGTGGATGCCCTGCTTCCCTCACCAGGTAAGTTTTATCTGTTTGGCTCCACTAAGCAATGTACTTCGTGATGAATTTCACTGGCACCTGGCAGGGGCGCCTGCCCTCATCCAGGACAGACAGCACGCCATTTCCCGCGGGCGGTCCACGGCCCACAAGCTGAGTAGCACTGCGTGAGACGGTGCGCTTATCAGCATCACAGCTATCGTGACACGCTCGTCCAGACCTGCCCTTTCACTGTCCAAAGCTCTTTTTGCGGCTCCATCAAAGGCAAACTTGTGCCTCCATCCCTGTCCACTGGCAGCCCACAGAAAAGCCCCCCGAATCTTTACGATATGTCCAGAGGCCCCCATGCTCCTCCCTGGTTTTGCATGACCCACCCTCCTGCTAAAGCTTGTCCTTTGTGTCTTCCTGGAAGACGCTGATAAGGACGTTGATCGAGATCGGGCCGAGGACAGATCTGCTCTCAGGAACAATGACTAGAACAATCTCTAATCCACTCAAGGCCTGTGCGCCTCCTCACGGCCCTGTTTGCTTCACTTTCCAAAGCATGAACAGGGTGGAAGGAAGCCCTGGGAGATGAGCTGCTGTAAGGGCTCCATCTTGTGGTGCACACGTGTCAGTGCACCTGCAGCGCGGAGATGCTGAACGGGAGGAAGGCTGGATGGACAGATAGGGCGTAACAGCACCTGCGAGCTTAGAGGGTATTTGCCTCGCTCTCTGGATCTGAACAGTGAATCCTTTCTCCTCATAATGTCTCAAAGTAAATCAGACTGGCCCTGTTCCTTTGGCTCACCACTGTGAATTCAATCAATGGAACACCACCTATTCGCTGCATGGCCCAGAAAAAAAAATTTTTAATGAGCTACCTAGGTAAAGAGACAAAATTTTTATAATACTTTCTTCCATCCGTAGTTCTACATCTGAAATGAAAATTCCCTTTCCTTTTGCTCATGATTTGGAAATTAACTCTACGGAATCCTGGATTTAATATGGGCGTCTATAAAGCAGGATGCAGTGCTGCCCTAGCCAAGCGGCTTCCTCGTGAGCCCCAGGACCGATGCCAGCACGAACACCATGGTCACGCTGGCCTGCTTCTCCCACACCTGGATCCCACCTCCTCCAGGTGTGACGTGATGCTGCCTTCCCCAATCCACTCAGATTTCTACTCCCTTCTAGGGTATGAGACAGCTGGGACCAAGGACGTGTTTCAAACACACAATCAGGCACGAGTCTTTGATGTGAGTTTAAATGATCCTGTCTCAGTCTGAGCTGGGGGGTAGGGATCAGCTGAGGCTGTACAGGTAGGGCCTGTCGGGGCTGAGGGTGGTAAGAGGAAGCTGAAAGTTGCAATAAGAAGAATGAGACGCAGCAGTCCCCTGCGATCGTAACATCAGGAGTATGCCTGTGTTTCCTAAACCAAACTCAGAGCTCAAAACCTGAAAGGGCAAATATGAGAAAAACCACGTCGTCATTTACACGGCCTACGCACACACAGCGGTGGTATGTCTCGAAAACAGTGAGAACGGACTCCTGCCCAGAGGTTCACTGTCTGGAAGGAGGCTGATGTGTGAATAAGTAGTTGTACGTGTTCCTAAAACTCTTGCGATGGATGCTTTGAAAGAAGAGCAGGCAGGAGGGAGACCTGGTGTGACTTCCTCTCAGGAACCAAATGGATGCATTTTATCTGACAATCCTCTCTACCATCAATTTATAAGCTCCAAAACTGGAGCATCTCAACCCCATAACGCCTCTGGAATTTTGATTATAGTTCTTTCTTAGCCTTGAAACAAACTTAGAGTGAATGTAATAGAGCACCTTAACCTTACAGATGAGAAAAAGACTGGCTGATAAAACAGCATCTTCGTGCAAAGCGTTTCCACTTCTTACACCAGCTGGCTATGATGCTCGTCTTGTAGCTTACCACTCCATGAAACCGCTTCGAGGGGTCACAGAAATAAACCACATCTTACATATTAAAGACCGGTCACTTTACCCAGTAAATTCCTTTTGGAAGTCTGCCCTTTACTGGAGGAAAGTTATTAAAGTAAAAAGTATACGGTCAGTACCTTAGTAATTAATGAAATAACAAGAAATGCAATCCCTTACTAAGGAGAATGTTTTCACTTAACATTTCTCTTTTTATTTCACTGGGGAACTTAAGGTAATGATCTAGGAATATCGTAAGTCTCTCCTCCATTTCATCTTCCATTGGCGGCATCTCTAGAACATCATCGAGGGGTAGAGCATTCTTCTTGAAAGCAAAGTGCAGAAATTTGAGATGCTTAATTCAGAATGCTCCTCAACTGGTGACTGTTTGGGAATTTGAAAAAGCATCACCAATAGGAATTGCCTGTGATATTGGGAAAGTGACATTTTTTCATACATTTCCTCTTAATGTAAGTAGGAAGTCAGTTGACTTTGGTAAGCATGGGTAGTACTTAAATGTGCATTAAAATAACTAAAGATCTCATATGAACTCCCTGAATATAAAGCAAAATGCCTTGGCTTCATTGTCATACAGACAATAAAAAAACAATGTGTAGCCATCATATTTACAAATCATTCAAGTGGTCAAGAAGAGAAATTAGATATCACTAAATTCTATAATCCATATAACTAAGGAGGGTGAGGGTTCAAATTGGCTTTGACCTGAATCTCTCTTTCTTAAGGAAACTGGAGGGAGACACACTGCATTTGGGGGCGTCACCCAAATTCTAGTCACATGAGAGCTGTACTTAGTCCGCTTCCAGCCACATGGCCGATCGAGCTGACAGGAGGAGGAGCTGGGGGTGAGGAGTGGAAGGACCCTCTAGAAACAAACTAATAGAATTGTCCGGTATCATATCACTTTCTCTTAACAGTGTACTTGGTGGATAAAAATTCCTGGGCTCCGGAAATGAAGAGAAGCCTCAGAACAGAGTGTAGACGCTGTTGCCATGGAGACCCACAAGGATTTCAGACTTGGCCTGAAAGCTGGGATTTTAATTCCAGGGAGAGGACTGGAGAAGAAAGAAAGAGGGAACTGGTACTGAGCCAGCTGCTCAAGACCCACATGTGTCAAAAGGCTGGCCAGCCTGAGAGGCAGACAAGAAAATTCTGTGTCCTCGTCCCAGGAAGCAGCAAGGAAACTTTCAGTCTCCAGGTACCTTGTATTAAAAAAATGACTTGCAAGAAATCAAAACCTCGGACTATACCCTGTGCAGATGTGAATTTATACCACCCAAAGGGAGCAGGAACCACACTCAAGAGTTAAACATGAAGCAACAGTCAGATCTACCCACCACCAGAGCCTCCCATCAAGCCTCTTAGATAGCCTCAACCACCAGAGGGCAGACAGCAGAAGCAAGAAAAACTACATTCCTGCAGCCTGTGGAACAAAAACCACATTTACAGAAAGATAGACAAGATGAAAAGGCAGAGGGCTATATACCAGATGAAGGAACAAGAAAAAAACCCAGAAAAACAACTAAATGAAGTGGAGATAAGCAACCTTCCAGAAAAAGAATTCAGAATAATGATAGTGAAGATGATCCAGGACCTCGGAATAAGAATGGAGGCAAAGATCGAGAAGATGCAAGAAATGATTAACAAAGACTTAGAAGAATTAAAGAACAAACAAACAGAGATGACCAATACAATAACTGAAAGGAAAACTACACTAGAAGGAATCAATAGCAGAATAACTGAGGCAGAAGAACGGATAAGTGACTTGGAAGACAGAATGGTGGAATTCACTGCTGCGGAACAGACCAAAGAAAAAAGAATGAAAAGAAATGAAGACAGCCTACGAGACATCTGGGACAACATTAAACGCAACAACATTCGCATTATAGGGGTCCCAGAAGGAGAAGAGAGAGAGAAAGGACCAGAGAAAATATTTGAAGAGATTATAGTCGAAAACTTCCCTAACATGGGAAAGGAAATAGCCACCCAAGTCCAGGAAGCGCACAGAGTCCCATACAGGATAAACCCAAGGAGAAGCACGCCGAGACACATAGTAATCAAAGTGGCAAAAATTAAAGACAAAGAAAAATTATTGAAAGCAGTAAGGGAATAACGACAAATAACATACAAGGGAACTCCCATAAGGTTAACAGCTGATTTCTCAGCAGAAACTCTACAAGCCAGAAGGGAGTGGCATGATATACTTAAAGTGATGAAAGGGAAGAACCTACAACCAAGATTACTCTACCCGGCAAGGATCTCATTTAGATTTGATGGAGAAATCAAAAGCTTTACAGACAAGGAAAAGCTAAGAGAATTCAGCACCACCAAACCAGCTCTACAACAAATGCTAAAGGAACTTCTCTAAGTGGGAAACACAAGAGAAGAAAAGGACCTACAAAAACAAACCCAAAACAATTAAAAAAATGGTCATAGGAACATACATATCGATAATTACCTTAAACGTGAATGGATTAAATGCTCCAACCAAAAGACACAGGCTTGCTGAATGGATACAAAAACAAGACCCACATATATGCTGTCTACAGGAGACCCACTTCAGACCTAGGGACACATACAG
The DNA here is from genome assembly GCF_028564815.1 of Eubalaena glacialis. NCBI lineage: Eukaryota > Metazoa > Chordata > Mammalia > Artiodactyla > Balaenidae > Eubalaena > Eubalaena glacialis. The sequence continues at coordinate 4,023,004 of NC_083732.1, read as the reverse complement.
ACTGAAAGTGAGGGGATGGAAAAAGATATTCCATGCAAATGGAAATTAAAAGAAAGCTGGAGTAGCTATACTCATATCAGATAAAATAGACTTTAAAATAAAGAATGTTACAAGAGACAAGGAAGGACACTACATAATGATCAAGGGATCAATCCAAGAAGAAGATATAACAATTATAAATATATATGCACCCAACATAGGAGCACCTCAATACATAAGGCAACTGCTAACAGCTATAAAAGAGGAAATTGACAGTAACACAATAATAGTGGGGGACTTTAACACCTCACTTACACCAATGGACAGATCATCCAAAATGAAAATAAATAAGGAAACAGAAGCTTTAAATGACACAATAGACCAGATAGATTTAATTGATATTTATAGGACATTCCATACGAAAACAGCAGATTACACGTTCTTCTCAAGTGCGCACAGAACATTCTCCAGGATAGATCACATCTTGGGTCACAAATCAAGCCTCAGTAAATTTAAGAAAATTGAAATCATATCAAGCATCTTTTCTGACCACAACGCTATGAGATTAGAAATGAATTACAGGGAGAAAAACGTAAAAAACACAAACACATGGAGGCTAAACAGTACGTTACTAAATAACCAAGAGATCACTGAAGAAATCAAAGAGGAAATAAAAAAATACCTACAGACAAATGACAATGAAAACACGACGACCCAAAACCTATGGGATGCAACAAAAGCAGTTCTAAGAGAGAAGTTTATAGCTATACAAGCCTACCTAAAGAAACAAGAAAAACCTCAAGTAAACAATCTAACCTTACACCTAAAGAAACTAGAGAAGGAAGAACAAACAAAACCCAAAGTTAGCAGAAGGAAAGAAATCATAAAGATCAGAGCGGAAATAAATGAAATAGAAACAAAGAAAACAATAGCAAAGATCAATAAAACTAAAAGCTGGTTCTTGGAGAAGATAAACAAAATTGATAAGCCATTAGCCAGACTCATCAAGAAAAAGAGGGAGAGGACTCAAATCAATAAAATCAGAAATGAAAAAGGAGAAGTTACAACAGACACCGCAGAAATACAAAGCATCCTAAGAGACTACTACAAGCAACTCTATGCCAATAAAATGGACAACCTGGAAGAAATGGACAAATTCTTAGAAAGGTATAAGCTTCCAAGACTGAACCAGGAAGAAACAGAAAATATGAACAGACCAATCACAAGTAATGAAATTGAAACTGTGATTAAAAATCTTCCAACAAACAAAAGTCCAGGACCAGATGGCTTCACAGGTGAATTCTATCAAACATTTAGAGAACAGCTAACACCTATCCTTCTCAAACTCTTCCAAAAAATTGCAGAGGAAGGAACACTCCCAAACTCATTCTATGAGGCCACCATCACCCTGATACCAAAACCAGAATAAGACACTACAAAAAAAAAAATTACAGACCAATATCACTGATGAATACAGATGCAAAAATCCTCAACAAAATACTAGCAAACAGAATCCAACAACACATTAAAAGGATCATACAGCACGATCAAGTGGGATTTATCCCAGGGATGCAAGGATTCTTCAATATATGCAAATCAATCAATGTGATACACCATATTAACAAACTGAAGAAGAAAAACCATATGATCATCTCAATAGATGCAGAAAAAGCTTTTGACAAAATTCAACACCCATGTATGATAAAAACTCTCCAGAAAGTGGGCATAGAGGGAACCTACCTCAACATAATGAAGGCCATATATGACAAACCCACAGCAAACATCATTCTCAACGGTGAAGAACTGAAAGCATTTCCTCTAAGATCAGGAACGAGACAAGGATGTCCACTCTCACCACTATTATTCAACATAGTTCTGGAAGTCCTAGCCACGGCAATCAGAGAAGAAAAAGAAATAAAAGGAATACAAATTGGAAAAGAAGAAGTAAAACTGTCACTGTTTGCAGATGACATGATACTATACATAGAGAATCCTAAAACTGCCACCAGAAAACTGCTAGAGCTAATTAATGAATATGGTAAAGTTACAGGATACAAAATTAATGCACAGAAATCTCTTGCATTCCTATACACTAATGATCAAAAATCTGAAAGAGAAATTATGGAAACACTCCCATTTACCATTGCAACAAAAAGAATAAAATACCTAGGAATAAACCTACCTAGGGAGACGAAAGACCTGTATGCAGAAAACTATAAGACACTGATGAAAGAAATTAAAGATGATACCAACAGATGGAGAGATATACCATGCTCTTGGATTGGAAGAATCAACATTGTGAAAATGACTATACTACCCAAAGCAATCTACAGATTCAATGCAATCCCTATCAAATTACCAATGGCATTTTTTACGGAGCTAGAACAAATCATCTTAAAACTTGTATGGAGACACAAAAGACCCCGAATAGCCAAAGCAGTCTTGAGGGAAAAAAACGGAGCTGGAGGAATCAGACTCCCTGACTTCAGACTATACTACAAAGCTACAGTAATCAAGGCAATATGGTACTGGCACAAGAACAGAAACATAGATCAATGGAACAAGATAGAAAGCCCAGAGATAAACCCACACACCTATGGTCAACTAATCTATGACAAAGGAGGCAAAGATATACAATGGAGAAGACAGTCTCTTCAATAAGTGGTGCTGGGAAAACTGGACAGCTACATGTAAAAGAATGAAATTAGAACACTCCCTAACACCATACCCAAAAATAAACTCAAAATGGATTAGAGACCTAAATGTAAGACTGGACACTATAAAACTCTTAGAGGAAAACATAGGAAGAACACTCTTTGACATAAATCACAGCAAGATCTTTTTTGATCCACCTCCTAGAGTAATGGAAATAAAAACAAAAATAAACAAATGGGACCTAATGAAACTTCAAAGCTTTTGCACAGCAAAGGAAAACATAAACAAGACGAAAAGACAACCCTCAGAAGGGGAGAAAATATTTGCAAACGAATCAACGGACAAAGGATTAATCTCCAAAATATATAAACAACTAATTCAGCTCAATATTAAAGAAACAAACACCCCAATCCAAAAATGGGCAGAAGACCTAAATAGACATTTCTCCAAAGAAGACATACAGACGGCCACGAAGCACATGAATAGATGCTCAACATCACTAATTATTAGAGAAATGCAAATCAAAACTACAATGAGGTATCACCTCACACCAGTTAGAATGGGCATCATCAGAAAATCTACAAACAACAAATGCTGGAGAGGGTGTGGAGAAAAGGGAACCCTCTTGCACTGTTGGTGGGAATGTAAATTGATACAGCCACTATGGAGAACAAATGGAGGTTCCTTAAAAAACTAAAAATAGAATTACCATATGACCCAGCAATCCCACTACTGGGCATATACCCAGAGAAAACCATAATTCAAAAAGACACATGCACCCAAATGTTCATTGCAGCACTATTTACAATAGCCAGGTCATGGAAGCAACCTAAATGCCCATCAACAGACGAATGGATAAAGAAGATGTGGTACATATATACAATGGAATATTACTCAGCCATAAAAAGGAACGAAATTGAGTCATTTGTTGAGACGTGGATGGATCTAGAGACTGTCATACAGAGTGAAGTATGTCAGAGAGAGAAAAACAAATATCATATATTAACGCATGTATGTGGAACCTAGAAAAATGGTACAGATGAGCCAGTTTTCAGGGCAGAAGTTGAGACACAGATGTAGAGAACAGACATATGGACACCAAGGGGGGAAAACTGTGGTGGGGTGGGAATGGTGGTGTGCTGAATTGGGCGATTGGGATTGACATGTATACACTGATGTGTATAAAATTGATGACTAATAAGAACCTGCAGTATAAACAAACAAACAAACAAAACAACTAATACTAAAATTTCATTGGGTTATTTGTATGGAAATATGTTAATATAAATGTCTCAGACATTGCATGAAATTTCTAAAAATCTTATAAGTTCTGGTATAATGTTATAAGTCATAATCCTAGTTATTACTTTAAAATGTATTATCTCAGAAATAAGTAATTTTCTTGTCAACTGCATTATTATGAACTTTCATCAAATCTTTAACTGTGGTCATTTTTAAGTCTTTTGTCATTTACAGACAGTTCTGGGTGTACTCTGATGCTTTTGCAAATATGTTCCTATAAAAGGGTTTCATCTTCAAGAAATTCATGGAAAAGTCTCTGACAAGTACAGGTTTCTGGTAACTGACTGTACTGCTGAAATGAATGAATAAGCATTTTCAGAACTCTAATGAAAAACTGATGAACTCATAAAAGTGCTAACAAAAGATCAAGATGAAAAGAAAAATTAATTACATGGGACTGAGTGAACTGATGAGGATGGGTATAATTTTTGTGACTTTCTGTTTGAATTAAAAAAAAAAAAAAAAAAAGAGTTAAACATGAAGATTGGTCCAGGACAGTGAAATCCTGAGACCCCCACAAAAACAAATGAAAAGCTGTTCCATAGGAAAACGTGCACAACACATGGCATTATGGATCCTCCATAGAAAGGATAGTCCTTGCTGACAGCAAATCAAAATTCAAAGTGACATGATCGAAACTCTGCACGCAAACACCACTGAAGCTACATGAGGAAGCACCGTGAAAGACAGATGGGCAGACTCGATACAGGAAGAATCAGCACTCAAGAATGAGAGGAAATGGAAAAACCTGAAAGACGCCACTAAAAAAAGGTACATTTAAACTTGCATGGGTTAACAAAAGAACATAAGCAATAACAAAAGGCAGGACAGCATTTTAAAAGATCAAGAATATTTGAAAAAAAAATATGAAATGTAGGAATTCAGAAAATGATTCTTTGGATTTCTAGATTCAGCATGGCGACCCAGAGAGCTGGAAAGAGAGTCACACCCACCCTGACAACAAGAAAACTGCTGGACAAACTGCAAATTAATTACTTTCCTTGTCCCCCTTAGAGAACTAAGGTCACAAGAGCAAATAGCTAACTGGAAAGCTTCGAAGAGGCAAGTGCCTGCAGTGAGAAACAGGACCCATGCTTTTCCTTACCTGGGGCAGATATTGTCAGAGGTCGTAGAGCCAATAAGAAGATTCAGCTAGATACTTGTAATAACATGCTAAAAGCTCAGTGTGGAGGCTGAGGGAGACCTGGAGACCCTGGAGACAGCAGACGGAGCAGGGTGGCAGCTCTACAAGAAATGTTAAAAACAAGCTCTTCAGTCAGAAGGAATGCAATATAGGTCAGAAACTTGGATCTACACAAAGAAATGAAGAGTATTAGAAATGGACCATATGGGGTGGGATGAATTGGGAGATTGGGATTGACATACATACACTACTATGTATAAAATAGATAACTGATAAGAACCTGCTGTAGAGCACAGGGAACTCCACTCCACTTCGCTGTACAGTAGAAACTAACACAACATTGTAAAACAACTATACCCCCCCCCCAAAAAAAAGAGAAATGGAAAATACAAAGTTAAAATAAAATATTTTTTCTTACTTTAATTGCTCTAAAGATAATTGAGTGTTTAAGAAAACAATATATTCTTCATTGATAGTTTAAATAAAAGTAGAATATAACAGAAACAAATTTGGGCAAAACCCCAAATACTGGGGGAAATGGTTCTAAGAGGAAGTCTCAACCAAAATTGAAAATGATTTTCAACTGAATAAAAATTAAAACACAACACATCAAAATTTGTGAGATGCAGCTAAAACAGTGCTCAGAGGAAATTCATAGCACTAAATGCTTAGATTTAGGAAGAACAAAGATCTGACCTAAATTTTCACCTTAAGAAATTAGAAAAAGAAAAGTAAATTAAACCCAAAGCAAGCAGAAAGAATAAACGAATAATGATGAAGACAGAAATCAATGAAACTAAAAACAGAAAAACAGGGGACTTCCCTGGTGGCGCAGTGGTTGAGAATCCACCTGTCAATGCAGGGGACACGTGTTTGATCCCTGGTCAGGGAAGATCCCACATGCCACGGAGCAACTAAGCCCATGCGCCACAACTACTGAGCCTGCACTCTAGAGTCCGTGAGCCACAACTACTGAGCCCGTGTGCCACAACTACTGAAGCCCACGCGCCTAGAGCCCATGCTCCGCAACAAGAGAAGCCACCACAATGAGAAGCCCATGCACCACAATGAAGAGTAGCCCCCGCTCGCCACATCCAGAGAAAGCCCGCACAGCAATGAAGACCCAACACAGCCAAAAATTTTTAAAAATAAAAAAATTTTAAAGAATTTTTTTAAAAAACAAAAACAATAGAGAAAACCAATGAAACCAAAGACTGATTCTTTGAAAAAAATCAATAAAATTGGTAAACCTCTAGTGAGTCTGACCAAGAAAAAAAAGAGAGAGAAGACATAGATAACAATACCAGGAATGAAAGACGGAACTTCACTCTCGACCTCACGGACACTAAAAGGATAACAGGAGAATAAAACAAACAACTGTAGACTCATAAATTTGGCAACTTAGGTGAAATAGACCAGTTCCTTGAAAGACATAAACTACCAAAATTCACTGAAAAAGAAATAGAGTCTGAATAGTATTATATTTATTAAAGAAATTGAATTTGTAATTGAAAACCTTTCCACACAGAAAACCCCAAGCATAAATGGCTTCTGGTGAATTCCACCATCATTTAGGGAAAAAAATAATGCCAAATCTACCCAATCTCCTCCAGAAAAAAAAAAAAAAAAAAGAGTAGGAAACACTTTCCAAGTCATTTTATGAGGCCGGAATTAAGCTAATATTAAAACCAGACAAAGATATTACAAGAAAAGAAAATTGCAAACCACTATTCTTTGTGAGCCTAGATGTAAATTTCTTCAACAAAACTTCAGAAAATTGAATCCAGAAATATATAAAAAAGAATATACATGCCAATCAAGCAGGATTCATCCCAGGAATACAAGGCTTGTTCAACATATTTTAAAATCAATTAATGTAATTCATGATATTAAGAGACTGAAGAAGAAAAACCATATAGATATCTTGATAGCTTCCAAAAACAGCATTTGACAAAATTCAACATCTATTCGTGATAAAAACTCTCAGCAACCTAGAACTAGAAAAGAAGTTCCTTAACCTTATGGAAAACATTTACATATCTACATAAAACCTACAACTAACCTCAATGGTAAAAAAAAAAAAAAAAAAAATGCTTTCCCTCTAAGATGGGAACAAAGACAGGATATCTTCCCTCACCACTCTTGTTCCGTATCAATATCTTGTTTGAAGCCTAGAACTTTTGCTGGAAGTTTTTACAATAGGCAGGAAAAAGAAAAGGCATACAAATAGGAAAGAAAGAAATAAAACTGCCTCTATTCTCAGATGAAATGACGGTCCTGAAGAAAATCCCAATCTACAAAATCATCTCTTAGAACTAAAATGTGAATTTAACAAGATCACAGGATACCTGGCCGATATATTAAAGTCAGTCATCTTCCTATATACAATAAACAATTGGAATTTAAAATTCCAAAAACAATACCATTTACAATAGCACTAAAAATGAAATACTTAGGTGTAGATCTAATAAAAGAGTCTGTATGCTAAAAATTACAAACACTAATGAAAGAAATGAAAGAAGATCTAAATAAAGAGACCTACCATGTTCATGGATGGAAAGACTCAGTATTTTAAGATATCCATCTTGTCAACTGATAAATAGATTCAGTACAATCCAAATCAAAATTCCAGCAAGTTTTTGTAAATGTAGACATGTTAATTTTAAAATTTAGATGGAAAGTCAAAGGAAAAAGGAAAGCCAAAACAACTCTGAAAAAGAAGTACAAAGTTGGAGGACTCACTCTACCTGACTTCAAATTTTATGATAAAGCTACAGTTACCCAGACAGTATGATATTGGTGAAAGAGTATGTGCATTTCACAGTGGAACAGAATAAAAAGCCCAGAAATAGACCCACACAAACACAGTTCATTTTTGGCAAAAGTACAAAGGCAATTCAATGAAGAAAGTTTTATCTTTTTAACAAATGTTTCTGGAACAACTGAGTATCCATGTGCAAAAAAGTCAAAAAAAAAAAAAAAAAAAGAACCTTACAATTATACCCCAATTAAAAATATATGAATATTTTCATTAAAAATTTTTTAAAAAAAGAACCTTTACACATACCTCATACTGTGTACAAAAATTAACCCAGAATAAATCATTGACCTAATTCTAAATCTAAAACTTTAAAAGTTCTAGAAGAAACAGAGAAGAAAATCTGTGTGAACTTGGGTATGGTGACAAGTTTTTAGATGTGATTCTAAAAACATGAGTCATAATAGAAAATTTGATAAATTGTATCCTTAAAAATTTTGAAACCTTTGCTCTGTAAAAGACACTGTTAAGAGAATGAAAAGTCAAGCCACAGACTTGGAGAAAAATATTTATGTATCCTATATCTGATAAAAGTCTCATATCCATGTAGAATATATAAAGAACTCTTAAAGCTCAACAATAAGAAACAACCCCCCTTTAAAAATGAGTAAAATACATGAAAAGATACTTCTTCAAAGATAATATACAGATAGCAAATAAGCAGATGAAATGATGCATTAACAAAGTTAAATTAGGGAATTCCTTGGCAGTCCAGTGGTTAGGACTCCGCACTCTCACTGCCAAGGGACTGGGTTCGATCCCTGGTCAGGGAACTAAGATCCCGCATGCTGCATGGTGAGGCAAAAAAAAAAGTTAAATTAAAATCACAAATTGGGACCACTACATACCTGGGATGGCTAAAATTTCAAAACTAACCATGCAAGACTGGTGAAGATGCAGAGCAACAGGAACCCTCATTCATTGTTAGTGGGAACACAAATGACACAGCCTTTTTGGAAAACAGTTTAACAATTTCTTACGGTATTAAATACATGCTTACCACATGGACCCAGAAATCCCACTCTTAGGTATTTTCCCAAGTGAACTGAAGACATGTGTTCCCCTAAAAACCTCTGTGCAAATGTTTCTAACAGCTTTATTCACATCCCCAAACTGGAAACCCAAATGTGCTTCAACAGGTGGCTGGATAAACAAACTGTGTATGTGCACACACCAGAACACTACTTGGACACAAAGGACAAACTGTCAACTCATGCAACAACAAGGATAAACCTTAAATAAATTTTTCTAAATGAAAGAAGCCGGTCCTGAAAGACTTCATACTGTAAGATTCCATGTATATGACATTCTGACAAAACGGTGCAGCCATAAATCACATCAGTGGTTTCCAGGAGTCAAAGGTAGAAGGAGTGATTAACTGAAGGGGCTACACAGGGACTATTAGGGGAGCATCAAACACAAGTCTCCTTGGAAAATGGCAGATCAAGATGACAAAATATTAATAAATGTTTTCCCCATTGATAGGCTTGATCTAAGGGAAGTACATGTGAAATATTGCACCCAGCAAATAGGAAATATTTCTCTGGTTCAAGCATACATGAGATATTAGGTAAGTTAAACATAAACACACATTAAGTCAAAAGGAAATTCAATACATATTTTTTAAATTATATACTGACCACATTGTCAGATCAAAATTCAGTAACAATAAAAATCAGTAACAAAAAGGTTGCCAATGCCCCCCCAACACACATACTTTTCTTTAGAAACTACAAAGCACACTTCTAAATAATTCATGGACCAAAGGAGAAATCATAAGAAAAATTACTAAATATTTAGATTTAAGTGAGGGTGAAAGTGATATATATTTTTTCCATCATCACATTTGCATGCCCACGCACACACATATATAAATGTGTTATGTAAATATAAATACATACTTTTAAATATGTAAATATATATATGTATACACACACACACACAAATAGGATGATGGAAAATAAGAGAGAAAGGACAAGAAACATAGAAAAAACAGAGGATAAGTTCAAGAGTGCTAACATCTGAATAATAGTTTTTCCATAAAGACATAAAAAATAGTGACGGTTTTATCCTAGGAATAATTATAGAAATTTCCCTACTACTGAATGAAATGAGTTTCCAAACTGAATGGGCTTACTAAGTTCCCAGGACAATAAAAGAAAAAGACCCACACCAAGGCAGGTAATAGAGACAGATAAAAATTACATATATTTCAGAAACTTTTAAGAATCATATGAAATGATCAGGAATAATATGCACCCCTCTCAGGAAGCTGCTGAAGAATGCGGTCTATCAAAACAATAGCATAAACAGAGGGGGAAAACCAGATGTGGAAACCAGTGGCAGAACATTGGAGAAGGTCCCCTTTGCCTTTCTCTGGTGTTCAAGCCACTGGTCCCTGGCATAACAGTGAAGAGAAGAAATCCCTGGACAGGATCCCCAGAGCAGGCCTAGAGCACAAGAAGCAAAGATTGGAAGAAGGAGTCAGAGGATTCTAGGAGGGTTATCTCTGAGAAAGAGATAAAATCAACCAAATACCTGATGTATGTGGCCAGTGAGAAGAGATTTAAACTTATGGAGGAGACCTTGGGAAGGAAAGAAGGATAAGAAAGTAGAAAACCAAGGAAAACAAAAATCAAAAGCCTATTATTAACTTGAGGGAGGAAAAAGATTGCGAAACAGGAAATGTAATCACAGTATACTGTATAGCTCTTCTGTGACTAATACTTATATATCCATACAATAGTGTAAACACTGAGTATCGATTTAATGTAAAATGGTGACATTGACTCCCTAGGAGGACAGAGGGAGAGGAAGGATGTGGGAGCACCTATTATCTTCCACAGCAGGAGGTCAGTAGATAATAAACTGAAACATCAAGCAATGAGAATACATCACGTTAATTAGAAATAAAGAGATAAACACGAAGGAAACTGTTTAAAAAGTTGAAAGCTAGTTGCCCTTGTGGGCTGCGAATAGGGATGGGGATGGTGGGAAGGGAATGCTTCTTGTATTAAAATTCTTGGTGATACTTGAAGCTAAATACATGTAATACTCTGTGGGCTACCACAAAATCAATATTCAGAGAGAATGTACATGCTTAAGTATAAATACTAGGAAAAATGGAAATGAACAAGCTAAGCATACAACTCTAGGAGTCCCTAAAAGAACACAGTTAACCCAAAGAAAGGAAAATGAAATAAATAATGAAACATGATGAACTAAGAGGAAATTAAAGAGGGATAGATAGAAGCAAAGACTGAATCTTTGTAACAAACCAATAAAACAGATTTTACTCTTTCCATGAAAAAACAGGTCATAAAAGATACAGTAAAACTTTAAGACATCATAAAAGAATACTCCGAACAACTTTACGGCAATAAACCTGACAACTTAAATGGAGTGGAAAATATGAATTGCCAAAATTAACTCAAAAAGAAATTGAAAATATGAATAGACATAAAACATTAAAGAAACTGAATGAGTCATCAATGTCAGAAAATCTCTAGGCCTAAGCAGGTTTAAAGGCGAGTTTCACCAAAACTTTGAGGAATAGATAATTCCTATCTGTACATTAACCCACTCAAGAAAACAGAAAAAGAATGAAGACTAAACTCATTTTTTTGACATTTATAAACCTTGATATCAAAAACAGATGGAATAGCATGAGAAAGGAAGCTTGTCGGCTGATCTCAGTTTTATGTTGTGGCAGTTGCAATAGTACTAATGGATAAAATCTACTGAGAGTTTTATACGTGTCAGGTGCTGCTATAATGGCATTTTGGTTGTTTTTGTATTGAGATATAATTGATATATATACAAAGAACTGCACATATTTATGAATAAAATTTGATGAGTTTGGATATATGCAAACACCGTGATACCATCACCACAATCAAGGTAATAAACACATCCATCACCTTCCAGTTTTCTTGTATCCCTTTGTTGTTGGTTTTTTTTTTTTTAATTTTGTGTGTGTGTGTATGTGCGGTAAGAACACAACATGAGTATTGCCCTCTTAACAAATTCTGAATGTACAACACCATATTGTTAACTACAGGTACCATGTTGTACAGCAGATTCTAGAACTCATATAGCATAACTGCAACTATACCCACAAAATAACAACTCCCACCTCCCCTGCTCTAAGGGTACTAGAAGTACCAACTTATTTAAAAACAGCCTTATCAAGAGGACACTATTATTATGCCTATTTGATCAGTCAGGATACTAAGGCACAGGTAGTTAAGTAACTTGCATGTGATATGAACTCAAGCAGTCCTCCAGAGTTCTGTAGTAGTGAAGCTCAGTGCAGACCATCAGTGGAGGACAACCCTAGTTCCAAATGATCATTTGAGGACATAGAGCTGATACAGTGCAGGTGCACAGCTGGACCAAGGTAAAAATACTAGCCAACAGAATAAAACAAGAACAAGAAATATTACCAAGTGCTGAAAAGGAAACACAAGTATTTTTATTTATAGACAATATAATTGTCTACATAAAAATCCAAGAGGATCTATAGACAAACTATTAGAACTAATGAGTTCTTCAGCAAGATTGCTGAATAAAAGTTCATGATTTATTAAATTCTTACAAAAATCTATCAGGAATGTCATCTTTTAAAAATCTCATTCAAAGTTCAACCAAAACTACAAGGTACCCATAAAGAAATCTAAAAGAGGATGTATAAGATATGTATTAAGAAAAATTACAGTTACTTTCTTGAAGGTTATTACAGAAGACCTAAGTAAATAAGAAAAATGCTATGTTCATGAAAGCTCAACATCATAACAATGATAATTTCCCCAAAATAGATCTATAAATGTAATGTTATTCTAATCATGATACTAACCACATTTTTCAAAGACAACTCTAATAACTCATTTGAAGAAGCAAGATGCAATTTTGGAGAGTAAAGTGAAGGAAGAAAGAAGGAAAATTCCCTACCAAATACTGACGTATCATAAAGCTATAATAAATTTTAAGAAGTGTAGAGTTCGTGAAAGAATACACAAATAAGCTTGGAAAAGAATAGAGGGACTAGGGCTTCCCTGGTGGCGCAGTGGTTGGGAATCTGCCTGCCAATGCAGGGGACACGGGTTCGAGCCCTGGTCTGGGAAGATCCACATGCCACAGAGCGGCTGGGCCCGTGAGCCACAACTACTGAGCCTGCGCGTCTGCAGCCTGTGCTCCGCAACAGGAGAGGCTGCGATAGCGAGAGGCCCGTGCACCGCGATGAAGAGTGGCCCCCGCTCGCCGCAACTAGAGAAAGCCCTCGCACAGAAACGAAGACCCAACACAGCCATAAATAAATAAATAAAAATTAAAAAAAAAAAAGAATAGAGGGACTAGAAACAGACTGTTGTATATACGGGAACTTGGTATATAATGGAAATTGCATTGCAAATCTAATCAAAAGCTTTATTCAATATATCGTTTCGGGAAATGGTGTAGCCAATTCCTACCTCATTTTCTACTCAAAGGAATCCTAATAAAGATCTAAATGGGAAAGGCAAAACTATGAAAACTTTTAGAACATAATATATGAGAATACATCCCTGACATCAGGGTAGGGAAAGTTGTTTAGAACAAGATGAGGGGTTTACCAATATTGAAGGGAGAACGCTTTCGTCCCCGCCATGGCTGAGCTAATCCAGAAGAAGCTACAGGGAGAAGTGGAGAAATATCAACAGCTACAGAAGGACTTGAGTAAATCCATGTCAGGGAGGCAGAAACTAGAGGCACAACTAACAGAAAATAATATCGTGAAAGAGGAACTGGCCCTGCTGGATGGATCCAATATGGTCTTTAAACTTCTGGGTCCCGTGCTGGTCAAACAGGAGCTGGGGGAAGCTCGGGCCACAGTGGGGAAAAGGCTGGACTACATCACGGCTGAGATTAAGCGATACGAATCCCAGCTCCGGGACCTAGAGCGACAGTCAGAGCAACAGAGAGAGACCCTTGCTCAGCTGCAGCAGGAGTTCCAGCGGGCCCAGGCAGCAAAAGCAGGGGCTCCTGGGAAGGTCTGACCCTGTCCTGGCGGGGGTGGGGGGGAGGGGAGGAAATGAGGCAGCTCTAGGGTCTATACTGTAGCTAATAAAATGTGAAAATACAAAAAAAAAAAAAAAACAAAAAAAAACAAGATGAAACTCATAAACCATAAAAAAGAAAGATTAGTAAAATTGACAAAGTGAAAATAAAATCTTCCATATGAAGAAAGACACCATAAACATTGTTAAAAGACAAATTACAGACTGGGAGAAAATATTTGAATTGTGTACAATGGACAAAGAATTACAGTCAATCCTCACTATGTGAAGATTCCATGTTTGTGAATTCACCTACTTGCTAATATTTATTAGTAACCCGCAAATCCATACTTTTGGTGCTGTCGTAGCCATTCCAGCCATGCACAGAGAAGTGAAAATTTTGACTCATCTGACACATACATTCCCAGCGGAGGCCAAACAAGGCTACATTCTGCCTTCTTGTTTCAACACTCATACCGCACATGAGTCCTTTTTGAAGTCTATTTAGTGCCATATTTTCTCATTTTTGTGACTTTTGTTGGTGAATTCATTATTTTAAATGCCTCCCAAGCTGAAGTGCTATCTAGTGTCCTAGGTGCAAAAAGGCTGTGATGTGACTTAAGGAGAAAACATATGTAATACATGTATTAGAGAAGCTTTGTTCAGGCATGAGTTATGGGGCTGTTGCTTGTGAGCTCAATATTAATGAAGCAACAATATAAATGAGGTGTCTTTAAACAAAAACACACATAAAACAAGGTTATGTATTGATCTGCTGACCAAAATGTAGCAGCCAAAGGCTCACAAGAACCTGACCCCGTATTTCCTCTAGAAGCAATGGTTCTGTATGCGCTAATTCAGTGTTCACGGTGACTTTCTAGAACAATGAGAATAATGAGAATTGACCATACTTTCATGAGTATAAAGATCCACAAATCAAAAGGGGAAGAGAAACAACTAAATAGAAACATGGCAAAGCAGACAAAGAGGCAAGACACAGAAGACACCAGGAGGCCAGTAAGTATGAAAAGATGCCCAGCCTTCTCCATTCATAAGGAAAATGCAAAATAAAACCACAGGCTGTCTTGTCACAGCTATCAAATTAGCAAAAACACAATACTAATGTTGATAGAGGAGAGAACAGAACTCTCAAACAGGCATTGTTGTTGGAATTGTGACTTTGATTAATTTGGAGAGCAATGTGGCAATTTCTATTACGGTTGATAATATGCAATTCCTATGACCCAACAAATCCACTTCTAGATAGACAGCTTAGAGATAACCATTGGTACCCTGAGTTCAAAAAATGAAGTGTCTAAATGTGCATCAATATGGCAATGGGTAAGTAAACTCTGTGTCATGCATTAGGGAAAATCAATAAACTAGATGTACATATGTCAATATAAACAAATCTCAAAAATTCATTTTGCAGACTGAAAACGTTATAAAAAATACGTGTTACGACAATTACATAAATTTTTAAAGCACATATTGTTTACAGGTACACAAAAACCTATATAAGAATGATGCAATAATACACATTATTTCAAAGAGGAAGGAAATAGTACTGGGGATCAATAATAATATATAATATTAATACTAAAAACTTTACCTATAGTATAAACACATTCAGTTAATCTTCAAAATAGTCCTATGAAGTAGGTACCACTACCTTATAATATTTATGTTATAAACATTATAATATTTCAGGTGAGAAAACTGAGGCATAATTAAGCAACATACCAGGAAATCCTCCTAACTGCAATGTTAAAACAGGAACAATTTAAGTCTCAGGATCTTCCTCGGGTTTTTGAGTCTGTAAAATCTAAACTGAACAATTGGCTCATGTGCCTGGTGAGAGCTGGGCCTCCCTGGCCCTTGCTTCTCTCAAAGCGGAACCTTATTAGATGCCACGGTTGGGCACACAGGCTGTCAGACACACGGGTCCTTCCTCGATTTTGCTAATTCATGATAACCTGAGACAATACCAATGAGACATCATTTTATACTCTTTTATACCCTTCAAAAGTGGAACCCTAGAGCTCCTCTGATGAATCTGGTCAAGATGTCCTTCCCCTTTTCGTTCCAGTCTTTTATTTCAAATACTGTATTTGCTCAACAGCTTTTGGGTTTTAATATTTTAGTGTGAGTCAGATTGGCAAATGCAGAATAACTTTGGCAGTTAGTTCCGGTATTTGGGTGATATATGGAATTTGATTTATACAGGGCTGGAACCACAGAAGTGGAAGAGACACAGCCCCTCATTCTACAAAGTGGCTTCTGCAGTATCACATTCAGGGTCAAAACTAGAACCCTACCCCATTTTCTCAAAAATATTAACTCAGAAAAATAAGCTTTAGAACATTGAGAGTTTCTAGCAGTAAAAGCCGTTCAGAACACTTGTGTGCAGTCTGATTTCCTCAGACCTCCTCCACGTGGATAACCCTGAAAGCATAAAAACAACAACAGGATGCTAGCAGGGGACCAGGCTAACCACTCACACAGCTGCAGCCTGTCACTGAGTAGCTTATTTGGGGACCAGAAGTGTGGAATTGCACACAGACAACTCTCCCTCATCATGAGCACTAATGGAAACCAAAATTAGTTTGTTCTGTTTTTCCTCCTTCCAAATAAAGCATGTTAAAATCCTCATCTCTGTTAACAAACATCTTCAAAAACAAGAAAAAGAAAGTTGCAAGGACGTGAATGTACTGTTTCATGAGTATTTTCTTACTTACTGTGTCACTTTTATACTCTGACCAACTCTTACAAGTGATCCAACAAAACTCTACATCTCAAATCCCACACAAAAAAGGAGAAAACAATACTCTAAGATGCTCGTAATGGCCTCTAGCGTATCTTAGCTGACTCAGCGGTGGTATTCCAACACACATGATTTTTTAAAAGCCTGATGATCCATGGATATTTCCTTTACACAATTCAAACGTGTCCATAAACGAGTATGAACACTGCACTGGCTCTCATGAAAATCTCATTCTAAACCCCATTAAAATGGAGAGTAGTAGGGGCTGGGATTCTAGTTACTAAACATAAACGACAAGCTCTTCCATGTGATAATTTCTTAATAAACTACATTTTTAAAAATTCAGAACACTGTAATTTGGAATGTACTTACATATTTTTTTCACTGAACATAAAAATTTGAAAATACATGAATCTTAAGAACAATACAGTAAATTGAGAAACCTAGCTCGGTAAAAGTGTAAGAAAAATATATTTGCGCTCTGATTCAAATTCTAATATTTTTTGATTGATATAAAAAAAAATGGCCACTAGTATTTTTGGAGCCTGAGTAACTCATACAATAAAAATGAAATAGGGAGAGTTTTTCCTTCCTTTTGTTGTCCCTCTTGGCTCAAACTTCTTATAAAAATACACATCCCTTCCCCATCGGATGTTAACTTTGCGTCATGGAGAAAACAGGGACCATCACGCAGGGGGATCTCACCTTCCAACCACCAAAGAGCAAGGCACGTGCTTCTGTACCATCCTGCGCGCTCCACCTCCTGCTCTCAGTGAAATACTCCATCGAAGGCCCGGTGCCTTTCCACTTCTGAGTTCCATTTACAGCCTAGGTCCGCTGTTCTCTTCCTGTGTCGTATCAAACATGCTCTGGAATTACCTATCTTTAATACGAAAGTGAAACCCCTCAATTCTTCCCAAGTCCAGCTTCAGCTCTCTCCCCATGTCTTTGTTCCCTTCACAGCGAAGCTTCTGAGAGAGGGGTCCACAGTCCCCGACTCCACGCCGTACCCCTCGCCCTCTGCACCCCACTCCACTCCATCCCCGCTGGTCCGCTGAGATCGCTCCGTGGTCAGCAAACCCCAGGTTGCCATTTTTGTTCTGCGTAACCAAATACCCCTAAACTTAGTGGCTTAACACAACAATGCAACATGATCTCCCAGCTCCGTGGGTCGACTGGGCTCCTCCGGGCGGCTCTCCTGTGACATCTCTCCTGAAGCTGCCATTGAATTCAGCGGGGGCTGAACATGCAATTCTGACCCACAAGATCAGTGGGTCTCAGAGCAAATCACTTAAAACCACTGCGCTTTAGTCTCTTCGAAAATTGCTGAGAGTAACGATACGCACCTGCTGACCTCAAAGAGTCTCGAGGGCTAGAACATATTCAAGAAAATTTTCAAAATAGTGAAGCTCCGTGTCAATGTTGGTTCCCATTTCAAACACTTTTAGGGGCCAATAAACCATATCATGGGCTCAGACTGAAGACTGACAGACCTCTTTCTTCCCTCCAGTACAAAAAATTTTTGTAAAGCTCATAAAATGTAATCTCATTAGACTAGAATTTTGTGAGAGTAGGAAAAAAAAAAAAAAAGCTGGGTATAAAAAAAGAATAAATGGATGATTTTTTTAAAACTTAAGAAGCATAATTGTACTGAATCTTTAACCTTCAGTGACAGGGAATTACATCTTTGTCAATATGTTATACATCAAATATAGTTTTAAAAAAATGTAGTAGTCACACAATTACACCATATGCTGTGCCTGAAATATTTTTAATATTTAAATATTTTAAAATTAAGTCACGCAAGTGAAAAGATTATTTGGCAAAGCCAGTAATTTCCCTCAATTAAATCACTGTTAATAGATTGAGCACAACAGTTGCTCCAGAAAAAGTTCTTCTTTTAAATATGGGGATGAGAGCTTAAAATAAGGATGCACCACAGAGCAAAAGGGATGCAGAGCGTGAGAGTGCAGGGGCCGGACCACAGCCCGGGGTGGAATCCGGCCTCTGCCATTCTCTCCCTGTTGGACGAGGTGGGGAGGGGCAAGTTATTCAGCCTCTTCACCCTGTGTCACCCTTCCAGTCTCATTCCTCTCCCTCCCCTGCAGAGACCCAATACCCCCAATTTGGTTTCAGATATTCCCACGCGTGCATTTTTTTAAGTAAGAATACATATAATTGTAAATAAAATATAATTCTGTTTTGTATTTTTTTACACTTTAAGTAAACAGGAGACTGTACACTTCTGTAACTTACCGTTTTGCCCAACATCACCTTTGGTATTTATCTGTGTTAATACTTAGAGCTATAGTTTATTTATTTTCATAAAAGTATACCTATAGGTTATTGGGCATCTTTAATTTTATTCAATATTATCAAATTGCTCAGAAAGTAGTAGTACCAATGGATACCCTCACTAGCAGCCTGAGTTTTTTTTGCCTTACAATTCAGTAAATGTTTGCCCATCTGGTGGATGAGAAATAATACACACTGCACTTTCAACTGGCATTTATTTACCTAAAAACTGGAGGGGGGCGGGGGGAGCCTCTTGCATTATGTTTATTGGCCATTCCAACACCCTCTCCTTGGTTCTTATTTATATCTCCTGCCTATTTTCTCTTGGGTTGTTTGTCTTTCTCTTCTTGACTTTTAGGAACTTATTATATGTTTTTTTAATTAATTTATTTTATTTTATTTATTTTTGGCTGCGTTGGGTCTTCTTTGCTGAGTGCGGGCTTTCTCTAGTTGTGAGGAGCGGGGGCTACTCTTGGTTGCGGTGCGCGGGCTTCTCATTGCGGTGGCTTCTCTTGTTGCAGAGCACGGGCTCTAGGCGCGGGCTTCAGTAGTTGTGGCGCGTGGGCTCAGTAGTTGTGGCTCTCGGGCTCTAGAGCCCAGGCTCCATAGTTGTGGAGCACGGGCTTAGCTGCTCCGCGGCATGTGGGATCTTCCAGGACCAGGGCTCGAACCCGTGTCCCCTGCATTGGCAGGCGGATTCTTAACCACTGCGCCACCAGGGAAGCCCTTGCATATTTTTTATACTAAATCTTTGTCAATTTGTGCAATGCAAATATTTTTTCCAGTTTTTAGTTTGTCTTTTAACTCTGCTGATGGTGCCTTTTGATGTCCTAAAATTTTAGTTTTTAATTTACTTGAATTTATTAATTATGATTTGTGCTTTTTGTTTGTTGTTCTTTTTCCCCAAAAATTACTCCTTGCCCTGATATGATAAAATGTTGTCCCATGTTTTTTTCAAATAAAATTCTGAGGATCCATCTTAAACTGAGTGTGTGTGTGTGTGTGTGTGTGTGTGTGTAAGTGTGAGATGGCTTTTACTTTCTTCCACATCCATTAATGTATCTTATTTTTCATCAACTCTTAAAACAGAGTAGATATTATCAGAGTGGACAGATGAGGAAAATAAAAGCCAGGGAATATACTTGGCCCAAGGACACACAGCTTGTCAGTGACCAAGAAAATCAAAGTGAGCATCTTCTTCGTCTAAATGACCTCCAGGCATGTCAGGCTCATCAGCATTTAAATCTGGAATCTTATCTTCACCCCTCCCTCCACCTGCCGCCCCCTGCACAGGGAACAGCTGTGCACCTAGCCTGGTGCACAGCCTCGAACTGCAGGGCTGGCTGAATGTCAGGTTTTCCAAAAGCTGCCTGAGTGTCCTGCCCCACCTCCACCAGAGATTAGAATACAATCGGTCTGGGTGAGGCCAGGCATTGATAAGTCCTGAAGCTCCCCAGACCATTTTAATATTTATCTATCAGGGCTGTGAACCCCTGGAGCAGTGCCCCACACCCCCTATTTAGTGATGCCAGGGTATTTGGGGTTGTTCCACTGAGGGGGGTGATACTGTCATCCAGTGGCCAGAGGTCAGGGATGCTGCTAAACAGCCTGCAATGCACAGGATGTACAGCCCCCCATGACAAAGAATCGTGTGGCCCCAAAAGTCAACAACTGAGGCTGAGAAACCTGGACGTGGAGTCTTTCTGCTCACAAGGTAGCCCCTGACCACGGCATGGCCACCAGCACCAAGGACCTTTCCATGGATGCGAGGTCTCTGGTACCTCCCCAGACCTACTGGTCAGAATCTAGTACAGGCCCCCCTTAAAGTCTGAGAAGCCTTGCGCTGGACTGCGCCCTCCTCCTCCCCCTGCAAATCCAATCAGATAACAAATCCTGTCAATAGGTCCCTTAATTATCTCCAAAACTGTCCTCCCTTCTGCCCTAGGGTCAGTCTCTCAATCCAGGACTTCATCACTTGTCATCGCACCTATTACAATAACCCTCCAATCGGACCACCTTCTTCCAGCCTAGTAGAGATCTTTACCTTCTTTGAGAGTTAAGAAACACTGTAAGATGGAAGGAAAGAGCTGGACCTTCCCAGGGGAAAACACACACACACACACACACACACACACACACACACACATACACACACACACACACACACACACACGCTCACATATTTCTACCGTATTACATACAATTTCAAAGGGTTCACAGAACCTCTGAAGCCCTCCTTGGACACTTCCAGGTAAGAGCCACCACCTTATCTCTGAGCAGAGGCCTTGTTCTAACGTGCAGATGGGACGATCTGAGTCCCCCCCTGACGGTTCCAGCTCTTAGTACAGCCCACTCCAGCCAACCTGAGTCTTAGCAGTTGCTCTGCGTGCCAGTGAGCACTCCTCTGAGCTTGCAGATGCTGCTTCCCTGCCTGACACAGCTTTCCTCCTGGGTGCTGGCTAAACCCTCTCCATGCAGACCCAGCTCAAGGATCACTTTCCCTGGGAAACCTTTACTGACCTCTCAGCTCCATCCCCACCATCTCACTCCGTTAGATTCTCCTTCTTTGTGGTCCCTTAGTTCCCAGAGCGCCTACCTGCCGTAGCCCTTCCTGGCTGGCGTGTATTATGTGGTGGGTTTTTTTCTTTTTTTGTATGAGTCTCCCATCACACCTGGGTCAGCAAGGGTATTCATCATCTCTGCCACCTCCATGCCTGGCACAAACAGGAGCTCAATAAAGGTTGCTGGTAAGTTTAAAGGAACAGTAAAGCTAGTGTTCTTTTCACTCTGTCATGTATTGCTCTCAATTTATGCTTTGGTGACTTTGTATTTTTCCCTTATAATTACTGTGATGCCTTATTTCGTAATCAGGGTGGTGAGTGCGTGTTCATGATATTACTCTTTATACATATTTTTTATATTCTGGAAACATTTTATACTTATAATTAAAAACTCTTAAAGGTATGATCACAATAAACAAGTGAATGCCTAGGTGTTGCCTGGGTTCTATGGAAACGCAGCCCCAGATCCACGGTCCTGTGATGCCGCTTCTCGAGACCCAGTTCTGATTTCCCCAAGAGTCTTCCTCTGGGACACAGAGCCATCCTCAGTGGACTGCAGGAGGTGAGTATTTAGAAACATGTTTCCAACCTTAGAGTGTCCAACTGAAAAAACTCATCAAGGACAGAAGAAACATAACTTGAATTAGGATTAAAAAAAAAAGAAAGAGTTTGGCTCCAGAAATTTTACACAGAAAACATTTTAATCTCCCCGAGGACATTATGAAATAGAGTATTCTGTTTATTTTAACGTGGTAAGAACCTCATTAACACTGGATCACCAATTTCCAGGTAAAAATCACATCCTCATCTAGAGAAATGTTGAGACTCTTGCTTAATAAAAATAGAGCATACTCATTCCAGAAAGGGCTTTTTACAAACAAATAACTTTGAATTATTCTATAGCAGTGTTGTTTTATATCTTCTACCCTTTTACCATTACAAAAACTTATTTCTCTCTGCCCTTTAAAACAAACAAACAAAAGTGTCGTTTGCTTTTAAAATATCACCTCTTTTTCACTTTGATTTACTGCCCTTTGGCTACCAGCCCGCTGGTTCTCGGCCAAGTCATCAGACTCCTCTGGGCTGCCTTGCAAGGGAGGGACCCCAAATTGCAGCTCAGGAAGCCTGCTCGGGGCCAGTGTTCCTACAAAGTGCCCTGTACGTGTCAGCTGCCATCTGCTCGGTTTTCTCTCCTTGGACAGGGCAGGTCCTCAGGGATGCCCGTTCCCTTTCCCCTCCAGCAAAGGCTCTGCCCACAGCCCCAGAAAAGCAAGGTAGAAAGCAAGAAAGGTCCTTCTCAGGGACGAACTTAGAGAAGACAGCCTCTGTGTATTTGAAAGTGATGACAAGGGCCAACCCCAGGAAAACAACAACTAACAAAACAAAACAAAACAAAGCAGCACTCTTCTCTTCCAAGGATCCTAACTCCTCAATCCTGGAATCACTTCCCTGCTGTCTACGTGAGCTCAAGTCGAGTCTGTCAGTCCAGACAGCTAAGATCGCAGGGGACAAAGGTCGACAGATCTTATAAATAAGCTTTTTGGATCATACTTCAAGAGCACATTTGGCCAGAGTTTGGAGGTTGACGTTATCTGGTTTAAGATCAGCTCTGCTACTAACCAGCTCTATCTTGCACAAGTTACAGAATCTCGTGGAGCATTCCTTTGCTCCCCTGGAAAACGGGAAAGAAGATAAAAATAAAACCTCTCCTAGCAGCTTCCTACAGACTCGCCTTTGCTTCATTTAAGGAGAAGTTTTGCCTGAATTATCAGAGTATGGACTTAAAATATCCAATTCTCTTTGTTGTGTGAGGAGAATTTTTAAGAGTGACAGTTTTTCTTGGCATTGAGACAAGCTCTCTGACAGGAAACTACTCTAGGTGGATATTTTCCCAGATTAGCCCTATAAGAAGAACCAACCATACGGAATATTAGGAAGAAATATTTTTCTCCCTTTCAAGCCTATACCTTTTGAACATACATTCCCCAACAGTTTGAAAAAATAGGAAAATATATTTATTTCTATAATGAAGCTATTCTTTTTAAGATTATAACATGGAAAAAAAATCAAGTTGGTTTGGGATGTCTGTCCAATTGCACATAAAACCAATTAAGATCCCTGCAGTATGCAGTGCAGCATACTGTAATTGTGCATTGCAGCTCTGTTTACAATAGTCAAGACAGAAGTGTGCATTGCAGCTCTATTTACAATAGTCAAGACAGAAGTGTGCATTGCAGCTCTATTTACAATAGTCAAGACAGAAGTGTGCATTGCAGCTCTATTTACAATAGTCAAGACAGAAGTGTGCATTGCAGCTCTGTTTACAATAGCCAAGACAGAAGTGTGCATTGCAGCTCTGTTTACAATAGTCAAGACAGAAGCAACCTAAATGCCCATCAACAGAGGAATGGATAAAGAAGATGTGGTATATATATACAATAGAATATTACTCAGCCATAAGAAAGAATGAAATAATGCCATTTGCAGCAACATGGATGGACCTAGAGATTATCATACCAAGTGAAGTAAGCCAGACAGAGAAAGACAAATACCATATGATGTCCCTTATATGTGGAATCTAAAGAAAAAAAAAGTGATACAAATGAACTTATTTACAAAACAGAAATAGACCCACAGACATAGAAAACAAACTTATGGT
Source organism: Eubalaena glacialis (assembly GCF_028564815.1). NCBI lineage: Eukaryota > Metazoa > Chordata > Mammalia > Artiodactyla > Balaenidae > Eubalaena > Eubalaena glacialis. Next base: position 3,998,795 of record NC_083732.1, on the reverse strand, counting down.
TACCAAAAGGGGAAAGGGCAGGGAGGGATAAATTAGGAGTTTAGGATTAACATATACACACTACTATATATAAAATAGATAAACAACAAGGACCTACTGTATAACACAGGGGACTATACTCAATATTTTGTAATAACCTATAAGGGAAAAGAATCTGAAAAAGTTATATATATATATATATATATATATATATATATATATATATATGGCTGAATCACTTTGCTGTATACCTGAGACTAACACGACATTGTAAATCAACTACACTTCAGTTTAAAAAAATATCCCTACAGTACAAAATCGCATGCACACATGCATGCACTCACAAAAATATGTATATGCAGAAGTATTGAATACATGTATTAGAACAGAGACTGATGTGTTTCCCTCTCCTATGTAACAGCTGGAATGCTTTGTCATTCAACATAGTGGATGCTCCACCTCTGCACCTGTTTGATAAGCCAGTGGATCGCCACAAAAGAGCACATGGTGTACAATTCAGTGCTGATCAATAAAGCATCACTACAACACTTTGGAAATGCAAAAACCTTTGCATCCAAGGGGCCATTCACATCTCAGGCTCTGAGGTCACTTACTCTCTTCCATTAAACAACTTCCTGTTTTGTTCTATAGGATCGTTTACCACACTGGACTCTCTGCACTATTTTTGTTCTTTTGCTTTTTTTCGACCAGCAAAATCATTGCACCTGAACAAGAAACTGATTTTTTTTTTTTAATCTGGCTTTCTCACAGAATCAATGACATAAGAGGATTAATTGTTTGTTTTCAATCCTGACTTTTTCTCCTCCTAGATCTATTTTTGAAACAAATCTTATTTTGGGATGTCCTGACTGGGATGATACTAAATTGGAAAGCCTGGTGCAAATTTTATTGACCTCCATTTCCTACTATAAAGGATGTTCCCCACTAATCTGTCATCCACAGGGCAGACAAAGGTTAGAAGCGAGGGAAGCTACGCCAGATGGTGCGCTCAAGAAGCCCAGGGCCAGACTCTTCTTGTTTTGTTGGTTTGTTTTTAAATCAATGGTCAACAAGAAAGAGGAAACAACATTTGGGCATCCTCTTTATTCCAAGCTGAGCTCAACCCAATGTTAATTGCAATGTGCACGGCGAACACGATGTCTGAAAATTGGTCCTTATTAACTGTTGGTTGGTTACGATAAAACAAATGAATGGAATTACGGGTAGATGATGGATAGATGGATGGACAGCTACATGAGTGGAGGAATAAATGAATGAATGAATGAATATTATTGATGGGTTTTTATTTAAACAATGCAGAAAAACTCAAAAAGATCAAAGTTACCACTTAGAAAACTGTATGAATTAGAGTGGATGTCCCCTCCTTTGCTTTTCAAAAATAAATGTTAATAGTTTTGTCCATATTCTTCCCATATTCTTTTGTCATATTATATTGTATTATTAATTTATCTATCTATATTATTTGTCAATCATCTATCTATATTATTAATATTTTCAATTAATTTTAATTTTTCCCCAACTTATAATCATATTACCCATAGTGATCTACATACCTTTTTTTCCCCTTATATAACAAGGGCATCTGTTCATATCAGTGTAGAGATCTATCCTGTTCTAATGACTGCCTGGTATTCTGCTGTATAGGTACACCATATGCAATTCAGTCAGACTCCAACTGAAAATTAAATTATTTTCAGTTTTCATGCCTTTACCAAGAATATTGCAATGTACTTCCTTGTACATATGTGACTGACCATCTTCATTTTTTAATTTTTAATATCCTTTGCTATCTTCTCTAATTGGTTTGTCATTTTTTCTTTATAAAAACTGCACAGTAGGAATTTTTAATGTTTTGCCATTTATGTATGTGTCAAATATCTTCTCTCAATCTGTCGCTTCCTTTTAGGTTTTTTTTTTTTGGGGGCATCTTTCACTGTTTAATGCCTTAAAACTCTTTTGTAGTCAATTTTGTTTTTTCTTTTCTAGACAATCGTAAGAAATGTTCTCCCAACCCTGAGGTTATAAAAATGTGTATCTAAATTTGACTATAATACTTTTTTGATGTACACATTTAATCCTGACTAAATCTCCATGGGCTCCAGCACATTTTAGAATTAGGTTCTAGGTATATGACTAGTTCAGCCAACAGGATGTGGACAGAAGCGACTCACACAGTCTTTGTCATTTCTACCCCTGACCATGGGTACCCCTGTCTGACCCTCCAGCTCTCTCTTCTCCTTCAGTAGCACAGCTCAAAACCACATATTCCAAATTGCATAGAAGATGGAAACAGCCTCAATATCAATACCTGAAGGGGTGTCCTGGAGAATTCCAAACTCACTTCAGACTTTGCACAATCAAGATGCTCTCTTATGTTAAGCTACTGTGATCTTAAGATATTTTTGCTGCTAAACATACTTACCTTAACATAACAATATAGTTTTTCTTCTACATTTCAATGCTCAATTCATCTACAATTTTTATAAGTGTGCAGTGTGGGAGTAACTTTATTTTCTTCAAAATACCTTCATTATCATAATATTAAACCCACATATACAAATGTGTCTATTGCATTCGCTTTAATGTGCCACTGACATAGTTATCTGCTTTTGTACGATGACCCAACTATTTTGATGTAAGTAATTATATATTTTAATATTTTAGAAAGCAAATTCCTCCTCATGATTCTTCTTTTTCAAACACTTTTCCTTCTAAATAAATTTTAGAATCAACTTGTTTATTTCCCAAAATAATTCCTGGGGATACTAGTCAGATTTGCATTATAGTTGTACATTGATCTGAGGAGAAGCAACATCTATGTGCTACTGGTCTTTCCATGAGGAATTATGATACGTCTACTTATTTTAGTCCTATTTTATTTCCTTTAATAAAAATATATAATTCTCTTATTAAATACTTCTTAGGTGTTTTACAGGCTAATTTTGATAGTATCTTGAATATAATTTTTCCCATTTCAGTTTCTAATTGTTCAACGCTAATAAAAAGGAAAGTAATATTTATTTTGTATTTTGTCTTACATATAGCCACCTTATTAATTCTCTTAATAGTGCAGCAATTTCTGTTGAATCTATTGGACTTTTAGGAAATTTGTTATATCATCTGCAACTAATAACTTGTTTCTTTCTTTCCAAGGTAATTTTCCTTGGTTCCTATTTTTCTTAAACCTTTTTTAAAAAAGGAATTAGAATTGGCTTCTAAATTTGACTATTTGCTTTTCTTTTGTCATCTATTGATATAATCATGATTTTTCCCCTTAAATTTTTTAAATAATGAATAAACTTAATACATTTTCTAGTGATGAACCATCTTATATTTCTTCCATTAACTCTACCTAGTTGTGCTATATTTAAATAGTCATATTTAACTGGAATAATATAAAAATTTAACTCAACAACTAGAAACCACCTATGAGTCAGGAACTGAGAAATGGTTTAATAAATTAATGGGGTAGCAACATTGTGTAATATTATACGACCACTACAAAAAGATAGTATAAAAAATAAGGTGCGTACCGATTCTGAGTCCAATTTTTTAAATATTTCATGAGATTTAATGTTCTATGTGACCTAAAAGCTCAACAATAAGAAGATAAATTTTCTTTTCTCAAATATAAATAATAATGCGATCATATTGAACAATGACACTTCCCAACAGTCATATCATAACCTAGCATATGATTTGGAAGATGATTCTGTTTTTATGTTAGAAAAAATGTCGTGTCAATTGTTACAAGCAATTTCTTAAACACATATTATACAAAAGCATACAAAATCCATACAATATCATATAATAGGAAGATTCACTGTATATTTCCTTGAGTTCTTTATCAGTGCTTTATATGTAATACTTTTTCCTCCCCATCTTAACTTTCAACTATATATTAACATCTTTTTATTCCTCACATCATCATAATTGTGAGCTTAAAGAAGGCATTCAATAAATATGTATCAATTTATTAAAGTCATCCCTGCTCTCTAAGAACTTAAATTCTTCTTTAAAAACTGTCAACTATTTATCACTATATTCACTTTCTATTCAGAAATGTATCAAATTCCTACAATGTATTCATTCAGGGCTCATGTGCTAGGATCTAGTTAAGAAGGGGCTTAACCACCTTTAGAAGTTTGGATAGGTAAAAAATAATAAGGGGAAAACTAAACAACCAAATAAACTTTGAATCAATTTGTTAATATCCACAAAATAACTTGCTGGAATTTTGAGTGGGATTGCATTAAATCTGTTGATCAAGTTGGGAAAAACTGACATCCTGACAATATAATATTGAGTTTCCCAATCCATGCACAAGGAATCTCTCTCCATTTATTTAGTTATTCTTTAATGTCTTTCATTAGAGTTTTACAGTTTTCCTCACATAGGTCTTGTACATATTTTGTTAGATTTATATCTATTTTATTTTTTGGTGTGCTAAAGTAAATAAATGGTTTTGTGTTTTTAACTTCAATTTCCACTTATTCCTTGATGAAGGAATGCAATTGACTTTTATATATTAATCTTATACCCAGCAACCTTGCTATAATTGATTACTAGTTTCAGGAGTTTTGTTTTGCTTTGTTTTGTTGTTTTTTGAGTTGTTTTTGCTAATTCTTTCAGGTTTTTTACATAGATTACCATGTCATCTGCAAACCAAGACAGTTTCATTTCTTCCTTCCAATTTGTATATGTTTTATTTCCTTTTCTTGACTAATTGTATTAGCAAAGATTTCTAGTACGATGTTTAAAAGGAGTGGTGAGAGGAGACTTCCTTGCTTTGTACTTTCTTTGATCTTAGTGGGAAGCCTTTAAATTTTTCACCAGCAAGTATGATGTTAGCTGCAGGTTTTTTGTAGATATTCTTTTATCAAGTGGAAATTACCCTTTATTCCTAGTTAACTGAGATTTTTTAACATGAACGAGCACTGGATTTTGTCAAATCTTTTTTTGCATCTATTGCTATGATCATGTAATTTTTCATTTTTAGCCTATTGATGTAATGGATTACATTAATTGATTTTTGAATGCTGAACCAGACTTGCATACCTGATTAAATTCCACTTGGTCATAGTGTATAAATCTTTTTATAGATTGTTGGATTAGATCTGCTAGTATTTTGCTGAAGATTTTTGTATCTATGTCCATCAGAAATACTGGTCTGTAGTTTTCTTTTCTTGCAATGTCTTTGTCTGGTTTTGGTATTAGAGTAATGCCGACCTCATAGAATGAGTCAGAAAGTATTTCCTCTGCTTCTATCCTTTGAAAGAGAGTGTGGAGAACTGGTATAACTTCTCTGTTAAGTGTCTGGTGTAAAATTCACCAACAAACCCCATTTGGGCCTGGTGCTTTCTGTTTTGAATGGTTATTAATTATTGTTTAAATTTTTTAATTTATCTAACAGATATAGTCCTATTCAGATTATGTATTTCTTCTTGTGTGCATTTTGGCAGATTTTGCCTTTCAAGAAATTTGTTCATTTCATCTAGATTATCAAATTTGTGGACATAGAGTTGTTCATAGTTTTCCTTCATCATCCTTTAATTTCCATGGAATCTGTAGTTATGTCCCCCTATTTCATTTCTGATACTAGTAGTTTGTGTTCTTTTTTCCCCGTAATTAGCCTGGCTAGAGGCTTATCAATTTTATCAACCTTTTCAAAGAACCAGTTTTTAGTTTCATTGATTATCTCTATTGATTTTGTTTTAAATTTCCTTGACTTCTGCTCTAAGTCTTATTTCTTTTCTTCTGCTTACTTTGGATTTAATTTGCCCTTCTTTTCTAGTTTCCTAAAATGGAAGTTTAGATGATTGACTTTAGATTTCTCTTTTTTTCTAATATATTCATTCATTGCTATAAATTTTCCTGTAAGCACTGCTTTTGCTGCATCCCACAAATTTTGATAAGTTGTGGTTTTATTTTCATTTGGTTCAAAATATTTTTTAAATTTCTCTTGATATCTCTTCTTTGACACACATGTTATTTAGAAGTGTGCTTTTTAATCTCCACATATTTGGGGACCTTCCAGTTATCTTTCTGTTTTTGATTTCTAGTTTAATTCCTTCTGAGGGAAGATTTTGCATGATTTTTATTCTTTTAAATTTGAGAAGCTGTGTTTTATTGCCCAGAATATCGTCTACCTTGGTGAATGTTCCATGTGAACTTAAGAATGTATATTTGGCTGTTGCTGTATGAGGTAGTCTATAAATGTCAATTATATTTAGTTGATTGATAGTGTTGTTGAATTCAACTATGTCCTTACTGATTTTCTGCCTGCTGGATCTGTCCATTTCTAACAGAAGGGTATTGAAATCTTCAACTATGATAGTGAATTCATCTATTTCTCCTTGCAATTCTATTTGGTTTTGTCTCACATAGTTTGACACTGTTGTTATGTGCATACACGTTAAGGCTTGTTATGTCTTCTTAGAGAACTGACACCTTCATCATTATAAATGCCCTTCTTCATCCCTGATAACTTTCCTCACTTTGAAGTCTACACTCTGACTGAAATTAATATAGCACTCCTGCTTTCTTTTGATTGGTGTCAGCATGGTATATTTTTCTCCATTCATTTACTTTTAATCTATGTTTGTTTTTATATTTAAAGAGGGTTTCTTGTAGACAACACATAGTTGTAGACAACATATAGTTGATCCATTCTGATAATCTCTGTCTTTTAATTAGTGCATTTACACCATTGATGTTCAAGTGCTATATTGATATAGTTGGATTAATATCCACCATACTTGTCACTGTTTTCTATTTGTTGCCCTTGTTCTTTGTTCATATTTTTGCCTTCTAATATGTCTTGTAATTTTTTCTTGATAGCTTGATGACGTACTGGATGAAAGTAACTGCTGTAAATAGACCTTTAGTAATGTGGTGGTGAGGTGTGGGAAGAAGAGAAGTGTTCTATAGTTTCATGATTAGGTTTCAGTTTTTTAGTGAGCCTATGCCTCTGGACCATGAACCTCACAAGAGTTTCTCATTTTTTTCTCTCCCCTTAGATGGGACAGGATGGCTAGAGTAGGCTGCAGTTGGGTATATCTCCTCCCACAGTCAGTTAGCCTCTGATAATATCTCATCTGGTTAGGCTCTAGTTAACTAGTTTCCCCTGAGGGCAGGTCTTGGAAAGAAATCAGAGTGATCTGGTGTATTTCAGAATGGTTCCTCTTTCCCTTCCCCTGCTGGAAGCACAAGGGGATTTTTCTTTGATACTATGGGAATCAAGCTCCCGGAGGTAAATCTCACAAAATCGTGGGTCTCCTTGGAGTTTTTAACTCTCGGAGTCATCACCTAGAGCCTCCTGCAATTTGCCAATTACATTTCAGGTTTTCCTTCCCTAGCACTGAAGTCTCTGCTCCAAGAAGCCATAACACTCTGTATTCATCTGTCTGTCTCTCCAGTCTGGGGTGTAGTGGTTTTCTCTGTATCCTTTCCTTCGTTTCTAAAGGATATTTTCACTGGAGATAGAATTCTGGGTTAGTGGTTCTTTTCTTTCAGCTCTTGACAATGCTGTGATACTTTTTGGCCTCCATCATTTCTCATGAGAAATCCACTGTCATTTGGATCGTTATTGCCCTATAGGTAATGCAACATTTCTCTCTGCCTGCTTTCAAGTTTTCTGTCTTTAGTTTTCAGAATTTTGACTAGGATATGTCTTGGCACAGAAATATTTCAATTTATCCTGTTTATGGATTTCTCAGCTCCTCTAATCTGTAGGTTTATGTCTCTTGCCAAATTTGGGGACTTTTCAGCTATTATTTCTTTGAATACTTTTCAACCCCACCTGGTTTCTCCTCTCCCTTTGGGACTTTGATGACATGAATAATAGATCTTTATTATAGTCCCACATGCCACTGAAGCCCTATTAATTGTTTTAGCATTCTATTTTTTATTCAGATTAAATAATTTCTATCGTTCTGTCTTCAAGTTCATATATTCCTCCACCTGTATTCCCTACTCTGCTGTTGGTTTGTTGGTTTGTTTATTTGGTTGGTTGGTTGTTTTTTCATTGTTTGGTTATTATATTTCTCAGTTCCAGAATTTCCATTTGGTTCTCTTTTATATCTTCTCTTTCTTTTCTGAGATTTCTTATTTCTTTGCTGAGACCTTTTTTTTTTTCATTTGTTTCAAGTATCTTTGCAATTGCTTATTGAAACGTATTTATTATGGCTGCTTTAAAAATTTTATTAGATAAATCTCATATGTGTATCATCTCATTTTTGGCTTTCCTTGATTGCCTTTTCTATTCTAGTTGAGATTTCCCTGGTTCTTGCTATAATTAGTGATAGTTAGTTGAACTTTGGACATTTTGGGTATTATTTTATAGAGTCTGGATCTTATTTAAACCTTATGTTTTAGCAGGTCTCTTCTGACACCATTCTGGTGGAGGAAGGAAGGTGCCACTCATTAATACCAAGTTTTCTATTTCGCTTCTGTTAACACCTGGGGGGAAGGCTCTTCAGGCCAGCTCCCCACTTGGTGTGCATCCAAACTGTGGACGGTGGGCTCATTACCACTTAGCAGTAGTGAAAGCCCTGACTCTCACCTGGCTTCCTCTGACACCACACCAACAGGAGAGGGAGGTGGAAATCCAGTCACCCCATGCTGTCTCCACTGACACTGCAGGGGAGTGGGGGTGGGGTGTAAAAGTCCCAACACCCCACTCAGCCCTCACTAAAGCCACATCAGTGGGTGGGGCACCTTGTTACAGCATGGCAATGATGGAAGTCTAGGCTTCTGCTGGCAGGGCAATGGGGGGACGGAGGGGAGATGAGACGACAATTTTTTCTGTGGTGTTTGGTTGCAGTAGAGCAGATATTATCTAACAGTTTTCTTGCTAAGGTGCCCTTTTCTTGGTCCTTTGTGTAGAGATTGCAGACTTTTCTTGAGGTTTTTTTAGTCTGAGTCCATTGGTATTTCCAGGTTGCCAGTTTCTCTGATGCCTGATCTGGGATACAAGAGACAAAGTAAAACCTAGGTCCCAAGGTCCCTAGTCAGTCTACCTTTTGTTCTCCATCTTTCAGAGTCTTCTAATATTTGTTATATGAAATGTCCGGTGCTTTTAGTTAGCAAGAGGAATGGGGAAAAGGCTGTCTACTCCATCTTCCTAGAGGCAGATATTAAGACAGATTGTCTTTAACATTCTGAAATGTATTTACCCTTACAGTTAACTTTCTTATTGCCTGATACAAAATTTTATTCCATAACTATAAACATAATTAGCCCCCATCTTCAACAGCATATCATCTTGAGTAATTCTTTCCTTTCTTTTCACACACTTTACCTTCAATAAGAGATGTTTGAGAATGAATAAATGTATATGGAAGATGAATACTCACTGTGGCTCTGACTTTTTAGTAGTTCAACAAAGTTATTTAAATATCTATCAATACAGGACATGGATTTTTACTTTCACACAAGGAAATAGTACGTAGGCCCTTTAAAAATGAGATATAAATTTATGTGCAAAAAAGTTTAAGACACATTGTGATCAGGTTAAAACAATTAAAAAATATTTTGAGCTTTTCTGTTTTGAATTTTTAAAAGAGTTTTAAAATAAATTAGTGATGATTGAGCCAGAGAAATAAGAAATCTTTTAGTTTTTCAATAGTTATGCCTTGAAAGCAACTTCATATGGGTTCTCTCATTGGATGTTCACAATATACATAATCAGGGCAGGCATTAGACCTGGTTACCTTCCAGCCCAACACAGTTTCAGATACCACACAAATTTTTTATATACATTTCTTGGTTTCCCGATGCACTCATATTTTCCTCTTTAAAACCACCTATCCAAAGAGCAGCCTATGATGTAAGATAAACAAATGTGACGCTGTACGGAGAATCAACATTTGCAAATGTGTGCTCACTAATTCCTCAGAGTCCATTTTCAACAAACAGGTGTTTCTCCTTTCCTATGTACTGTATGTACGCATCAGATAAACAGCCTTAAAGTTTTTAATCACAAGGAGGCCTGTGACATATGACTTTTCTACTTCAAAGGGCTCTAATAATAGCACATGCATAGAAATATAGCTCTCTGAGCAGAGTAAACAAACACTGCTCTCTCCTGAGAGGGGTCAGATGAATCCGCTTATGTCAGATCTCTCCCAGAATTCCATTGTTGTCTCTCTTTAAGGAAAACCACTGAATCTGGGATTGGGAGCTTTTCTCAAAACGTGTTTCCTTTAAAAACACAGGGAAACAGGATTTTTGGCCACAGGAGGTCAAGGTCAGCAATCTAACAGAATTGGTCCTTTTGAACTTCCTTTCTAAGAAACACATCTGATGAAAGCTGTTACACTGAAAACCTCGGTTGACAAGTGACGATCAGTTTTCTTCATGACACAAGGAATGATTTCAGGAAGCATACCTATGCAATCTACAAGTCAGTTTAATGATACAAACTGTAAAGTTCCCAGATAATGTGAACAGTTCTGTGAGGATCGAAACAGTGTTTTATCATTTTTGTGTGCCCCACAATGAACTGTACACAGTCCTGCACATAGTAGGTATTGATAATTATTTATTTAAAGAATAGCTGTATTTTTAGCAACAAAAGAAAAAGAAACACGAAAAATCAGAATTAAGAACGCATAGAAATGCAGACTAAACACCCAAACTGAGCTCCTCCAATATTGCATTGCTTTCAGCGGCCCGAATTTATAGAGAATTATTTGCAAATATGAGACTGTTATCAAATAAAACAGAAATGTATTTTTTATTAGGATGGTTTGAGTACTGCTGTCTTAGATGTGTACAGTATTTTTTGAGAATTTAAGAAAATTTCCAATAAATTAACTCATGTTAGTGTTCCAGAAATTTCAATGTTGTTCTCTCCATTATAAAGATGGAAAAATTCAGATGAAATTTACCTAAAGGCACCCAAAGGTGAGCCACAGAGCTTGCTGTTATCTAACCTTTGCTCCTATAGATGGGACTCTCTTTTGTTTCTGAAGAGAAAGCAGCTCCTGAAGCTCTTATCTCAGTAAGAAGGGCTTAGGGTGTGAGCACACAATTCCCTCCCTAATCACTTTCAGCTGCAGTCCGACCGCTTTCTCCCTGATATTGAAGGGCCACTGAGCTTTGGTTGAGTTTTAAGTAAGAAACGTTAAAGAAGAAAGCACATCAAGAGGGGAGGTAGATGTTTTGTCACACTGGCAGGTTTTCCGCCGTCTGATGATTGCATTTTCGGTTGACATTGTCAACTTCCTGCCCAGAAGGAAAATGTTCAAGGAAAATGTCTATAACACATTTCCTTTTGCTTTAAACTGAATCATGGAAACCCATAAAATTGTCTCATTCTACACCAGAAAGTGAGAATTCCTAGATATTGTGGCAATTCTAAATTAGGAAATGAGAATCATTAAACAACAGAGTTGTTTGTTTACATGAAATACCACAACATTGTTATTCATCACTCAGCCTTACTTAGGTTTTACTAAGTTGGCCTATTTCCATTTAATATAAGGAAGCTTCTAGCTTCTCTTTTTAAAAACTCATTTCAGTAAGAATCAATTTGGGAGCTGTCCATCTTTTTTAAAAAGGTTATGACAGGGACTTCCCTGGTGGTTCAGTGTTTAAGACTTGTGCTTCCAAAGCAGGGGGTGTGGGTTCGAACCCTGGTCTGGGAACTAAGATCCCATGTGCCTTGTGGCACAGCCAAAAAAAAAAAAAGGTTATGATATCTGCCATCAACTTATGTTTGTAAATTAATGAGATGAGAAGTAACAATTGACTACTATGCTTCCCTTAATTTTCTTTTTAATGCTTGAAATGACCAGAAGACCCAAAGAAGAACCAGATTTTGCCTTATGATATGTTAATTAGGAACTAGTTAAAAGTGTTTTCTAGAAAGGTCCAAAATGTCTATCCAGTGAAGATATCAACTGGACCCAAATGCTAAAAGCAGTTAGCGTCATGTTACAGCGAAGCAGATGCCTGTAAGGTGGGTGACACAAACTTGCCAATGCACTGGTCATGTGGACCCCACCCTACAATGTTGGAGAGTAAAACATCCCCAGACTTGATGCTTTTATAGTTATGTCTAGTCTCGGCCCAACGTACAAGGCAGTCCAGAGCCAAACACAGCAGGTAGCCCCACAGGAAGTTCCACTCGCTATAAAGGCTCTCACTTCCTCTCCTGCCCCAGACTCACAATTCCCACAGACAGCAGGAGGAGTGGGAGTCCCAAGGAAATACAAAACCAGCTTCAATGTGTTACTACTCTGGATAACGTGTAACCTTTGTTAGCAGCCATGAAATAAGTACAACGCTACACCCTCTCCTAGAACAGTGTCTGTCATGGGCATGCCTCAGTAAAGGCATGTCCAACTGAGTAAACAGAATTCCATCAGACTGCATTCTCTTAGCTTTTTGTGAGAGTTTCTGATAAGCCTATATTTGGAAATTTTGTCTTAACAAGACATTTTGCTTTGAGAAACACCTGCGTTCTCTTAGAAGGTATTCTTTAGGTCGCAAGAAAAGTGATGGCTTGAATTCTAGAATTTTACAACTTTAAAGGACTAAAAAGGTCGTGTTGTCCAGTAGTTCCCAAAAGTAACCATAAATCACTGCCTAGCTTATCAAGAATCACCCTGGGGAGTTGGTAAAAATGTTAGGTTCCTTCCCGGCCACAAGGAGAAGCCGAGTGTCGGTGTCCTGAGCCACGGTCCAGACACGTGAGGAAGGAAGCCTTCAGAATGACCGCAGCCTCAGCTGCTTCCTACTGCCCCGCGTGAGAGACCCAGGGCAGGACCTGCCTAGCTGGGCTCAGTCTACCCCCAGAACTGCGAAAAGATAGTAGTGATAGTAACGATAATAATAATAAGTGATTGTTGTACATCACTAGTAGAAATATATGCACACGCATGCCCACACACACACACACGCACACACGCACACATACATATACCTGGTCTGACTCAGGAGCTTGGGGCCTGAGGTGGAAACATCAGGAGGAGGGTACATCTCAAGCATCTGTATTTTTTCAACATTGTAAATCAACTATACTCCAATAAAAAAAATTTTTTTAAAAGCAGCTGTATTTTTTTACAAGCTCATCGGGTATTTTGAATAAGCAGTCAAGTCTGGAAACACCTAAAAATCTCCTAACCTCTTGCTCTTAAAACAAGATTACCTGCTTTCTCCCTTCCTATCTCACAGCCGTTCAAGGCAGAGCACGGTTAGATACTGGCGGACACAATTCCCAGCGTGATCCCTAGGACCCAGAGGCAAAATGTCTGAGGGCTGGAGTGAAGCTCAAAGGTCTCCTGATTGACACGCTCACACTCTTATCCCAGCCGCCCTCCCCAGGCAGGGCTCAGGAGGGATCACCTCCTCTGTGTGAGTTGAAGATTCAGAATCAGAAACGCTGGTGATCTGAACAATGAACTTATGCTGGAAATTTTCTGCAAGGTTCTCTCATTGTTTTTAAAACTTGGCAAGCAGCAGCTTTCCGAATATTTTTTCATTCAAGTTCTCTTCTGTAACCATCAGCCTGTTTAAAGAGATACCCACCAACAGCTACATACGTGAATGTGAGAATATATGCCTAAAAGAGGTCTGGCTCCAGCCAGGGACAGGCAGGGGTGCCCTTCTTTCCACCTGCTTCTTCCCTGGCAGCAAAGCAGAGTTACTGGAGCTTCTGGTCATCGGCCACAGGAGAATGTTCTCTTTCATCTCCACTTTTGCCTTAAGCGGGCATCTCCATCACTCTGTATCATCTGGAGGTTTAATTCTGATACTCTTTCCCAAGACACAGAAACCTGAAAGCCTTAATCCTCCAACACCTGAAGTCCTAGATGTGGAAAGAGAGCAGTTAGGGCATCCATTTCTAGTGACTACAGACTAGGTACATTGGGAACAGTATTTCTACTTGAAGGCAACAGAGTGCTAAGATAGTAGAGAATTTCCAAGTCAGAAACCAAGCCTCAGTTCCTCCTTAAGAAGCTAGAAAAAGAATAACTTGAACCTAATGTAGGCAGAAGAAAGGAAATAGTAAGGGAAAAAGTGGATACTAATGAACTAGAAAAACAGAAAACAATAGGAAAAAAAGCAATTGAACCAAAAACTGGTTCTTAAAGGTCAATAAAACTGATAAACCTCTAGCCAGATTGATCAGAAAAAGAGAGAGAAAGAGAACATAAATTACCAATATCAATGAGACAGGTGTTATTACTATAGATACTATTAAAAAGATAATAAGGAAATATTACAAACACCTTTAGGCCAATATATCTGACAAATTAAATGAAATACACAAATTTCTTGAAAGACACAAATTACCAAAGTTCACTCAAAAAGGAATAGACTACCTAAATATCCTAAATATTTTATAGAAATTGAAATTATAGTTTAAAACCTTCCCACAAAGAAAATTATATAATCAAATGGCTTCACTGGTGAGTTCTACCAAAAGAATTTTAAGAAGAAAGAATGCAACTTCTAAACAAACTCCTCCAAAAAATTGAAGCAGGAATTTTTTTCAATTCAGTCTATGAAGTCACCTTTACCCAATACGAAAATCAAAGACATTATAAGAAAGGAAAACTACAAATGAATATCCCTCATGAACATACATGCAAATATTCTAAACAAAAATTTCAGCAAATTGAATTCAACAATACAGTAAATGCATCACACATTAGGACCAAGTAGGGTTTATTCCAGCTCTACAGGGCTATCTTAACATTTAAAAATCAATTCATGATATTATCAAACTAAAAAAGAAAAACTGTATAATCATCTCACATATACCAAGAAAAAAGGCATTTGATGAAATTCAGTATCCATTCCCGATATAAAATCTCACAAATTAGGGTTACAAGGGAACATTATTAACTTGATGAAGGACATATACAAAAAAACCTACAGCTAACATCATTCTTAATGCTGAACGTCTGAATGCTTTTCCCTTAAGATAAGAAACAAGGCAGGAATATTTGCTCTCACTATTTTCACTCAACATGATAGCTGAAGTTCTAGCCAGTGCAATAATGCAAGAAAAAGAAATAAAATCATCCAGATTAGAAAAAAAGAAGTATGATTTTATGTATTCACAGATGACATAATCATTGATATAGAAAATCTAACAGTTTACAGAAAAGATAAGAGAACTAATAAGTGAGTTTAGCAAGATTTCAGGTTACAAGATCAATATACAAAAATCAATTGTATTCTTATATACTAGCAATGGAAAATAAGAAATTTAAATTTAAAAAGATATTATTTACAATAGCATCAAAAATATGATGGAGATAAATCTGATAAAACATGTGAAAGACCTGTACTCTGAACACTAGAAAATATTGCTGACAGAAATTAAAGAAGACTTAAATCAATTGGAAGATACATATTGTTTATGGCTTGAAGACTCAATATTGTTAAAGTACCAATTCTCCCCAAATTCACCCACAGATTCAATGCAATCCCAATGAAAATCCCAGATGACGAGTTTGTAGAAATTCACCAGCTTATTCTAAAATACATATGGAAATACAAAGAACCTAGAATAGCTTAAACATTTCTGAAAAAGAACAAAGTTTGAAGATGAACATAATCTAATTTCAGGACTTAATACAAAGCTACATTAATCAAAACAGCATGGTATTTTTGTAAATAGATCAATGGAACAAATAGAGAATCCAGGAATAAACTCACACATATACAGAAAGCTGATTTTTGATAAATGCGCAAGGGCAATACAGTGGAGAAAGAAGAGTATTTTCAACTAATGGTCTGAAACAATTTGATATCCACAGGTAAAAAAAAAAAATGATCTTCACATCATACACAAAAAATTAACACAAAATGGATCATACACCTAAATGTAATACTTAAAACTATAAAACTTCTAGAAGAAAATAATAGAGAAAACCTGCATGACCTGGGTCAAAGACTTATTAGATACAACACTAAAAGCACAATCCACAAAAAAAAAAAAAAACTGAGGGAGGGGATTCTGGGAAGATTGCAGAGTAGAAAGCATCAGGAATCTGTCTCCCCACTTAGACAACAATGACACTGGCCAAATCTATCTGATGTAACTATTTTTGAACTCTGGAATCTATTAAAAGCTTGCTACTTCCAGGGGAAGACTTGGACAGTAAATTGCTATTAATTTCAGTCGGTTTCACTTCTTGGCACAGTACTAGCTGCCCATCCCCCTCCTCCATTGCAGACAGCTGTGCATGTGTTCCTGGAGCAGCTCACACACAGCCTGTGGGAGCGAGGGTGGACAAAAGGATTCTTTCCTACAAATATTGGGGATCTGTGCTCCGATCATGGATTGCTCCTCCTGATCACAGAGGTAAGACAATGAAGCTGGCAACCTTTGTTGTTCCACCTCCCCTGGTTGTTGCAAACCCCTCTCCCTCTGGCTGAAATGACTTCTGGGAGATTTAATATGCCAGTGCCCCTTCCCCTCCTTAATTTTTTGCTTTTTCCTTTTGGGAGCCAGACATGAATGACTAACACATTCAAAATCAACTGTGTATACATGAAAAATTAGAAAATGACCATATACGCCCAAGGAAAGGCTCAGAAAAGAGCTGAGAAGACATTCAGCTTACACCTCAGGCTGATCTTCAGCACAAAGACAGCTTATAACAATCAAAAAACAACAACAACAACAAAATAATAATACATTTTAAAAAAAGCAAACCCTGGGGGGCTTCCCTGGTGGCACAGTGGTTGAGAATCTGCCTGCCAAGACAGGGGACGTGGGTTCGAGCCCTGGTCCGGGAAGATCCCACATGCCATGGAGCAACTAAGCCCGTGCGCCACAACTACTGAAGTCCGCGCACCCAGAGCCCGTGCTCCGCACAAAAGAAGCCACCACAATGAGAAGCCCACACACCACAATGAAGGGTAGCCCCCGTGTGTCACAGTTAGAGAAAGCCCATGTGCAGCAATGAAGATTATTGATATAATAATTAATATTAATAATAGATTATTAATTAATTATTAATATAATTAATTAATTGTTTTTTGGAAAATCAAACCCTGGGGAATGAGGAGAATCTGATTTCCAGAGCTACCACACTACTCAAATGTCTAGTGTTCAACAAAAATCACAAAGCATACAAAGACAAGCAAATTATGACCCATTCAAAGGAAAATAAATAAATAAATCAACAGACACTGTCCCTGAAAAAGGCCTAATGGCAGATATACTAGACAAAAACTATGAAATGACTGTTTTAAAGATGCTCAAAAACCAAAGGAAGACATGGAAACAGTCAAGAAAATGATGTGTGAATAAAACGGAAATATCTATAAAAAGATATAAAAGCTAAACAAAAGAAAAAAAAGAAATTCTGGATCTGAAAAACACAATAACAGAAAAGAAAAATGCACTAGATGGATTCAAAGGCAGATTTGAGCAGGCAAAGAAAAAAAAGTAAACTTAAAGATAGAACAATGGAATTTATTAAGGCTGAGGAACAGAAAGAAAAAAAGTTAAAGAAAAGTGAATACAGCCTCAGGGACCAGTGTGGGACACCATCAAGCAGACCAACATATGCATCATGGGAGTCCCATGATGAGAAGAGAGAGAGGGAAAGGAGCAGAGAGAATATTTGAGGAAATAATGGCTGAAAACTTCCCAAATTTGATGAAAGACATGAATATAAACATCCAAGAAGCTCAACTTAATCAAACATTTAAAAGCCAAAACAAAGAGAAAATCTTGAAAGCAGAAAGAGAGAAGCAAATAATTACATACAAAGGATCCTCAATAAAATTATGAGTATATTTCTCATCAGAAACTTTGGAGGCCAGAGGACAGTAGGCCAAGAAGGAAAATCTGTCAACCAAGACTCCTATATCCACCAAAAATGTTCTTCGAAAGTGAGGAAGAAATTAAGATATTCTCAGATACACAAAAGTTGAGGAGTTGATGACCACTAGACCTGCTCTGCAAAAAATGCTCAAGGGAGTCCTGCAGGATGAAATGAAAGGACACTAGACAGTAACTCAAAACCACATGGAGA
This sequence comes from Eubalaena glacialis, assembly GCF_028564815.1. Lineage (NCBI taxonomy): Eukaryota > Metazoa > Chordata > Mammalia > Artiodactyla > Balaenidae > Eubalaena > Eubalaena glacialis. The sequence continues at coordinate 3,980,784 of NC_083732.1, read as the reverse complement.
AAGATCTCAATAAAGGTGAATGCATGAGCAATTATAAAAGATAATGTTATTGTAACAATGGTTTATAACTGTGCTTTTTGTTTCTACATGATTTAAAAGACTAATACATGTAAAGAAAAAATTTATTGTTGTAAAAGCTAGTATTATAGTAACTTTGGTTTGTAATTTCTTTTTTTTTTTAATTTATTTATTTATTTATTTTTGGCTGTGTTGGGTCTTTGTTGCTGAGCACAGGCTTTCTCTAGTTGTGGCAAGTGGGAGCTACTCTTCGTTGCAGGCTCAGTAGCTGTGGCTCGCAGGCTCAGTATTTGTGGCTTGCGGGCTCTAGAGCTCAGGCTCAGTAGTTGTGGTGCGTGGGCTTTGTTGCTCTGTGGCATGTGGGATCTTCCTGGACCAGGGATTGAACCCGTGTGCCCTGCACTGGCAGGTGGATTCTTAACCACTGCGCCACCAGGGAAGTCCTTGGTTTGTAATTTCAAAGCTTGTTTTCTACATAATTTAGGAGACTAATGCATTCTAAAGAACTATTAGTTTATGTTCAGGGGCACACAGTGTATAAAGATAAAACCTTGTGATATCAGCAACTGAAGAGGTGGGAACAGAGCTGTAAAGGAGCAGAGTTTTGAGTGGTATTAAAGTTAATCTTCCGTAAACTCAAATTAGAGTGTTATAACTCTAGGATGGTAAATCCTAAAGAGTTAACCACAAAGAAAACAGCTATAGAATATACACAAAAGGAAATGGGAAAGGAACTTAAACATTTCACTGCAAAAAAATAAGTAAACACAAAAGAAAACAGTAATGCAGAAAATGAGAAACAAAAAAGCTATATGGCATATATAAAACAAATAGCACACTGACAGAAGTAAGTCCCTCCTTATCAGTAACTAATTTAAATGTAAGTGGATTAAACTATCCAATCAAAAGACAGCCTTGGCAGAATGGATAAAAACACATGACCCTAGTTGCTGCCTAAAAGAGATTCACTTGAGATCCAAAGACACAAGCAGGGTGAAAGTGAAATGATGGCAAAGACATTCCATGCAAATAGCAACCAAAAGAGGGCAGGAGTGGTGATACTAATATCAGGCAAAATAGACTAAATCAAAAAAGGTTAAAAGAGACAAAAGGAACATTATATGTTAATAAAATGCTCAATACAGCAAGAAGATATAAGAGTTAAAAACATTTACACACCTCCCTATGATCCAGCAATTCTACTCCTGGGTATACATCTGAAAAAAACAAAAACTCTAATTCAAAAAGACACATGCACCCCAATGTTCATAGCAGCATTACTTACAATAGCCAAGACATGGAATCAACCTCAGTATCCATCAACAGATGAATGGGTAAAGAAGATGTGGTACATATACACAATGGAATACGACTTGGCCATTAAAAAAAAAAAAAAAGAATGAAATGTTGCCATTTGTAGCAACATGGATGGACTTATGTTAAATGGAATAAGTCTGACAGAGAAAGACAAATACTGTATGATATCACTTATATGTGGAATCTAAAAAATACAACAAACTAGGAAATCTAACAGAAAGGAAACAGACTCATAGATATAGTAAACAAATTAGTGGGGAGGGGCAGTATAGGGGTCGGGGACTAAGAGGTATAAACTATTATGTATAAAATAAGCTACAAGGATGTATTTTACAACACAGGGAATATAGCCAGTATTTATAGTAGTAACTATAAATGGAGTATAACCTTTAAAAATTGTGAATCACTATGTTGTTCACCTGTAGCTCATGTAATATTGTACATCAACTATACTTAAATTAAAAAATGAAAAAAAATTACACACCTAATGACAGACCATCAAAATAGATGAGGCAAAAACTGACAGAATTGAAGACAGCAATAGTTCTACAACAATAGGTAGAAATTTCAGTACCCCACTTAAAATAATGAATAGAACAACCAGACAGAAAATAAGTGAGGAAATAGAGGACTTGACAAAAAACCCAACTAAACCTGACAGATATATACAGAGCACTCTACTCAAAAACAGCAGCATACACGTTCTTCTCAAATGCACATGGGACAGTTTCCAAGATATACTATATGTTACACGACAAATTAAGCCTCAAGAGATTTAAAAAGACAGATATCATACAAAGTTTCTTATCTGACCATGGCAGGATAGTTAGAAATCGATACAAAAGTAAAACTGGAAAATTCACCAAATTGTATAAATTAAACAATACACTTTTAAACAACCAATGAATCAAAAAAGAAATTACAAGAGAAATTAGAAAATTATTCAAGACACATGAAAATGAAAACACAACATAACAAAACTTATAGGATACAGCAAAAACAGTGCTAAGGGGAAAATTTAAGCCATGAATGCTTACATTAAAAAAAAAACAAGAAATACCCCAAATCAACAACCCAACTTTACAACTTAAGGAACTAGAAAAAAAGGAACAAACTAAACCCAAAGCTTGCAGAAGGAAGGAAATAATAAAGATTAGAGCAGAGATAATGAAATACAGAATAGAAAAACAAGAAAGGAAATAAATGAAACCAAAGGTTGGTTCTCGAAAAAGATCAACAAAATTGACAAACCTTTAGCTAGATGGACTAATAAAAAAAGACAGGAGACTCATAATATTAAAATCAGAAATGAAACTGGAGATATCACTATCAATTCTACAGAAATAAAAAGAATTCTATGGGAGTACTCTGAACAACAGTACACCAAAAAAATTGGATAACCTAGATGAAAAGGACAAGCTCTAGAAACACAAAACCTACCAAGACTAAATGATGAAGAAATAGAAAATCTGAACAGATCTATAACTAGTCAGGAGATTGAATCAGTAATCAAAATTTCCCAACAAAGAAAAGTCCTGGACCTGACAGCTGGTGAATTTTACCAAACATTTAAAGAAGAACTAGTACCAGTCTTTCTCAAATTTTTCAAAAATTTGAAGAGGGAAAACTTCCCAACTCATTCCATTAGGCCAGCATAACTTTGATACGAAAGCCAGACAAAGACACCACAAGAAAAGAAAACTACAGACCAATATCCCTTATGAACACTGATGGAAAAATCATCCACAAAATACTAGCAAATAGAATTCAGCAGCATAATAAAAAGATTAAACATCATGACCAAGTGAGATTTATTTCTGGACTGCAAGGACGATTCAACATAATGAAAATCAGTGTAATATGTCCCATCAACAAAATAAAGGAAAAGAACCACATAGTCATCTCAATTGATGCAGATAAAGCATTTGACAAAATTCACACTTTCATGGTAAAAACACTCAACAAAATAGGAATACAAGGAAATTACCTCAACATAATAAGAAGCATATGTTAAAAACCCACAGGAAACATTATACTCAACAGTGAAAGACTGAGAGCTTTTCCTCTAAGATCAGGAGCAAGGCAAGGGCGCCTGTTTTCACCACTTGTATTCAACATAGTACTGGACATTGCAGCCAGAACAATTAGGAAAGAAACAGTAATCAAAGGCATTCAAATAGGAAAGGAAAAAGTAAAATTATCTCTGCTTACAGGTGACATGATCGTATATGTAGAAAACCCTACAAACTCCACACGCACACACAAAAAAACTGTTAGAACTAATAAACAAATTCAGCAAAGTAGCAGGAAACAAAGTTTGAGCAACCTCCTAGAGTAATGAAAATAAAAACAAAAAATAAACAAATGGGACATAATTAAACTTAAAAGCTTTTGCACAGCAAAGGAAACCATAAACAAAATGAAAAGACAACTTACAGAATGGGAGAAAATATTTGCAAACGAAGTGACTGACAAGGGATTCATCTCCAAAATATACAAACAGCTCATGCAGCTCAATATCAAAACTACAAACAACCCAGTCAAAAACTGGGTGGAAGATCCAAATAGACATTTCTCCAAAGAAGACATACAGATGGCCAAAAAGAACATGAAAATATGCTCATCACTAATTATTAGAGAAATGCAAATCAAAACTACAATGAAGTATCACCTTACACCAGTCAAAATTGCCATCATCAAAAAGTCTACAAACAATAAATGCTGGAGAGGGTGTGGAGAAAAGGGAACTCTCCTATACTGTTAGTGGGACTGTAAATTGGTAAAACGATTATGGAGAACAGTATGCAGGTCCCTTAAAAAACTAAATAGAGAACTACCGTATGATCCAGCAATCCCACTCCTGGGCATATACCCAGAGAAAACCATACTTTGAAAAGATACATGCACCCCAATGTTCATTGCAGCACTATTTACAGCCAAGACATGGAAGCAACCTAAATGTCCATCAGCAGAAGAGTGGATAAAGAAGATGTGGTACAGGGCTTCCCTGGTGGCACAGTAGTTAAGAATCCGCCTGCCAAGGCAGGGGACATGGGTTTGAGCCCTGGTCTGGGAAGATCCCACAAGCCACGGAGCAACTAAGCCCGTGCACCACAACTACTGAGCGTGTGCTCTAGAGCCCGCGAGCCACAGCTACTGAGCCCATGTGCCACAACTACTGAAGCCCATGCGCCTAGAGCCCGTGCTCTGCAACAAGAGAAGCCACCGCAATGAGAAGCCCACGCACCGCAATGAAGAGTAGCCCCCACTCGCCACAAGTAGAAAAAGCCCACACGCAGCAACGAAGACCCAAAGCAGTCAAAACTAAAAATAAATTAAATAAATTTTTTTAAAAAAGAAGATGTGGTACATATATACAATGGATTATTACACAGCCATAAAAAAAATAATGAAATAATGTCATTTGCAGCAACATGGATGGACCTAGAGATTGTCATACTGAGTGAAGTAAGTCGGACAGAGAAAGACAAATATCATATGATATCACTTATATGTAGAATCTTAAAAAAAATGGTACAAATGAACTTATTTACAAAACAGAAATAGAGTCACAGATGTAGAAAACCAACTTATGGTTACCAGGGGGGAAGGGGGGGGGAATAAATTGGGAGATTGGGATTGACATATACACACTACTATATATAAAATAGATAACTAATAAGGACCTACGGTATAGCACAGGGAACTCTACTCAATACTCTGTAATGACCTATATGGGAAAAGAATCTTAAAAAGAGTGGATATATGTATATGATATATGTATACGTATAACTGATACACTTTGCTGTACACATGAAACTAACACAACATTGTAAATCATATATACTCCAACAAAAATTTTTTTAAAAGTCAACACACAAAAATCAGTTGCATTTATATGCATGAACAATGATCTGAAAAGGCAATTACAGAAACAAATTCCATTTACAGTAGCATCAAAAGAATAAAATACTTAGGAATTAACCAAGGAGATGAAAGACATATACAATGAAAACTACAAAACATTGCTTAAAGAAATTAAAGAAGACACAAGTAAATGGAAACACATTCATGTTCATGGATTGGAAGACTTAATATTATTAAAATGTTAATACTACCCAAAACAATCTATAGGTTCAACACAATCCCTATCAAAATCTCAGTGATGTTTTTTGCAAAAATAGTGAAACCAATCCTAAAATTCATATGGAATTAAAGGAACCCCAAGGCCCAAACAGACAAAACAATCTTGGGGAAAAAAACTGGAGGATTCACACTTCCTGATTTCAAAACCTACTACAAAGCTACAGTAAACAAGACATTGTGGTACTGATATAAAGGCAGACATATACACCAATGGAAAAGAATACAGAGCCTATAAATAAATCCTTACATACATGGCCAAATTATTTGTGACAAGGGTGCCAAGATCATTCAATAGGGAAAAGACAATATTTTCAGCAAATGGTGCTGTGAAAACTAGATATCCACATGCAAAAGAATGAAGTAGGACCCTTACCTCAGACCATATACAAAAATTATCCCAAAATGGATCAAGGACCTAAAGGTAAGACCTCAAACAATAAAACCTTTAGAAGATAACAAAATTTGAAGGACAAATGCTTCACAGCATTGCACTGGGCAATGCTTTCTTAGATATGACACCAAAGACACAGGTAACAACAACAAAAAAAAAATTGAGAAACTGGACCTCATGAAAATTTTTAAATTTTGTGCATCAGAAGACACTATCCACAAAGTAAGCAGGCAACCCACAGAACAGAAGAAAATATTTGCAAATCATATGTCTGATAAGGGGTTAATATCTAGAATACACAGAGAAATCTTAAAACTCAACAACAAAAAAAAATACAACCCAATTGAAAATTGGACAAAGAACTTGAATAGACATTTCTCCAAAGAAGACACACAAAGGACCAAAAAGCACGTGAAAAGATGCTTAACATTGCTAATCATTAGGGAAATGTAAATCAAAACAACGAGATACCCCTTCACATCTATTAAGATAGCAACTATCAAAAAACAAAAAAACAGAACAGAAAATAAGAAGTGTTGATGCAGACATGGAGAAATTGGAACCCTTCTGCACTGTTGGTGGGATTGTAAAATGGTGCAGCCACTGTGGAAAACAATATGGCTGTTCCTCAAAAAATTAAGACTAGAATTACCACATGATCCAGCAATTCCACCTCTGGGTATGTATCCAAAAAAAAATTGAAAGCAGGGTCTCAGAGAGATTTCTATAAACCTATGTTCATAGCAGCACTATTCACAATAGCTAAAATGTGGAAGCAACCCAAGCATCCAACCACCAATAAATAGATAAGCAAAATGTGATATATGCATACTATGGAATATCATTTAACCTTAAAAAGGAAGGAGATTCTGCAATATGCTACAACATGGATAAAAGTTAAGGACATTATGCTAAGTCAAATAAGCCAGTGACAAAAAGACAAATACTGTATGATTCCACTTGTATGAAGTACTTAGAGTAGCCAAAACCATAAAGACAGACATTGCGATCGTGGTTGTCAGGGACTGGGGGGAGAGGAGAAGGGGGAGTTCGTGTTTAATAGGTATAGAATTTCAATTTACATGATGAAAAGAGGGACTTCCCTGGTGGTCTGGGAGTAAGACTCCGAGCTCCCCATGTAGGGGGCCCAGGTTCGATCCCTGGTCAGGGGAACTAGATCCCGCATGCATGCCGCAACTAAAGATCCCGCATGCATGCCACAACTAAGACCCGGCACAGACAAAATAAATAAATAAATATTTTTTAAGAAATGAAAAGAGTTCTGGGGATGGATGGTGGTGATGGTTGCACAACATGAATTTATTTAATACCACTGAACTGTACACTTAAAAATGATTAAGATGGTAAATTTTATATTATGTGTATTTTACACAATAAAAAAGAAAGAAAATAGGTATGTGGTATATGACGGAATGCTACTTTGCAATAAAAAGAAATGAAGTACTAATACATGTTTCAGCATGGATGAATCTTGAAAACATGCTCAGTAAAGGAAGCTAACCACAAAAGACCACATACTGCATGATGCCATTTGTATGTAATGTCCAGAACAGGCATATCTATAGAGAGAGAAAGTAGGTTAATGGTTTCCAGAGGCTGGGAAGTTTCAGGGGGGAATAGGAAGTGATTGCTAATGGCATGGGTCTTCTTTTTGAAGTGATCAAAATATCCTAAAATTGGTTGTGGTGATGGTTGCACAACTCTGTGAATAAACTAAAAACCATTGAATTATAGAGTTTAAATGGGTGGATTATATGATACATCACTTACACCTCAATAAAGCTGTTATTAAAAAAATTTTGAAAAATTGGACTTCTTCAAAATTTAACATTTCTGCTCTTGAAAAAAAGACACCGTTAAGAGAGCAAAAAGATAATCCATAAACAAGATGATCTTTGCAAAGTATATATCTGAGAAAGGGCTTGTATACAGAATACATAAAGAACTCTAAGAACAAACAAACAAAAAAAGAAAGCAAATAATCACAAAAATGGGGAAAGATTTGAACATACTTTACCAAAGAACACATAGAGGTGGCACACAAGTACACAAAAAGATATTCAACATCATTAGCCACTAGGGAAATCGAAATTAAAAACATGAGATACCAGTACATACCTATTAGAATGACTAAAATGCCTAACATCAAAACAACTAAACATACTGAGTGTTGGTGAGAATGTGGAGGAACTAGACCTCTCATTTGCTGCTGGTAGAAATTGAAAGGGCTGTAGCCATTTTGGAAAAGTCTGTCAGTTTCTTCCAGAGTTAAATATACACAATCGTGTGATATGGGCATTCCAGCCCCACATATTTACCCTACAGAAAAGAAAATATATATCTATACAAAGACTTGAACAAGAATGCTGGTAGCAGCTTTATTCGTAATAACCAAAAACTAGAAAATGTCCAACAACAGATGAATGGATAAACGAATTGTGGTTTATCCACTCCATGAAATGCTACTCAACAATAAAGAGGAGAATGGACGAATGATACATACAAATATATGTGTGAATCTCAAAAATCATTATTCCAAATGAAATAAGCCAGACCAAAAAATAGTGTCTACTGTGTGATTCCATTTACATAAAACTCTAGAAATCAAAGGCTAGTGTATAATGACAGAAAGCAGGTTCTTCCTGATGGCTTGGGGATGAGAGGAGAGGCAGGAAGGAAGGACTACAAAGAGACACATGAAAACTTCTAGGTTTTGTGGCTATTTTAACCCTTAGATCCAGCCATGCCTGAAACAAGTGTTACTGCTAAACATTTGAGTTAATGTGAGTGAATAAGATCATTGTTACTTCAGCAAATTTGGGGTGGATTTTCTGTTTACATGGAACTAAAATTTCCACCAAATTATAAATTAGAACAAGACCTGAGCTGGGGTGGTAGATGGATGGAAAAGGGTTTCTATGTGTCTAAGTAGTATCATAATGCTATACATAAATACTTGTACATGCAGCACTTCTAAAGAAGAGGAAGATGGAAGAGGAAGAGGTGGAAAAGACATGGATTTTCCTTCATTTTATATATATATTTTTATAAATTTATTTATTTTATTTATTTTGGCTGCGTTGGGTCTTTGTTGCTGCGCACGGGCTTTCTCTAGTTGTGGTGAGCGGGGGGTACTCTTCGTTGCGGTGCGCGGGCTTCTCATTGCGGTGGCTTCTCTTGTTGCGGAGCTCGGGCCCTAGAGCGCAGGCTCAGTAGTTGTGGCGCATGGGCTCAGTAGTTGTGGCATGTGGGCTCCGTAGTTGTGGCACACGGGCTTAGTTGCTGTGCGGCATGTGGGATCTTCCCGGACCAGGCTCGAACCCATGTCCCCCGCATTAGCAGGCGGATTCTTAACCACTGCGCCACCAGAGAAGCCCTCACTTTATATTCTTAAGAACTGACTATCACCCTCATTAGACTACTCACGACATAATCAAATCACACATTCAAGTGTATATTTGATTTGTGCCCCTTTCTGCCATGAAACTGATCCCGAAAAGCACCAGGTCTCATTTTCATCTAATATCAAGGTAAACTCATGCTATGAAATTCATATTCTTGCATTCTTTATCTATGCTTAACAGAGGAGAAAATTCTGTTTTAAATAGGATGTGTGCAGGACACATTTTGCTTCTCAACTGCAAAAACAAGGAGCTTTAAAGTAAATCAGACACTGTAAAGTACTTTTACAATGCCTTGGAAAGAGCCCAAGACTCTTAAATAAGTTCTCCCTGGTAAATGGTGCTGCCACCCTCTACATGAACAATAAGCCTATTCCCTTGATAACTCCAAGAAATATCCATTGAAATGCATTTCAGTCTGATAAGAAAGAGAGTAGATATATGTTCAGATCTTGGAATTTTTAACTCATTGTGGGAAAGTTCTTTTTTCAGAAGTGTTGCTCAGGACTTTCTCTTTCCCGGTGCTTTATAACTTCTCCTCCACTCCAAACAGGCTGGGTGGCTTGTCTGCTTGACCCCCCAGGCTTCATACACACTATAAGCTTTGTCCCCTGTGAGGACACTGTGCTGTTAGTATACAGTTGCTTATGGAATATTTCACACATCCGTTGTTTCCTTCCTCAAAAACATTTACTGACTCTGCCTTGCCTACAGAATTAAAGTTCAAACACATCCACCAGATTTTCAAAAGCTTCTATAATCTGACCTCAACTCATTGTCATCAATATAAACAAACGCTAAACACTTGGAGTTCAAGTACTTTTCATTTATTTCATTTCCTCCAATTAAATTAAAATTGATTTGACTCCCCATGTGTGTGTAACAAGAAGTACAATTTCACCCTATTAGGAGTCCCCCTTACCCTCTTCTGGATCATCCACGAACTCCCAGCTCTTACACAGTCCCAAAAGAGACCCCTTGGACATCCACTACCAAGTGGGCAAGAGCCCCTGGGTCTCTCAAACCATCGCTGCTGGGGTTACCATATCTCTGCCACACAGGAATGCCTTCAAATCTGTCCTGCCTCTGTCCCAAAGCAAAGGCTGGCTTGCCCTATTTCCTGGCACAGGCTGGCAGGGACTTCTGAAGGTAAATGCTGCCCCTGTATGCCTTCATTTCCTCAAAGCCACACCTGATTCAAAGAGCTTCTTACTATATTTAAGCGTCCAGTCCTCCTAGTTACAAGAATGGCCATTCTCCTCTGAGCCCAGCTGCCCCAGAGACAGTTTAGGGTCCACCCATTAGGGACCCCTAATCACTAGAGGTCCCTTCCAGGGTGAAGAGCCACCACCTCTGTTGAGTCACCCTCATTTACAGCTCCCAAACCACCAAATTCATTCCACTCCCTTCTCACACTGAGTTGTTTGATTGCCTCTAAAGGAGACAGATCCCAGAAACATAAAGTGTCCATTCACCCTCTTGGGAGATTACTTGCCAGTGATGTGTCACAGAGAAAGAAGAAAGACTCTTAGGTGCTTCTCCTTTCCAATATTGTACACAAAGTCCTAGCCAGTGCAACAAGGCAAGAAAAACAAACAAAAGGCATCCAAATTTGAAAAGAAAAAATAAAACTGTCTGTACTCACAGAGGTCATAACTGTCTATGAACAAAATCTCAATCTACCAAGAAAAAAAGAAAACTAATAAGTGAGTTAGCAAAGTCACAAGATACAAGATCAATTTTTTAAAAGCAACGGTATTTCTATAAACTAGCAGCAAACAATCAGAAATTGAAATTTATAATATAGTAATATTTGTAGCAGCACCAGAAAACATGAAATATTTTAGGGATAAGTCTAACAAAATATGTGTGATTAAAAATACAAAATACTGATGAGAGAAATCAAAGAAGACCTAAATAAATGGAGACATATGTTCATAGATTGGAAGGCTCAATATTGGTAGATTGTCAATTCTCCCCAAATTAATTTATAGATTTAACTCAATCTCAATGAAATTGACCAACTGGATTCTACAATTTATATGGAAAAAGCAAAAGACCTCGAGTAGGCAATAATACATTTTTTTATAAAGTAGAACAAAGTTGAAGGGCTCATACCACCTAATTTCAACACTTACTATAATTCTACAGTATTTAAAACAGTGTGGTATTGGTTCGTTATAGATAATTTGAATGCAACAAAAAGCCAGAAATAGACCCACACATGTATAGTCAAAAAACTGTTTTGTTTTGTTTTGTTTTTAACAAGGGTGCCAATATACCTAAATGGAGAAAAGATAGTCCTTTCAACAGATAGTGCTGGGACAATGGAACATTCATAGGTAAAACAGTGAACCTCAATCCACATATAAAAATTAACTCAAAATAGATCGTAAACCTAAATGTACAACCTAAAATTATAAAATTTCTAGAAGGAAATAGAGGGAAAAATATTTGTGAGCTTTGGTTAGGCAAAGATTTATTACATGGGAAACAAAAACTCAAACTATAAAAACTTGATAAATTGGACATCATCAAAATTAAAAATGTACCTTCTTCAAAAGACACATTAAGAAATAGAAATGCAAGCCACAGACTAGGAGAAAATATGTGCAGTATAAATATCTGACAAAAGATCTGTATCCAGAATATACAAAAGAATACTCTCAACTCAATAATAAGAAGAAAACAAACGATCTAATTAAAAAGGATATAAGAGATGAGAACAGACACATAAAAAAGAATGATACATGGATGGCAAATAAGCACATGAAAAATCCTCAACATCATTAGCCATCAGAGAAATACAAATTATATCACAATAAGATACCACTACACACCTATTAGAAGGCTAAAATTTCTAAAACACCATAGCAACTGTTAAAGTGGATTTGACACAATCAGAGCTATTATTCATTAGTGGCAGGAATATACAGTGGTACAAGCATGTTCGAGAATAGCTTGGCAGTTTCTCAAAATGTTAAGCCTATATACTGACCATACAATCCATACAATTCCACACAGTATTTATCCAAAAGAGATAAAAGTGTGTATCCACATAATGATTATGTTTATAACAGGTCTCTTCATCACAGCCAAATCTGCAAATTACCCCAAGGTCTATCAATTGATAAAAGGATAAACAAATTGTGGTATAGCTAAACAATGGATTACTAACTACTCAGCAATTAAATAGAAAGAACAACTGACATATGCAACAACATGGATGAATCTCAAAACCATTACACCAAGCAAAGCAGCCAGACGTAAAAGAGTAAATTTAATATGATTCTGCACATATAAGTTGGAGTGGACAAACGTTTCCTTATTCCTCCCGCAAAGCAACCAAAACCCTGGACATAACATATAAGACAAACAGAAGAAGACTCTGAAAGGTGGAAAGAAAAAGGCAAACCGGCCAAAGACCTGAGGACCCAAGAAACAACACGGTGGTGAGTTCCCTGGGTTTTCTTTTTGCCTCATATACCCCAGACTCCTCATATACCCCAGACTTCAAGTTGAAGAGGCTAACAGCACGGAAGTGTCAACAGGCAAAGACAAAACACCACCACCACCTGCTCTCTCCAGCCAAAGGCCAAGAAAGGGGCAGCCTAGCAGGACAGACAACTTTCAGACAATGAGCACAGTGCTCCGGTGAAACAACACAAAAACAAACAAACGAAAGACACGCCCCACCACAATACCACAAGCGAAGGTCACGTGGGCAGTCTCCGCTCCTATCTCTCAAGGCTCTTACAAGGAGTGCCAACACCCTACTGCTGGAGGCCGTAGCTCTCATCCCTACCAGCTGGGGACAAGCCCTCTACCCACAGTGTCGGTGGAGACAGCACAGGGAGCCTGGACTCCCAGCCCCCCTCGCAGTAGCAAGGCACCCCTCTCCCACTGGAGTGACGTCAGAGGAGCCCTACTGGGGATTCAGGACTTTCACAGCTGCCCAGCTGTAACAACTTCCCCACGGCAGGGTCAGCGGGATCCACGTGGGGAGCCAGAACTCTCACCCCCAATCAGCAGCAATGATTCCACGCTCAGTCAACAGAGGCAGGATGGGGAAAGTGGACTTATACCCCACCAGGCACTAAGCAGGGGGTGTTCCCATTTCTCCTCCCAGCCAGAACAGTATAAAAGAAAGCTAGCTGAAACAGAAGGTTTAAATAAAATCCAGTCTCATAATATAATATGAAAATGTCCAGGTTTCAATTGAAAATCATCCATCATATCAAGAACTAGGAAGATCTCAAACTGCATGTTGGTTCACAAATTGGCCACCATACAGAGGGCAAGGAGAGACTGAAGAAAGAGGCAGACTACTCCAGATTGACAGGTGACAGGTTTAATAAGCAAGGGAACTTGCATTCGAGGCTTGTCTTGGGATGCCGGAAAGATAGTACATCTCTGCATCCACCAGCCAGAATATTAAAAATTTATATCATGGCTTTAACTGGTCCAGTTGTGTACTCAGCCTAGACAGTCTCAACAACAGCGCTCTCAGGCTTCCCTGGTGGTGCAGTGGTTAAGAATCCGCCTGCCAATGCAGGGGACACGGGTTCGAGCCCTGGTCCAGGAAGATCTCACATGCCGCGGAGCAACTAAGCCCACGCGCCACAACTACTGAGCCTGTGCTCTAGAGCCCGCGAGCCACAAATACTGAGCCTGCGCACCACAACTACTGAAGCCTGCGCGCCTAGAGCCCGTGCTCCGCAACAGGAGAGGCCACCGGAATGAGAGGCTCGCACACCACAACAAAGAGTAGCCCCCTCTCACTGCAACTAGAGAAAGCCCGCACACAGCAACAGGGACCCAACACAGCCAAATATAGGTAAATAAAATAAATAAATTTATTTTTAAAAAAACAGCGCGCTCTCAAGGCTGCGACCTCGAAAACAGCTCCCATGGTGGGAATGGTGGGCAGAGCATACATTCCAAGGATGGGGGTGAGGTGGGGTGGAGGGGTGAGGAGCCTCCAATTGCCCTGGTCCAGCCTGGGGTCAACCAGTGGTCGCATCCTCCCAATTTCCTCCTACTGCACTGAGTAAGTAAAGACAATCAGTTGATGCCAACACCAAGGTGACAGAGATATTAGAATTCTCTGACCAAGATTTCAAAACAGTCATGATGCACATCTTTCAGTGAGTAATTACAAACATGCTTGAAACAAATGAAAAAAATATAAAGCCTCAGATAATGAGGAAAACGTGCAGCAAAGAAATAGAAAATATAAAGAAAAACCGAAGAGAAATTTTGAACCAAAAAATACAATAACAAAACAACATAAAAAAGGTTCAACCACAGAATGAAGGATAGAGGAAAGAATCAGTGACAGAAAAACAGAAAAATAGAAATTGCTGAGTCTGAACAACAGAGAAAATAGATTTTAAGAAATACAATGAACAGAGTCTCAGGGACCTGTGCCTATGTGATGAGATAAAGTAAATGAAGACAAAGAAAAAATTTTGAAAGCAGCATTAAAACCAGAGAAAAAGAATACCTTACGGACAGGGGGAAAAACAAGAAATCAATGAAATTAAAATCAGAAAAACAACAAAGAAAATCAATGAAGCAAAGAGCCGGTTCTTTGAAAAGATCAGTAAAATTAACAAACTTCCAGCAAGACTGACAAAGAAAGACAGAAAACAAAAATGAGCAATACAGTAGTCTCCTCTTATCCATGGTTTTGCTTTCCACAGTTTCTGTTGCCCATGGTCAACCAAGGTCTGAAAATATTAAACAAGAAATTTGTTTACTATTTTAAACAAACAAGAAGGTTCCTAGTTCAGATGGTTTCACTAGAAAATTCTCCCAAATAATTAATGAAGAATTAACATCGATTCTACACAATGTCTTCTAGAAAACAGAAGAGGTGGGAATACTTCCCAATTCATTCTATGGAACTATTATTACTCTGATACCAAAATCAAAGACAGAACCAAAGAAAAAAAAAAAAGTCTATTTTGATATTCAAATCTGTCTCTTCAAATCTTTTGCCCATTTTTAAACTGCTTTATTTGTCTTTTTATTGTTAAATTGTAAGAGTTCTTTATATATTCTTGATACTGGACCATTATCAGGTAGTGATTTGCAAATATTTTGTCCCAGGTTGTCTTTCCACTTTCTGGATAATGTCTTTTGATACACAAAAGTTTTTAATTTTGATAAAGTCCAATTCATCTATTTTTTCTTGTTGCTTGTGCTTTTGATGTCATATCTGAGAAACCATTGCCTATTCTAAGATCATATAGCTTTACCCCTATAGTTCCTTCTACGAGTTGTATAATTTTAGGTCTCTTGCTTTGATCTTTGGTCCATTTTGAGTTAATTTTTGTATATGGTGTGAGGTAAGGATTCAACTTCATTCCTTTGCATGTAGATAACCTCTAGTCCGAGCACCATTTGTTGAAGAGACTATTCTTTCCTCATTGAATGGTCTTGGTGCTCGTGTCAAAAGTCAATTGGCAATGGATGTAGGGGTTTATTTCTGGCCTTTTAATTCTACTCCATTGATCTATAGGTCTATCCTCATGCCAGTACCAGACTATAGTCTTGTACAGTCGGCCCTCTGTATCCTTGGGTTTCACACCCACGGATTCCACCAACCACAGAACGAAAATATCAAAAGAAAAAAATTCCAGCAAGTTCCAAAAAGCAAAACTTGAATTTGCCATGTGCTAGCAACTATTTACATAGCATTTACTTTGTATTTATAACTATTTACATAACATTTATATTATATTAGTATTATAAGTAATCTAGATAGAGATCATTTAAAATATATGGGAGGATTTCATAGGTTATACACAAACACTATGTCATTTTATATAAGCGACTTGAGCATCTGCAGATTTTGGAATCCGAGGGAAGTCCGGGAACTAATCCCCCACGGATACTGAGAGACAACTGAACTTAGGAAATGTAATTCCTCCAACTTTGTTATTGTTCTTCAAGATTGTTTCAGCTATTTGGGAACCTTGCTTTTCTATATAAATATTAGGATAGAAATGCATTATTAAAAAATATAAATCTTTCCAAAAGTAAGGTACAAATGTACTGTAATTCCACTTTGAATTCCTATTATTTTTAAACTGGACAAAGCGATGTCCAGTATTACCCAAACATAGGCTTGAAAAGTACTCATGCAAGGAGATTTGCTGTCTTGTTTTGCTTATGATGAGTGGTGGTGAAGAAGTATCTGTTATCTCCTGTGTCCAATTTATTATGTAATTTTGAGTGTCTTACCTATCACATAATAAACAATGTTAAGTGAAATACACTTTTAAAAAGAACACAGAGATTGCAAGGGATGTAATAAAGGAGAGTTAAATTCTGGTTCTTGGCTTGACATCTGGCTTAGAATCAGACTTGAGATCTTGTCTGAACAGAGGGAAAGAGAATTCCAGGGGAAGTAGCAGGAAGTGGCAGGGCGAGGGGGGCAGCAGGGGCAGCCCAGGGTAATCTCATGAACTCCATAGATGCATGAATGTCCCTGGGCCAAGTGGGCACCATGCAGAGTGCCTCAGCCCTCTTGTTGCTGCACCACAGAGAAAGCTGCCTTCCCGGTGAGGCTGTGGGTTCACTGCCCAGGGCAGGGGTTAAGAGGAGAGTGGATGTGGATGCTTCCAGCCACAATCCATCTCCCACTCAGGCAAGGAGGCAGGGTGGAGGCCCTGCCTCTGTGCCTTCACTGTGGCCCACGAGAGAGCCAAACCCTGTCGCGCTGGGGCTTTTAAACCAGTAAATGATTTCCAGAGGAGCACCAGAGAGAGAACTCCAACAGTGGCCAGGGAAGTGCAAAGGCATCTGTCCCGTTCCCCCTCCTTCCTCCATACTCCCCCCTGCCCCAACACACACAGCAGGAGCTGGCCTTCCAGAGGGCGTATCTGTGAGACAACCAGGGCCCTCCTCCAGGACCCAGATAGGGTCCCTGCTTAAGCCCTCGGGGAGGAGAATGGAAGGGATAAGATTTCAACTAAGAGTGAGGCTTTACAGTGAATTGACCTTTTACATTCTTCGTTCTCCAAATAAGTAAAACGGGTTAGATTTTAACGACTAAAAGTAGCTAGAAATAATAAACTCTTCCCAAGAATTCCTTAAACAGCAAGTCAGGGAGAATTTAAGAGAGCATCATCAAAGCCATACTTGGAGAGAAACACAAAACTATTCTGTGTTTATGTCCCAGGGAAATAAGACTGGTCAGTAACCTGGTCACTCTAGGCTCGGGCCACAGGGTTTGGTGCAGACGCTCTGCCCCAACCCGCAAGGATACACCAGGTCAGAGGAACACAGATGTCCTACTAATAGCATCACTCGGCTCAGCACGCTACAAATACCTCTAACCCTTGCAATGACTCTGCAGGTAGTCACTATTACCCACAGTTTATAGACGAGGAAAAAGACGTTCTGAGCGGTTGGGTGACAGTGGTCTCCCCAGGATGCGAACCACCTGTCTGCCTGGGCCCTGCGCACCACGGCAGCAGCTTGCCCTGACTCTCCTCAGAGCCCCTCACAAGCCCTCTCCGCACCGCCTCGGGCTGGTCCCTCCTCTGGACCCCCTTTGCCCGGCTTCCCAGATGGACTTTTCTGCTCCCAGCCTCTCCCGGAACGTCTCTTCCCACGGTTCCCCCCACCTTTCGGCTTTCAAGTCTCCAATAACCCAAGACCGTGAAGCCAGCTCGTTTGACGTGCTCGTGGAGGGGGCAGAGGAAACACTTCTCCGGGAGCCCCCGAACCAAGAAAACAGGCTGGAGCGCGGCCCCAGGGAGGAAGCAGGGCGGGTCGGCCGGAGAGGATGTTGACCCCAACGGGTCAGACGCGAGGAGGGGCCCTCTGGGCAGAGGGAAGTGAGGACGGGGACTGCCTGGAAGAGATTGTTCACGCTTTCAAGCCGGGCCAAGCGAGATGAGTAATGCCAGAGGCTGGCGGCCCGGAGGCTCCCCGCGAGGAGCGGGGCCGCGCGCCCCACTGGGTCTGGGGGTGGAGGGGCGGGCAACCCACGCAGTGATCCAGCCCAGGGGACCGCTGGGGACAGGCTTCAGGTTCTCCTGAGTGGCGTGAGTGGCACCGGATGCGGGGCCCACTGGGGAAGAGGAAGGGCTCCCTTCTTTGGCCCTTGGACATCTCAGCCCTTAGCAATGAACCCCTGAGTGAGGCATGGCGCCAGCCACCGGGGGTCGGGAATGGGGGATGCTCCTGTCGGGGGATGAGTGGATCGTGGCCTCTGGCTTTGAAGGTCCTTGGGTGGCTGTCTGTCTCTGCAGGGGTGCACCTCTCAGGGTCTCCGGGGCAGTACTTTTGGAGACTGTGACACTTCTCTGGAGAAGGATTGGGGCTTCACTGAGGCTGTGGGTTCACTGCCCAGGGCAGGGGTTCACTGCCCAGGGCAAGAGGAGAGTGGATGTGGAGAGAACCACATCCCACAAGGATTGGGGAGAACCCACGTTTCCATGTCCCTGCAGGGCTCTCCTCCCTCCTGGGAAACTCTGCGGAAGCCACCACCTTTCTGAACCTGCCGTTAGACCTCAGGTCAGTAGTGCCCATCTTGACACAGGGCATCATCCTTGTGCCTGCAGAACAGTCTCAAGGAACCTGGGCAGGATTGTTCAATATTAGGAGTAAAAGGATCTCTCTGGAGGTCAAGTGTGGGAAGTCAGGCACCTTCCAGGCTGAGCACAGCCCTAACCAAAGCCTGAGGCTTTGCCTCAGCTATCAATACGGAGCTGATAGGAGGGGGGAAAATGGTTTTGTTAATAATGATTTTTCAAGTTTAGCACCTAGTGATCAAGAACAATTATTTCAAACAGGAAGTTCTCAGAAGCAGGACACTGCCCATAACACTTATCTGTAAACCCGTCACTGATGACAAAATTGATAAGGGACGCTCGTTTGCTTGGCCTTGAGCTGTTGTTGCTGTCGGCAACACGTCTGAACTCTGGATCTTTTAGAGTCTGTCATACAGAGTGAAGTAAGTCAGAAACAGAAAAACAAATACAGTATGCTAACACATATATATGGAATCTAAGAGAAAAAAAAAGGTCATGAAGAACCTAGGGGTAAGACGGGAATAAAGACACAGACATACTAGAGAATGGACTTGAGGATATGGGGAGGGGGAAGGGTATGCTGTGACAAAGTGAGAGAGTGTCATGGACATATATACACTACCAAATGTAAAATAGATAGCTAGTGGGAAGCAGCCGCAGAGCACAGGGAGATCAGCTCGGTGCTTTGTGACCACCTAGAGGGGTGGGATAGGGAGGGTGGGAGGGAGGGAGATGCAAGAGGGAAGAGATATGGGAACATATGTATATGTATAACTGATTCACTTTGTTATAAAGCAGAAACTAACACACCACTGTAAAGCAATTATACTCCAATAAAGATGTTAAAAAAAAATAAAAATAAAAATAAATAAATAAATAAAATTAAGTTAAATTAAAAATTTTTAAAAAAGAAAAAGGGGAGCATAGATGTAACACGATTGGACAGGAGTTGATAAATGTTGAAGCTGAGTGTTGAAAAAAACCAAACAAAAAAAATCCAGCCCCAGGTTTCCAGAGGGAAGTGGAAAACTTCCTTTTATCACTAGGAATTTCTGCCACTTCTTCCTAAGTCTGTTCCAGTCTGAGTGGGGTTTTCCTGTTTCACCATCGCTCCATTTTGCATTTCAATGGCAAGCTCCTTGCCTTCTGTTCTAACTTCCCTCCTTTATATCCCGGATGACATGATTAAATCCACTCCCGCTGGCTGGCGGGGCGGCTCAGGAACTCTGCACTGAGAGGGTTACAGCCCTCCCTCCTCTGCTCCCCCTGCGGGGTTCCAGTGACCACGCGGGGTCCGGCCCAGGTCCCCTGGCTGCACAGCCCCGGCGCCCTTCACCTCCCCGCTCCAGCAGCCCCGTCTGGCTCACTAGCAGCACCCTGACCCATATCATATGGCATCTTGGAAGTCCCTTCTGATTCCCCTAGCATTCTGGCTTCTCCTTCGTGGTTTTTTTTCCTTTTCTTTTCTTTTTTCTTTTTTTTTTCCCCAAGCCTAACAGCTCTCTCCAGACCTCATTTCCTCCATATCCGTCTCCATTCAACCTTCCAGCCAAAACCTGACCAACACTCCCTGGCCGTCTCGTCTGTCTGCCCCACGGCTTCCAAAAGCCCAGCTTTGAAAGCATCCTCCCGTCGCATTTCTCTGTGTCTACACTGGAGCTCTGCGCACGCAGCCCTGAAGATGGAACCCAGTCTCTGGAACCCCGTCTCATCTGGGCCTTCCACAGTGCACGGAGGCTCTCTGCCTGGAGCTGCTCTTCTCAAATCCAGGGCTCCACCCTTCGCCGCACCCCTACCATCCTCTCAGGTCACGACTCCACCCTGATTTTACAAAGAAAACAGAAGTCACCTCCCCGAGTTTCCTCACCCTCTCATCCCCACCTCCTCCAACCTGGACTCAGAAATACCTTCTCCACCCCTCCCCACCTTCCCCACTTGGCCGCCTCTTCCCGCAAGGCCTCAGGTAAACATCAGCTCTTCCCTGGGGCCTCTGCATCCATAGGAAGTGCTCAGTACAGGTCAGCTATTATTATTTTTAACCCATGCCCCTTCACACAGCGTCCATCACTCTGCTTTCTGCCACGACAATACTTTATTGCACTGACCACACATTAACAATTCTTTATCTACATGCCTTTCCCGCATATAAAACCACAAGCTCCTTGAGAACAGGGAATGTAGCTTTGTTCATCTTTGGAAACAGTCGGGTGCCTGGCATTTAATAGATGCTCAATAAACATTCAATGAAATAAATACATAAATAACTGACTTCTCGGGTAGCTCTGATGTCAGTATTTTCGTCTATTTCCTAGCCATGATCAGAATCACCTCAAAAGATTTAAAAATTTTAAACACCCTGACTGCAGGCCAAACCAATTTGGCTAGAATCTCTTAGGGGGAGATCAAGCCTCAGTCTTCCTTCTGAAAGACTGATTGTACAGTGCAGCTCGCTTTGATAATCACTGGCTTGTGGAAGGCAGTGGACTCAGAAGATTTAGAAGGTATCGAATTCTCATATGTTGTACTACAGGAAATACCTGACTGTAATCTAGTAAGAAACAAGCAAACAAGAAATTGATTCGTGAAGTGTTAAACAATAACGAAGTTGGGGTGAGATCAGTGGAAATGCCCAGTGGGTGGGGGGATGAGTCCAACACCAGGGCTGTGCCAGCTCAAGTCCGTCAGGTTCGCAGCCTTGGCAGTCCAGATACTCTCTGTTCATTGCCCTGGTGCCTCCTCTCAGCCAGCATCATGGTTCCCCAGTGCTATCACACCTGTGCTTCTAAGTCGACCATTTACAGGACTTTGGAGAAAAGCAAGATAACCACGGCGAGTTGGAAGGGGCAGGCTGTGTGGGGAGGTGAAGAGCAGGGCAGATGTGGCCACTAGGCAAAAACGAGCCAGAACTGTCCAGTGGCTCTTCTGAAATGACTCCGTGTTTGTTCCTGAACTTGGCATGTTGTAAGTCGTGAACGGTCCCTAAGAAGTCAGTGTGGATAAGGGATCTAGGATCGGACACTCCAAGTGGGGTGTGTCGGCCTTGTCTGGGGATTTGCTAGAAATGCAGAGTCTCGGCCCTCCTCAGTCAGAATTTGCATTTTACTGAGCGAGAGGCAAGCACACTCACGTTTGAGAAGCTCTGCTCTAGACCAGACCCGATGCAGATGCGCTGCCCTGGCCTGTGACTCGGCATTGCTAACAAGCTCTGAGGCAAGGCACACGCGCTGCTGCCTGCTGCCGTGGGCTCCCCACTTTCGGTACTTCCCTCTGGCAAGCAGAGGAATGGGCCGTCCTATCTGCAGCCTGCCTTCCCCCTGGGTATCTGTTAGGAATCCCTGGGTTCCAAGTGAGAAGAAAACCAACACCAAGGGGTTTAAACAGTACACGACTTGCATCTGCTCACATAACTGAAGAGTTCACAGGTCTGGCTCACGCCCTCCCGGGAGCCTGGACACTCAGGCTCAGTCCTGTCACCTGGAACGTGGGTTCTCTGGTGGCCCTGCTCTACCCCCATGGCGATGGCTTCACCTGCGCTCCACCGGGTGTCTCCCTCCCCATCATGAGCGGGATCCCTGAGGCTGAGAAAAGCAGCAGCTAGCTGAGATTCCTTGCTGCCGTCCGCTACATTTCACACACACAGTATGGCAGTCAGCTTTATCCACTTTAGTCTGAAGTGCTGTGCTGAACTCCCTTCTGTGGAGCTGATTCTAGGAAAGCCTGGACTTTTTCTACCCCAGGAGACGCGGTCCCCACCCCTCCCCGTGGCAGCATCCACAGGCCCCGTGTCCTCTAGTTCTGTAGTTAGGTCTGGCCAAGGAGAGGTACTATCAGAAAGTCAGGAGAGCAACGAGATTTTTTTTCCCAGGATCTATTTTCTGGCCCCATCCCGCTGGGCTCTAACTGGCCTAGCTTCATTCCTCTTCCCCAAGCCAGAGCCGCCGGCTGGCAGGACCCCTAAGGCTACCATTACCCTGGGCTCCGGTAACTGCCTCTCCCCCTTCCCAGGCACAGCTGATGGATGACGCTCTGAGCTACTGCCTGGCGTAGGAAGCTGCCAGCGTCTCCGCGGAGTCCCCTATAGAAACGCTCTGTTTGCTCCTTGATCTTTGTCCATTCAGCGTTTGAATTATGCCATCTGTCTCCTGAGGGACCCCGACTGACACAGACGCAACTTAATTGTGCGGAAGAATATAAAATCTCCATATTCGGAGAATCTTTTTAAGCTTCGTTTACAAATTTACAGGTGTCAATAACCAAGAAGTCTAGGAACAGTGATTTGAAATGCAGAAGATACACAATAAATGTTAAATGTTTAAAACCAACTGGGATGAGATAACTTTCGAAGAAAAAAGTGCTCTCTACCCCGGTTCATTAACTTTTCACTTTATAAAAATAATCACGCTTTCAGGTCAGAATAAGGTGCATATACAGAAAATGGGGAACGGTGGGCTGTACATACACTGAAGCAGAGCACATCTTGCACCGCCTCCTTTGAGGTGGTAACAGTGTTAACCGTTGTTCTTACCGGCATGTTCATGCTGAGAAAGACAGGAAAGTTTCATAGACTGTGACGGTTAAAGTTCACGGTGATGGCAACGGAACTCCGAGGACAGAGCCCAGGCCTTCAAGCCAGCACCGCAGCTGAGCGCTCCGCGGGGATTCTGCGGGCTGTGCCCGCGCGGTCCCGCAGGGCAGCGCCTCGGGCCGGGGCGGCTGCGGCGGCATCCGGAGCCCATCGCGCCGTAGTTCGCGTGCGGGACGCTGGGGGGCGCCAGGAGGCCCCCCGGCACGGCGGGGCGCGCGGGCTCCGGGCCCCGTCGGGGATGCAGAGGCCCGGCCGGACGGTCCCCGGGCAGCGGCGCGGCGAAGAAGGCGGGGCCGGGCTCCACGCCGTCCAGCGGGGACGTGTCGGGCGTGGGCAGCGGGTAGCCGTCGAGCGGGGGCGCGCCCAGAGCCTGGCAGGGACCGGGGGGATCGGTCCCGTCGCCCGGCCGGTCCTGCAGGGCCCAGCGCAGCGCCGCCTCCTCCAGGAAGGCCGCCCCTCCGCCCGCGCCCGCCTCGCTGCGGACCGAGTCGCTCCCGGACCCTCAGAGCGCGGGCCTCCCTCGGGCCGGCGGGAGGCCGGCAAAGCGGCGCCCCGCACACTCCATCACCCGCGTGAAGACCGTGTGGAGGTTAATATTCACCATCTTGCCTGACCAGGAACACCAGGACTCCGCCAGCCAGCGTGTGCTGCGGCCGATTTCACCCACCGCGACCGAATCGGCTTCTCGGGACGCGGGCTCAGTCCGGAGATACTAGGGTCCCGGAAGGGCCAACGAAGCCCCCCGGCAGGCCAACCCCTGCCCCAGAAAGGCGGGCAACTTAGGGAGGGTGACCAGGAGCGAGGACCGCCGGCGGGGTTTTCTATCCACCGCCGGGCTGCCAGCACCCCTGGGATCCGATACGGAAAGAACCGGTTCTGTAAAAGATTGCACTTAGGACGCGCATGGTTTCTACCTCTTTCGTCTCGGGTGAGATGTGCTCTCCCACCGGGTCCGCTCTATTTTAAATGCAGGTCCTCTCCGTTCATGTTCACAAACCCAGTCTTTGCATGAGTGTGAGGGAGCCTTAGGGCTGTAATTGTACATTAAAGGATTAGCCAACATACAAACTTACATGGGACTGGAGACGGGACAAGTGGGCCTGACCCCGCGGAAGAGCGGAGAAGACCACCAACCAGGTAAACAGAGGTTCAGCTTCTAGGAGCACAGAAACACCATACATATATAAACCTGAAAAGGCAAGCTGCAGACTAGTAGGGAAAATGTGATCCCACCAGTGGGGGTGGAGGGGAGAGGAAACCCTACGTGTCTTTATGATTGTGTATGCAGAGAAAACGAGTGCAAGGGAAAACAGGACTTGCAAGCGGTCACTAGTTTTCCCTTGATGTTCTGCTTAAATTTTTTTATGAAAAAAAGAGGAAATTAAAATTTTTAATGACGCTATTTACGCAGAAGACAAATGATTTTGCATTGGTAAGATGAAAATAAAGCCTGGCCATTTTATTCCTCCTTTAAAAAAAAAAAAAAGCCAACTCTCCCTCAACTTGCAAAGACTGAAACCAGAATGAGCTTGAACTCCTCACAACTAGAGGCCGCGTCTCCTGGCTTTTCTAACACCAGCTTCAGCATCGAAAAAAGACCTCAAGACAGAAGCCCGTATCACTTGAAATTTAAAGCTTTGCACATTTTTCTGAAAGGTGCTGTTGAATGCATTTCCAGCTTTGTTAATGATCAGCAGTTTTATCTAAGTCTCTAAATTTCTTCCCTGAAAAAATAAAGAAGGAAATCAGCTCCCTGTTTGAAAACTTGGAATAAGAGCGTTCGAGTTTTCTTTTTTACAGAACCTTGCCTGATGAGAGGACACCTTTAAAACCTTTCCCAAGACCGCAAAATTTTGTATTCTTTCTCATGCACACCTGGATATGGTGAACAGTTTGATCTTGGGCCTAATTTCATCTCGCGCCTCCAAGACGATTCTGCACCTGCCAGTTGTTTCCCTACGTGTAAAATTCGCGGTACAAGCGAGTTCTCAGAGGTAGAGCCACGGACCCAAGCGGTGGTCAACCCACGCGGATTTCTCCGAGCCCGGCCTTCCCCCCGCAGAAGCCCCCTCCTCGCACTCCCTCCTGCGTTCCCGGCGCCTCCCCGGGCGGCCGGCGCAGCTCCGTGTCCTGCGGGCCCGGGGCCCCGCGCGAGCAGCCCGCGCTCCGCCTTAGCCACACCTCGAAGATGCCGGATGGAGACTCGCTCTCCGCTCGGCCCGAGGCCCCAGGACGGCGTCCCGCCGCCCGCCGCCGCCTCGCCCTTCACCTTCACGTCCCCGAGGAGGCTCAGCCTAGCGGTCGCGGCGGGCAGCGCGCTCCGGGGCTGGCTCTGCTCGTCACTGGCGTACCCCGCTTCCGGGCTGCTCATGGCGCTCCAGCCCTGCCCGGCGCCCCGCGACCCTCCGCCGGACACGCCGCCTCCCCCCGCCCCGACCGGGGGGAGGGGGTGGGGAGGGAAATGCGCCGCGGGCCGCTCGCGCCCCCCGGCCGGACCCCGTCCCTCAGTCCCAGACCGCGGCGAAGCCAGCGCCCCCACCGGCCCAGTGACACCGCGGATGCCCCCGGGCCTGGGGGCCTTTATCGCACAGACGTGGCCCTTCGAGAACCCCTGCTCCCGCCGCCGGCTGCACCCGCGAGGCCGAGAACCCGGGCGCCGGGCACCGCGACGCGCGGCCACCGCTCACTAGGGCGCGGCGCACGGTTACGGGTTTACTTTTCCCCTCGGCAGAAAGTCACAGGCCGAGACCCAAATCCCCTCCCCGCCTCGGAGGAGAGTCAGTCCCGGACGTCACGTTTGGACCTTCTGAGGTCCCCCCGCGCGGCAGGCCCGCTCCTGAACGATACAAAAGGCAAACCCTGCGAGCCCGATTCGCCCCGGGCCGCGCACAGCGGCGCTGCGCGGGCACCGGGGCGCAAAGCCGCGGGCGCGAAACGCCTCGAAGCGAGCGCACGACGTCACGGTCTTTCTGTCCCGGTCACCAGGGTGGCCGTGCTCTCCTCCACCCTCACCAAACCTAAGAGCTTTTACCTTCTAAGTTGCAAGTCACGGCAGAGTCTGGTTGACATGCTCGCCTGAATTAGTAGCAGCCGCAGCGCGGTTCCCGGCGAGGGGAGCGCGGCGCCCTGGGCTTCCAGCGCCTTCTGGGCCCGGAGACGCCCGCGCGGGAGGGACTCGCCGCCGCCTCCCGGGACCTGGACCCGCGCGCGGCGGAGGGTGGAGGTGGGCGTGGAAACCGACCGCCGAGCTTAGGCTTTGCCCCTTGACACGATCTTATTTTTTCTTTGTGTAAAGGTTTAGGGACACTACTTCTCTTTCCCAATGGGTGTAAGAAGAGACCGAACCTAAAAATCACAGCCACGGTGGGACGCAGTCCTGATTGTCTGGGATTGATTGAAACGCCGTGAAGCGGGTGCTGTTCCATTAACAACCCGTGCATCACTCTTCCATCTGCCCCCTTCCTCCGCCACACCCAGAAAATGTATCCCAAAATATCCACCTCCGCCGGAGAGAGGGGAGCTGCTGGGAAAGATGCGGGCACCGGTAGCCTCACATTTCACAGTGGGGAGTCAAGGCTTCCCGCCTTTGCGAGGAAACAAGAAAAAGGGTGTGTTATCCCAGCACTTTAGAAGGCAGCGGTAATCAATAGAAGAAATGGAAATAAGGCTGTAACTATCATTACGTTCGGTAGATGGAGGAACGCAGGACGTACTTGGCTATTATAGCAGGAAGTCAGTGTCTAATACTGATAAACATGGAATTAGCCTCGCAGGCATGTTAATTAATGAACCGCCAGAGGAACAGTTATTAGTGTAGGTGCAGCCCAGTTCAAGCAAAAGAGGGGCAGGGGGATTGACTAACACGTGGAACGGGGGCTGGGGAGGGACGAGATCTTCCTACAGCGTTTAGTTTATATTACAAGCCGCTCTGTAATGTTGCTTTGCTGTTGTTGTGTTCTTTTTTTTTTCATAAGCATGCACATCATTTTAAATTTTTAAATTATTTTAAACGAATAAATAAAACTATACACTTCCCATACCCACAATCCTTTTACTGAAACAACGAACTTGATTTTCTATTTTATTTCTCCCTTCTGTAGTCTCCCTTTGCAGTTTAATATTTTTGGTGTATGTGTGTGCACCTACGATCCCAAGTATTGTTTTCAAACAGCCAGACAGATTTCTTAAAATAAGCAGAAGAATCCACTATTTAGGAACAACTATAAAACTGTCTCTTCATTTCATGGCTGTGTCAGAATTTTCTTCTCTTCACCCCCTCCACCACTGCCCTGGGGAAATAACTTCTGAAGACTGAGTGATTCAAAGTCTAGGGTATGAAGTTTCAACATTACTTGGAACTGCTGAAAGCCAGAATTTATTTCTTCATGTGCGGCCCTCCCCCATTCCATTCTGCTTATTCATCCTCAAGAATTCCAACCCTGTTCAGTCCTTAAAAAGTAAATGACATGGAAATGTGATTCAGGACTTGAGAAACTACGATTGGTGGGGAAAAGGGCTGGACTGAAAGGTGAGTATTAGCAGACTTGACATTGAGCTCAGTGTGTCCCAGTGAACTGTCCCTTTATAAAGACCTTGAGATTTTCATGCCAAATGGGAGTTCATGTGAACTGAGGCATTCTATATGAAGCTCTTCTTCAAGTGACAATTATTTCTATTCTCATTTTGTAATCAGAGAGGCTGAGCTGCCCAAAGCTTGGAGTGAAACACAGATGGTCTAGGTTTCCAGCTCATATGGGCAAACTTAAAAGACTGGGAAATTCTCCATCCACTAAGCAAAAGCACCAGGGGAAGCGAGTTACTGTTGTTTCTCTTTCCCAGTGGAATAACGAAATTAAATCCCCCAAGTCTGCTGGGAAAGACAGAGATACATAAAATCAAAAGGTCGAGAGGGGAGAGAGAAGAGAGCGCTGCCTGTGGCCCTGAAGCCATCCTTAAACACCATCCCATTCATCCCTATAACGATTCAGTGAGGGAGACAGGGCTTTTATCATTCTCCCTACTTTTTACAGATGAGCAGACCAGAGACCAGAAAAGATTAGTGCCTTTTCCAAACTCACAATGATCTGGTGCTGAGCCAGGGGGAACTTCTGACTCAAAATGCAGAGTCTTCTCCTTTTGGAACACTACCGCGTACTCAGCCATTCTCTGCTCTGCTCCAATAGCTTATGCTCTGTGTTGTTGAGTCTGCTGTCCTGACACATATTCAAGAGGAAGGAGTTCTAGCCACTGGGGACTGTCTCAAATAGAAGAGCGACAAAGCAGGAACTCCCAGTTCCTTCGGAAAACTGAGGTTTTCAACGGAGGTACCAAGCCAGTTACTCAGTCCATTTCTGAGCACTTACCGGGTGCCAGGTCAGGTGACACAAAGTGAAGAGACAGTCCTTGCCCCTGGGGCACTCCTTGTGGCCACAGGAATCAGACAAACCAGAACACTGCTAGCCATTCTTTTCCTTGCCTAACAAGAGATCAGGTATGTGCGAGGGCACTGCCCATGACCCTGGAGAAAACTGGGTCCACAGCAAGGCTACTGCAACTTATTGATACTCATCTGAATCTCCACCCAGAGTGCAACTTCACAGATCATCTTTCTGGGCAACATCAGCTTGGGGAATACTTGTTATGGTTTCGACCCTGACAAAGCGTTCGAGGCTTTGGCTAAAGTGGAAAGAAGATCCTCAAAGCTAAACTGTCTTCAGCAAGAATAAGATTAAAAATTTTTTTCTTGGGCTTCCCTGGTGGCGCAGTGGTTGAGAATCTGCCTGCCAATGCAGGGGACACGGGTTCGAGCCCTGGTCTGGGAAGATCCCACATGCCGCGGGGCAACTGGGCCCGTGAGCCACAACTACTGAGCCTGCGCGTCTGGAGCCTGTGCTCCGCAACAAGAGAGGCCGCGACAGTGAGAGGCCCGCGCACCGCGATGAAGAGTGGCTCCCACTTGCCACAACTAGAGAAAGCCCTCGCACAGAAACGAGGACCCAACACAGCCAAAAATAATTAATTAATTAATTAATTAATTTAATTAAAAAAATTTTTTTTTCTTTTATTCAACCAAACTGTTGCTTGGACCTGAGCTTCAGAGAACGTTTACATTAAAGAACATTATTAATATGGTAGCAACAACTTCTTTAGCACTTGCTGTATACTAGTGCTAAGAAATTTTATATTTTGCTAAGAAGTATTGTTTTATTATTTAAATACTATTTTGTACTGCCCTAAGAATTTTTAACATCCAGAATCTTGAATAAAGCTGGGAGAATTGCCAGTGGTGAGGGTTCAGTGTTTGTGTACGGGGGACGGTGCAAATTGATTCACACGAAGCTGTCTAATGATTCAGGAGAAAGCACACAACTTTCTCACTAGAGGGAAGGTCGGGGTAGGTGTTACAGTGAAAAATTAAGGAGATGCAGCTTGATTCCAGGTCAGGGGACCCGAAGGAAGGAATGTTCTTCAGGCCACAGGTTCATCCTGTGGAGGAAGGAGAACATTCCTGTCCCACTCCACCTGGGTGGTCAGGGACACCAAAGCCACTTTTTCTCAGATGAATGAATATTCGGGATTCAGAAGGAAGCACCTCGTCAGCAGGAAGAAAAAAATCTATGCTGAAATAATGGATGCAAAATCTCTCTCAGCCCAGCCAGTGTTGTCAAAACAAATCAAAGGGGAATAGGAGGAAGGGAATGTTGAACATCTATTATGTGACCGGCACAGTTCTGAGTATTAAAAACAAAATGAAATGGGACATTTAAGAACGTCAGACAGCGATGATACCTTTTGGTTCATAGCACCCACTCCATTTTCTCTGAATTCCTTTTGCTTGTATGTGCTTTTCCTGACATCAGCATAAATGTACAGAAGAAGCTGAAGTCTTTTGCAGTGTGATTCAGATTAAAGGTGCAGTCATCTTCTGAGATAAGAATAAGAGGTAAAGGAAATAGTTTCAGTGGGATATTGTCTCATAGCTGCTTGTATAAGGAGCTTACACGTTTATTTGTAGCTTATCAGACCTGCCCTGGTAGCTTTAATAGAGATCAGGCAGTATCTCGGTGGGAAAGAAAATACCCTCTTCTTTTTCTGGGTCCCTCAAAGGTGCGTAGACTCTCTGCTGGCATCCAATCTGGATATCTCAGCCCATGAAATGGTTGGATTCCTGCCTCGTGACACACTTCTCAGGTACCTCCAAAGTAAAGATGGGGTGGGAGGGAGCAGGGGGAAGCAGTGTATCCTTTATGTATTTGCGCCCAAAAGAAAACCATTAAAAACTGAGAGAAATTTAATCTTTTTAAAAGATCAGTCACCAGCTGGTACCTGTGGTCACTTCATCCACGTCTGCTTGAGGAGAGGAGTCTATGCATCTGGTGACACCACAGTCATCCAACCTGAGTCAAGTTTGACATTCTGTCCCTCACTTTAAAACTATTGATATATCTGACAGGACCCAAAACTCTTTTCCTGATTTTTCCACCAGTGCCCACATTCCTATACTTCAAAATAAGAAAGGGTCATTTAGGATAAAACCCATGTCAATAACCTGTTGCTAAGTTAACAAAGCTCCCCAGTACTTCCCGGTTTACAACAACTATCTTTTTTTTTTTTTTAAATCTCTCCCACCTGTGAATTGCCTGCGCTCGTCTGGGCATCTGTTCTTCTGGCCTCTCCTGCGTTCCAGTCGGCAGGATGGTCGCAGGAGATGGGAGCCCTTCCTTCGCAGGCAGGCGAGTGGTCTCTCCTCTCCGCGTGGCCTCTGCACGTGGTCTCACCACCTTGGTAGCTGGACTTCCTATGCAATAGCTCAGGGCTCTTGGGAGTACAAGAAAGAGACTCTGCCTAGGTTTCCTGAGGGTTGGTCCTGGTTGCCGGCACAGCCTCACTTCGGTTGCATTCTATTGGGTTAGAGTAGCAAGTCCAACCCAGATTAAGTGTGGGAGGAGTTGATACAAGGATGTAAAAACCCAAGGTAGGGAGATAAGCCACCACCCACCAACTGCACAAAGGAAAAGACCGTATCTTCATCTGGGCAGGGCATCACAGTTGCCTTTGTCAGAGGGATGCAACCCTGTGTTCCTTGATTCAACTCAGTAAAATGAGAGGATTCTTGAGATGTCCCTTTGTGTTTTCAAATAAAGGGAAACTACCTTTTTGCTACAACGCTTGAGTGCCATGCTTCCTTCCCAACAAACCTTCTCCATCAGGGCCTCTAAACCTGAGGGCTTCGGATTCCTACAAACTTTGGATGAGTTATGAGGAGTCATGAATTGCCTAAAACTATGTCTAAAATATTGCACATATGCGTGTGTGTGTGCTCCCTGGGAGGGCATTCCTAGCTTTCCGTAGACTATCATCTAAGGCGAATTCAAATAAGCATGACAACTAAGAGTGCTTACAACTCAGGAGAGCTGCCCTGAGTTCCACCTCCTGACATACTTCTAAAGTATCTCAGAAGTAGAGATGGGGGGAAAGCAATGGATCTTTTATGTATTTGTTTCCAAGGTAAAATAAAAACCAGTCACTAGCTGGTACCTGAGGTCTTCATCTGAGTCTGCTTGAGGAAAAACAAGGGATGGATGACATGCCTCTGCCTCCAAGAATTATTGGGAGGACTAATTTCCCTCCATTGGGGGTTAAAGGCATTGGAAATGCTGAACAATTTTAGCTCTTATTTTCCCTCATTCTTTGACCTGTCCCTGGTGAGCAGTTAAGAATGTAACGTCACAGGACTTCTTCCCCCAAGCACTTTCTTTTCTCCTTTCCTCTTTACCCTGTGTATCTTCTGAATTATTTTATTTTTGGCCACACTGCACCGGCACTCAGAACTTCCCCGACCAGATATCGAACCCGTGCCCCCTGCAGTGGAAGCGCGGAGTCTTAACCACTGGACCACCGGGGAAATCCATATCTTCTTAACTTTGTTGAGAGGCAGCAGCAAAGGATACAACTGAGTCTCCTTGGGCCAACCAAGTATGCACTAAAATGCCTGGTGTGAACTGAACTGGCTGGCGACACAGCCTTGAACCTGAGTGAGTGAGGTACCTCTGCTCACTTTATCCACCAGGAATGTAGGAAGCAGAACCTGTCTGGGGTCAGAGGAAGAAAGAATGGGAAAGGCTAGGGTACCATAGGCAAATAAACTGGATTGGAGGATAGCCAGAACCTGGAGTGAACGTTTTCATTTCAAATGTTTAAGGTGACCTCTGTTACGCCTAACAAAATAGACTTACCTTTCCTCACTGAAACCTTCATCCCAAACATTCCTAGCACCCCAGAACCCTTTGTAAAAAAACACACGCCCTGCCATTCTTCAAGAGAATCCAGCCAACCGTGTCAGCTCAGATAACCCTCAAGATAAATGCTTTAAGCCATCTTCCTACCCCTTCCTTTTCTCTATAGCATTTATCAGCATGGAGAATGAGACAGTTTCTCACCACCAGAATGCAAGTTCTCCCAGTGCCCACGGGTACACCCTGCACAAAGGAAAACAAATGTGAACGCATATGTTGTCAGAACTTGCAACACCATGCTTTCACCATGTACACGGCAGGTGAGGGCTCTGTGCCTCCTTGCCTCACTTGCAAAATGGGGAGAATTGCACCTAATCTCACAGGCTCGATCAGGCTCAAATTCGGTACAAAATGGCACTGACGAAACACCTGGCACAAGAAATGCCCATTACAGGTCGTCTGTACCCATCCATTTATGTCTCATCCGCAAAGTGTGATGGGAAGGGCCACAGCAATTAGCGCTGCAGCAGCG
Organism: Eubalaena glacialis; assembly: GCF_028564815.1. NCBI lineage: Eukaryota > Metazoa > Chordata > Mammalia > Artiodactyla > Balaenidae > Eubalaena > Eubalaena glacialis. Next base: position 3,947,586 of record NC_083732.1, on the reverse strand, counting down.
AGCAAGGCTGACCTGCTTCACAACCTGTGACTCAGTTTCTTCCCTGTAAGGGCAAGATAGTGATGCCCTAGGACTGCAGCTATAGCTGCATTTGTAAAGCACACTGCCTGCAAATCATCCCTGGATCCCCCCCCCCCCACCGCCCCAAGCTTAAGAACTGCTGGTGCCAGGACCTGCAGTGGACCCTGTACGTAGTTTATAGCAAAATATCACATTGAAATGATAGCTGCTAAGTTTCATTAACAGCTGAGGTCACAATGCACATTTTATTTTGATTAGTTCCTGTGACTCCTTCAAATTATTTTTAACCCAGCAACACTACTTCCCAAGGTGTAGATGTGTGATGATTGGTGAGTTCAGTGTTGAGAGGGAGTTTAAAGACTCTTGGTGAAATACAGACAAGAAAAAAGACAATCCAAAAGCCTCTTCAGTCAGATCTCAAGATTCAACAAGAAAACCGAAATTACCTGGATGTTCTCCTCTGATTTAGAAAGTGATATACTAAAATTGAAAATATTTAGAGTGTTACGATTCACCATTACTTTGTAGGAACTAGGATCACTTGAAATGTACAGTAGGCTCATTCTGTGAGGTTTTTTCCCCCTAGCAAAGACAACCTGGGACGCCCAAATGTTCATCTGAGGGCTTCTCCTTCAAGGCATTCAAGTCTACTATTACAGGAGAATGAGAAATTTACAGTGACTATATATTTAGTGTCATCATTAAAATATTGCTAATTCTATTAAATACTTAACAGCGATCTCAAAAATTGGCTTCTGTGACAGAGGCGCTAGCAGAGTGAAAAAGTAGGATTCCAGATTTTATTTATTTATTTTTTTTAAGATTGAAAAAACACACCCGGGATAAAATTTCTTAGATCAATAAAAAGCTTCGGGAAACGGAGCGAGTTGTTCCGGGACCCACTGAAAACCGGTGAACTTGAATTTGGAAATGGGGTTTTGACAACGCAACTGTGGGAAACAAGTGTCTGAACCAATCTTCAAACACCACCTCACATTTTTCTCCCCCCAAGTGTTCGAGTGGCAGACAAAATAAATTACCATAAATTATACGCCAAGGCAACTTCAAAACAACATGACACGACATGAGGCTGAGGATTTCCTTAGCTCCTCCAGGAAGTGTGTAACACTGTTTGTGCTTCTGGCCTGCAGGCTGGGTCGGAGGGGGCCCGTCAGACGTCGGGGTAGTTGCAGTAATACACCGCGGAGCTGGCGTCGGACACCACCGAGGAGATGGCCCCGTGGCTGTCCGCCAGATTCACGCCGGAGTCGTGTCCCTGGTAGGGGAGCCCCATCTCGGGCTTGCACACAAAGTGCAGGTACTGTTCGAATTCCGTGCGGTCCACCTCCCCGAGGAGCTCGGCCGGCTGGCCGGGGTCCGCGCCGTCCCGGCAGGGCAGCGCCTCGGGCGGCGGCGACGGCTGCCCCGGGCCCGGCGGGGGCGGCTGCGGCGGCATCTGGAAGCCGCGCCCGCCGCCCGCCGCCGCCGCCGCCGCCGGCGAGCCCATCGCGCCGTAGTACATGTGCAGGGCGCTGGGGGGCGCCAGGAGGCCCGGCATCGCGGGGCCCGCGGGCTCCGGGCCGAGCCGGGCGTGCAGGGGCCCGGCGGCGGGCGGCTCCGGGGGCCCCGCATAGTCCGCGGCCTGCGCGTAGCTGTAGGGCCCGGCGGCCGGACAGTCCCCGGGCAGCGGCGCGGCGAAGAAGGCGGGGTCGGGCTCCACGCCGTCCAGCGGGGACGTGTCGGGCGTGGGCAGCGGGTAGCCGTCGAGCGGGGGCGCGCCCAGAGCCTGGCAGTCGCGGTAGTGGCCGCCCATGTGCGGGGGCAGCAGCGGCGGGCCCGCGGGGAAGCCCTGCTCGGGGAAGGGCAGGCCCAGGCCGTCCATGGCCACGCGGCCGCCCTCGGGGCCCAGCGCGGCCGCCGGCGGCTCGGCGAGGCCGTGCAGGAAGCCGCCCTCCACCCGCTTCAGCCGCTTCACCTGCTTGCGCCGCCGCGGCCGGTACTTGTAGTTCGGGTGGTCCTGCATGTGCTGCACGCGCAGCCGCTCGGCCTCCTCCACGAAGGGCCGCTTCTCCGCCAGCGTCAGCGCCTTCCACGACTTGCCTGCGGGAGCGCGGGAGGTGGAGAGGCGCGCGGGCTTAGGGTCGGCGCCCCGCTCCCGGGCCCCAGCTGGTCCCACCGCCCCCGCCTCCGACCTCGGATTGTGCAGGCCGGGGCGGGAGGGGAAGGGGTCCAGGTGGAGGTGAACGCTGGGCCTGCGGAGGCCGAGCACTGGGGGAAGACGCGAGGCCTCGGGTGCCTTCCCGTCGCCTCCTGGAAGCGGCTTCCCGCTCACCCGCTCGCGGCCGTCCGAGGAACCGAGAGCGTCCCCACCCGGGCGAGGAGTCGGGGGCACGGGCGCGACCAAGCCAGCTCCGCGGCAGGGTGCCCTCGCCGCCACTCCGACGCGCGGGGAAGCCGCCTCCCGCAGCCGCTGGACCCGCGCCCCGGCCACCCGGGGAAGCCGGGCGCCGAGGCCCAAAGCCGTTCGGAGACTCGGAGAGCGGGAAGCGGGAAGGGACCGAGGACCCCAGGGAAGGACGTGGCGGCCGCGCACCCCCGGCCTCCTCCGGCGCGAGGCCCCCCCCCGAGGCTCAAGGAAGCGCTGCACGACTCGCACTCCGCGTCCCGGGCTCGGACTCACCCAGCATCTTGCTCAGCTCGGCGTTGTGCAGGTCGGGGTTCTGCTGCGCCAGCCGCTTGCGCTCGTCCTTCGCCCACACCATGAAGGCGTTCATCGGCCGCCGGATGCGAGACTCGCCCTTGGCTCGGCCCGCCGTCCCGGCCGGCGCCCCGCTGCTCGCCGCCGCCTCGCCCTTCATCTTCATGTCCCCGAGGGGACTCAGCGACTCGGCCCAGGGGCAGGGGCCCAGCCCGGCCATCACGGCGGGCAGCGCGCTCCGGGGCTGGCTCTGCTCGTCACTGGCGTACCCCGCATCCGGGCTGCTCATGGCGCTCCAGCCCTGCCCCGCGCCCCGCGCCCCTCCGCCGGACACGCCGCCTCCCCCGACCGGGGGGAGGGAGGGGGTGGGGAGCGAGAGAGGGAGATGCCCCGCGGGCCGCTCGCGCCCCCCGGCCCGACCCCGCCGCCGGCGTCCCTGGCAGATCGCAGCCCCGGCGCAGCCAGCGTCCCCTCCGGCCCAGTGACACTGCGGGCGCCCCTAGGCCGCGGGGCCTTTTCTGCACAGACGTGGCCAATGGAGCGACGGGGGCGGGCCGGGCCGGCGTCGCTAGGCCCACGCCCAGCTCGCCGCCCAAGTCCCAAGTCCCAGCTCAACCCCACGCCCGCCTTTTCCCCTCCCCCGCCCCGACCCCGCGCCCAGGGCTACACCTGCCCCCGGGAAAACTGGCTGGAGCCGGGCTTAGGCGCCACGTCCTCCCCGACCCGGGAAGGGGGACTTATGAACAACTTTCCGGGGTGCTGATCGCACTGCTGCGCAGAAGCACTTGGCCCCGGCAGTTCGGATCAACACACGACGCATCCACTAAACCAGGAGCTGAGGGTGTCTCAGCGGTGGGTGACCTAGCCTTCTTCCGAGAGACCTACGGACGTCTTCAAACTGAAAAATACTTTCTCTTCCCAAGGGCTCAACGGGCTTGTTGTCCTGTATTCAAAATGCTATGTCCGAGGTAAATGCTGCTTTCTAAGACAAGATTACAAACGTCATTGCGAGGAAATGAAAACCTTTATCCAGAAAGACGAACCAACCCTTGAAAATTTGTACGTGAAATGTACAGTAAACTTAACAAAGTTTTCTCATATGTGTTCAGTAAAAGAGGCAAGGCTTAGTTTTGATTTCTAAAATGTGGTAAAGACAGCAGTGATATTTATCTAAATGCCTGCCGATTAGAGGAAAGAAAGCAACTCCTGAGGAGCAAAATCACCGTAGCTCGGAGGGTCAGCTTGAGGTGGTGACCCTCACAGGTGACTGGGGGATTCCTCTATGTTTCTCTAGACTGCAATGGAAATCTGAATGACCGTTAAACTTCTGTGTCAATCTGAGAAACCTTTTGAGTGGGATTTGTAAACAAGCCCTTTTATTGCTCTTATATACAGCACACCATCCCTCCAAACGTCAGCAAACTAGTTTATCCTTATAACCCTATGAGGTAGAGGCTATTATATCTTACAGGAGAGGAAACTGAGGCACGGAGAGGTTAAGGACCTTGACCGAGATCATGGCAAGTGGAATTCATCTCCAGTAGTCTGCCCTCAGACTTGGAGCTCTTAACCTTTAAGCCAAGCTGTTGTATTCATGTACTTGTTTGTGTATTGCATTGTTTTCTACAGCAACGAACACAGCCATTCCTGCATAATTAGATAACTTTGCAAAGAAACCAATATATCAATCTCTACAACAGACTGTGTTTACTGTGAAGGGGTGATGAAAAACTAGGGCTTACAGCCGGGATCTGGGAGGTCAGTGCTGCAGCTTCTAGTGTGATATTACAGCGACAAGTGATCTATCAAGTCCGCTTGTTAGTGGCATTCATAAAAACAAAGAAACAGAAACTTTGAAAACACTTGGCCTTCGGTTTCTCTGACTTTGCTATTTCTCCAAAGAACTTCTGCACACTTGTTTTAAGCCAGCTTGAACTCCGTGAGGATCTGTGACGTTGGCTGCCCTCCCTCACCTTCAGCGGCCAGAAAGTGGTTCTAATTCCTGGGTCGCTGAGATTCAGACAAGAATTTAAAAAGTAATCTGCTTAAGGAAATAATAGAGAGGTGTTATTTTTAATTGGTGGTTTTGAAGCAATTGATAATCTTAAACACATTTAACTGATTATGTACTTTTCCTTTAAGAGTTTATTTTTCTGAAAAAGAAAAATATGGGCTTGAAAATTAAGCAAGACTGCGTTACAACTGGTTACCTGATAAGGAAACTATAGAAGTAGAGAGAACAAATTTATCACGTAGCGCCTGGCTCCTTGATGTTTTCTTGGTGATCTTCTCTAACTTTGCTGCAAAGTAATATCTTCTCAGAGATCTCAAAGCAGGACTTTCTATCAGTGCAAATGTTTTTATGAACTAATAGGAGTTTTCTTAGAATAGAGATTGAAAACCAAACAAAAATAATCTCTGCTCGAGAATACATTTTTCTGTCTGGGTGAATCTATATGACTAATTCCATAAAAAAATAACATAGGGTACAGGAAATACAATCCACGTGTGAGTCCAAAAGATGTATATTCACGGATTTACCCTTGTACACTTTCTTCGTCCTCGTGTTCCTCCTCGGAACCTCATTGCAGGGAGAGGTGCCACAAGGGTCGAGAAAGTGATGGGGAAAAAAACCGGGGGGGGGGCAGTTTTCCCCATTATTATTTGCACTTGTTCCTGGAGACTAACTACTGATTTTTCTTGGGTAAGATACGGAGAATTCAAGTGAGAGCACAGGATCCATAGGATGGAGCTGGAGCTACAGATTTTAGCGCCCCTCCCCCTACTGCTTATAACACCCTCCCTGGGAGTTATGAAGTAGCAATTTACTTATATTTACAGGAAGGAATTGTGGTGCCTTTCCAAGACTAGGCCCTTCTATACCATACCGTTACCTGTATCTAATCTCTTCTGATCCTTCACTTGTCATAGATTTGGGGGGAGCGCGTTGGGGCCGGCGGCGCCGCAGACCGGTCTGCGCAGTGTGTGGACTCTTCTATTTCGGTCCCTTTACTAAACGCGGTGTTGGAAGTCGAGCTCGGGACGTTATCAGAGCCAGCCACAAATGCCACATGAAAAGCAGCAAACATCCGGAGTGGCTTCCTGCGAGCCTTGCTTTTCTCATCACGAGAGATTTACGCGGGGGGAGGGGGGCAAACAAGTGCGCGAGGAAGAGCCGTGTACACGCGGCCGGCCGGGTGCGCCCGCAGTGCACGGACCGAGATCTCTGGGCTCCTGGCTACTAATGGCACGCCCGGTCCCCAGGCCAGACCCGAGGTTCAAGGGCTGGGCGAGGACGCGACTAGCGCGGCACGAAGCCGTGCCCGTTGCCCCTCGGGGCCCGTGGCCGGCGGGCGCAGAAATGAACCCGGGTAGGTGGCGAGCCGCGGCTCGGACCCCTGAGTGACCAGGCACAGGCCGGGGGTTTCCGGCAGGCTTTTGTGTTTCGATGCTCGGGAAGCGGGAGCCGGACGAAGGACACTCCGGCCGCCGGGGAAGGCCGTGGGCACCGGGGCAGATCCGGGTCGGCTCCGGAGAGCTAGTGCGCGGGAGCGGGGAGGGAGCGCGCGCCGCCGACGCCGGGAACGGACAAACAATGGTATCCCCGGAACAGAGGACAATAATAAGGCCTTTGGTGTGTCAGTCGCGCGCCCGCGGCGGCCTCCGGGAGCCGAGCGGAAGGCGGCGCGCGGCACGCAGCGCGCCCGGGGCTCCGCACCGCCCAGGTAGGGCCGCGGGCCGGCTCTGCGTACCTCGCGCGTCTCCTCCCCGTCCCCGCGCCGGTCCCCCGCGGGTCCGGGATGCAAGGTCCAAAGTCGCGGGCGGGATGGGAGAGGTGGGGAGGAAGGAGGGCCCGAGAGACCGCGGCCGCCGGCTCCGGCCCGGGAGGCCCCCGAGGGTCGGAGCCCCGCGGACCCCGCATCTGGCGCCCGACCCTGCCCCTCGGGGCGCCCGCCTCTCCCGCGGGGCCGAGAGTGTCTTTGGGGACGCTCGCTCGGCACGAGGATGGGAGGCGTGCGTTCTGCTCCCACGCCCTCTCCCACGCCCTCCGCCTGCATCCCGCCCCGGCATCTCGCCCTGGTCCGCGGACCCCCTCGAGGCCGCCCCGAACCCCGCCCTGGCAGCCGGCGACTCCTCGACCGTAACCCGGTTCCCGCTCGGCCCCGCCTGGGGTTTGCACAGGCGAAGCAGGAAATGCGCTGTTCCCGGTGCACTTTCCTGCTCAGAAACTAGTCCGCGGGGGTGTTTCTTATATTCTGCACCCGCCTCCCGCCCCAGCTCGGGTCCCGGGGTTGGAGTGTTGGCTCCTTCCCTTTATTCCCCGACGTTGGGAACCTCAGACTTCTGGGGGCAGAGGGCGTTGGGGGTGAAGGAAAGGCAGCCCAGCTCGTCCCCAGGACAGATTACAGCCACACACTGGCTTGCTCGTCCCCTCCATCTCGGCCTCTCAACTCTAAAGGGAATTTCAATAGCGGCTTCTGTGCACCCACTTCTTCCGACCTTCCCACCTTCCTCGCACCCAGAAGAGGCCAGGGCTTTCCTTGTAGAGTTGTGTCGTCAGCTAAGCAGACAGTCTTATCAGCAGCATGTCCATTGGGAGCAGGACACTTGCAGTCCCCCCCCCAGAGGGGAGAAGACACGGCCCCTGCGTCGGAGGAATGCACAGCGCGGTCCCATTAGCCTTCCTCTCTGATTGATTCACGTCCAGCCGGGGGTTCTAGGCCCTCTGTACCTCAATCATTTGTTCCTGGCAAGTAAAGGTGATTCTGACATCAGTAGGCCAAGCGCTTTGAGATATTTTTTTTCTAGTAGAAGTACTGTAATAGGTGGCCTTTCTACCCTGGAAACTCTGGCTTGCCAAGTTTCTCTTGTCAGCAGGGCTGGATTTTGCCAGGTGGTTGGTTAGGGCAAGGTGTGCATTCTGTGATCATGGAAATGATCAAAGTGAATAGGTCATAGGACAGGCCACTCCTGACACCCTCATTATCCACCTTTCTGTGCAACTTGAACCACAAGCATATCAGATTTTGAAATGGTACCCGAGTTGGCTTCCAAGGTTTCTAAACAGGAGAGAACATATTAGGAATCCTTGCTGGATTCCTCTGCAGTCAGTGTTTGGTTGACCTCTGTTACCTGAATGTTCTTCTATGCCCATTTCTTAACCTTGCCAACAACTTTGTCAACACTCTTTAACAGCTTCTTTATTTTATTTTATTTTATTTATTTATTTATTTATTTATTTAATTGGAATATAGTTGATTTACATGTTGTGTTAGTTTCTGCTGTACAGCAAACTGAATCAGTTATACATATACATATATACACTCTTTTTTAGATTCTTTTCCCATATAGGTCATTATAGAGCACTGAGTAGAGTTCCCTGTGCTATACAGTAGGTCCTTGTTGATTATCTCTTCTATATACAGTAGTGTGTATATGTCATTCCCAATCTCCTGATTTATCCTTCCCCACCCCTTAACAGCCTCTTTATTTCCTCGAGCACACACAGTCCATTGGCATGTAATAAATGCTCAGGGATACTATAACGGTTGTCTTTGATCCGGTCATGGGGTCATCTTCTTTGGAGGCAAGGCGCTAAGAATTATCTGCATAAACCTCAGTAAAGACTGTTCTCATCTAAGACACATCTGTGTAGACATGCGGTCATCAGACTTCAGACCTACCCTATTCTCTCTCATCCTCTCCTTCCCCAGAGGTTCAGTGTCCAGGCACTAAGCACCTGAAATTTCTCCTCTTGTGAGGTTTAACTCAAGTCCTCTGGCTTTTCTGAACCCACTCAGCATGGAGGTCCACGCCAAGAATGTACATGGAAATTTTTTCTTGTGGCTATATGCATAAATAAATTTCTATCTTTGGGGGACTTTTCAAAAACAAAACCTTTAGTATTAATTTGTTTGTAATCATAGATTACAGTTTACAAAGCAGTTTCATGTACGTTAACTTGTCAGAGCTTCACGACAGCCCTGGTGGTAGGCAGGGCAGCTTTTGTTATTATCCCCATTTTTCAGAAGAGGAGATTGAAACTGAGAAAGAATAGGTCACCTGCTTGAGGTCACATGACCAGGATGCTTGCATCACCTGTTTGCCCTTGCTGTTAACACTGGTGGGCCTTGTTCTGAATTTCTTTCCATGCCATATCTGTAAACAGTGAAGGACCTGAAGGGATTTGTAGGAACCCAATAAAGCCAGCAGGTAGGTAACGATGGATTAAGGACTCTTGGCACAGAAACTTCCAGTGTGGTTCCTAACCAGGTCACAACTTAATTTTTTTTAGTAACAGAGATACAGGGCCGTAACAAGAAAGCATTTTCATTTAGAAGATCTATAATTAGGTATTTTTATTAGATCACATAATCTAAGCCGTAGATGACATCTCATTTAATTTGAGTATTATTTTTTACAAATTCTAATTCAGCTGAAAAAATGAAAACAGTTCAAAGTTATATGGGGATAAAGTTCAGATATAAGGAAGATTAGGTCTCTGAAGCTCTGCCCCCAGTGCGTCATTCAGACTGAAAGAGGTAGTTAATTATACCAAGTTGTGTGGTCTTGTCACATGTTTAAGATCTATGCTGTTGGTCTCCTCTAGATGTACCGCTGACCAAGTCTTTGGGTGCATAAAAACATACACGTAGCAGCTAGGTAAAGTAAATTCCTCCATTCATACTGTTGTTTGGGAGAGAAATGGATGGCAAATATTATCAATTCTATTTTATGAAGTGGAAAATTGAGACACAGAGCAATTGGGTAATTTGATTAATGTTTTCAAATCAGTATAAGAGACAAGAGAATCATCTATTCATCTACCCAACAAATAATTCCTCAGCACCTGTAAGTCTGCAGCTCAGTACAGCATGGTATATTAGTTATGAGCACAGATTTGGGAGTCAAACTGCTGGGTATCGAATCATAGTTCTGCAGCTTTTACCAGCTAGGCATCCTTGGACATATTGCTGCACCTCTCTGTATCTCCTCTGTAAAGTGAAGGGTAATTATAGCAATGACCTCAGAGAGTTTTATGTGGATGAAACGAGTTAATTGCTCATTAACTGCTTAGAATAGGACCTGGCACATAGCAAGCATTACCCAAGTATTTAATAATAAAATAAAATTTAAATTAATGCATGCTAGCATATGAAGACATATTGGGCGAATAAATAAGAAAAGGCTACTGTGATACTGAAGGTTAATGCATTGTAACAGGTAAACAAATGTTTTCAAGGAAAAAATTAATGGAATTTTTTTAATGTTGTGACATCTATGATAACTAGTAATAACTAATGTTATCATGCTTTAATCAAAATTATCTGTTACACTGGCAAAAGCTTTTCAGAGGTCTATAAACTATTGTGCATTTTCTAATTACATTTGAATGTCAACATTTTTACTTTGGTGGTGGCATAAAAATCTTTGTTTTGTGCATGTCAACCTTCTAAAACTCTGTGAAGACTGGCCAGGAAACAAATACATAGAATTGTAAAGCGTTCGGTATTCCATTAAAAGATCTTTGAAGCGCAAAGACACCTTGCAATGAGCATTTAACCTGGGTCTGGCTAGGTTCTTCTCCTAAAGGCATAGAGACAAAGTCCAATCGTGATAACTATGACCGGGACTCGTGTTTAGAGGAAGAATAACCCACAAATGTACAAACCTTGCCTAGATCTTTCCTTGTGAAAAGATCCCAAATTCTAGTCTTGGTTGTTCAGTAACTTACTGCCAGGTAAACTGTCAGTCACTTAAACTGTCTCACCCTCAGTTTTCTCAAAAAAGGAAGAAGATGCCCGATCTCTTCCCAACTGTTCCAGATAAAGAAGAGAATAAATAATCACGAAGTTTTGCAAAGTAAAAGTGCTCAGTGAAACTGGGCTAGTGTGTGTGTCTGCAGATGTCTGGGTGTATATGCATTTAGAGAAGATTCTTTGTACAGAAAAAAAAAATAGCAAATTGAGATAAAATGGAAAGAGGGATTGTAAAGAAGACTGTACTGCTCTGGGTTATAATGGAATGCTGCTGTTTTGAGAGCAAAAACTTTTTAAAAAACTACCGCACAAAGGGTCCCACCTTTGATCCAGGGCAAACCAGATTCTGTTTTTATGAACTAAGGCTATAGATTTACTGAATAACCATTATTTTAATAAATATAGATTATTTCAGTGGTTAATTTTTTTTTCTTTCTTTTTTTCCCCAGTGGTTAATTTAAAACTGAAATTTGGAGACAAATAGACAACCCATTCTTTTTGACACTTTCTTATGATGTAACATTTCCTTGGAACTCACCTGACATGTATGGAATCTTAGGGTTGAAAAGAACTGCATAACCCATCCCTGCTTTTCAAGTTCTGTAAAATTATCCTAGTGAGAGTTTGGAAACATGGGAATGCCTTACACAGGAAATATCACATATTACACTAATATATGAAAACACTTGTTACTCATACAGCTATGTAAATACACAGCATTCTTTTTAAATCATTTATTTTGAAATAATTTCAAACTTATAGAGAAGTTGCAAGAATAGTATAAAGAACTGTTATCACCTTCAAGGAGACTCTCCAATTTCTTAGCATTTTACCACTTTTGCTCCATCTCAATCTAAAAAAAAAGAAAAAAATTCCCCACATTTTCGCTCTCTCCTTTTCTAAAAATATGTAAATGGATATAACAATATAAATATGTAATCATATTTATCATAGAACATATTAACATATACCAATATGTTGTAGACACTACATAAATATGTAATACATCTAAATAATATGTTATATCTTATGTATTAAAACATGTGTAAGTATGTCTGTATGTGTGTCATTAGCCTTTTTCTGAACCTTTTGAGAGCAGGCTGTGACATGGTGTCTCACTCACTCTAAATACTCCAGAGGACACTCTCCCATATAACCAGCCATCAAATAACCAAACAGGTCAGGAAATTAACATTCCTACCATACATCACTACCAGCTGAGCCACTTGCCCAATTCAAAGTTTGCAAACTGCTCCCACAAAGACTGTTTCTTTCTGGTCCAGCATTCCATCCAAGATCACACATTGCCCTTAGATATCATGTCTCTTTCGGTTTGCATCTGAAACAGTTCCTTTATGATTTTAAAGAGTGAGGGGCTTTCGTTCCAGTGGGGTCCCAGGACCAGTCTGTCTGGTATGGGCTCCTGCACTCTTGGCAGGAAAACCACAGAAATGCTGGTGTGCCCTTCCCAGGGCATGATAAGGGAGGCTACCTGTCAGCCCCATCATCACTGCTGAGTTAACCTTGACCACCTGATCAGGTTGGTATCTGCCCAGTTTCTCCAGCTTCAAGCCACCATTTTTCCCTATGCAGTTGATAAATGTTTTCTGTAGGGAGAGCTCTGCTCTGTATTATGCTAATATCCTCATCAAACCTCCACCCACCTGCCTTAGCATCTGCTTGCATGGGTGAGGAGTGGTGGTTTTGTATTCCCATCATTCCTCTCTATTTATGTATTCCTTCTACTGTAAGGAAGTTTTCCTTCCCTTTAGATTAGTATGGGCTCATGGATTCCTTCTTTATTTAGTGGTTTGTCATCCTTAACTAATATTATTTGTTTGGGTGGTCTGCTTGTCACTGATTTGGCCAGTGGGGCAACTTTCAAGATGGCTCCTGTATCCTTTTGATATGTCCTTATCATCCTTTGACTATTTCCTTAGTTTTTGGCATAACAAGATATTCCAGGCTCATCTTTTATTTTTCCTGCCTCAACCCTGATTCAGTCATTTCTCCAAGGAGTCAAGAGCATCTTTTAGTGAAGGATGGCGTTTAGAAACCAAAATCTGGGTTCTCATTGGTACTGGGGTATCATCGCTTCTAGATACTCTCAGCAGAGAGAGCTAGGAAACATATGCATACGTGTGTGTGCATACGCACATATATCTATAGTTACTTCTATATCTGTTAAAACCATGAGTTAATTGAAGATACCTCCAATTCCAATCCAACATCTCAGGATTCTCGCTAGCCTGCTTCCTTTCCGTATTTGTAAATCCCTTTTCTGACAGTAAGGAACCCGACTCCCACTATTCTCAGTATATCTGTTATTTGCTGGCTGTAATCCATCTCCCAGCTACCCCACCTGCTTGCTTGGTTTCCGGGCACACCAGCACTTCTGTGCAGATCTCTTGCAATGCTCCACTGTTTTCATGTTCAAAAGCAAAGCAAAGGGGCTTCCCTGGTGGCGCAGTGGTTGAGAATCTGCCTGCCAATGCAGGGGACACGGGTTCGAGCCCTGGTCTGGGAATATCCCACATGCCGCGGAGCGACTAGGCCCGTGAGCCACAATTACTGAGCCTGCACGTCTGGAGCCTGTGCTCTGCAACAAGAGAGGCCACGATAGTGAGAGGCCCGCACGCAGCGATGAAGAGTGGCCCCCACTTGCCACAACTAGAGAAAGCCCTCGCACAGAAACGAAGACCCAACACAGCCATAAATAAATAAATAAATAAAAATTAAACTTAAAAAAAATAATAACAATATATTGTTTAAAAAAAAAAGCAAAGCAAAGAAATAATAATTACTCATTTAAATTTATTGTAAAATTATTTTAAGTATAAAATGTGACCATAAACTATAATACAAAAATTTCCTTCTTTACTATCTTTTCTTGCTGGCAAATTCCTCAGGAGTCAATTAAAGACAAAAAAAACCCAAGGCACTATTTTTGTTTGTTTGGGGTGGGATCACCCACACTTCTGAAAGTGCAAGATTGTACCAAAAAGTGTTTCTTGGGCTTTCAGTCATGGCTAGAGCAAAACTAGAGACTGGTTTGACCTAGTAGGCTTTCTTTTGCTAAAAACGATAAGGAAGAAAGGGGAGTAAGGATTAAATAATATTTTCCAGAAGCGTTCATAGAATTTGTGGCAGCTTTGAGGAAATACTTCATAAGTACAGTGCCTCTCCCCTGTCAGCCACACCCACACACATTACTCTCCATGATCTTAAACGAAGAAAATCATGCATACCAAGTCAGATTTCATGACTTGCCCCAAGTTCAGAGGTTGGCCAATCTAATTTACACTGCTTCTATGCATGACTGAATTCCCATGAGTCATTTTCATCTTCGGCGTGAGAGAGAGTTCTGTGGAACTGTATTAATATGAAAACCAACCCCTGAGCCTCCAAGTCAGGCTCAGCACCCCCAAACACTGCCCCCTCCATGGCTGCTCTCTCTCTGCAGAGCCCAGGAGATGCACCCCTGGCAGCTCCTGAAACCCTGCTAGTGAGCAGGTCCAAGTTCAGCTGCAATGGACAGCCAAGGGCACCTACCAAGCTCCTCTCTCCTTGGCATATCTTTCCTCCCTTTCCAAAACTAAAACAGGAAAATCTTACTGGGTCATTTCTACAGAAAGGGTGATGATAAAACATCCCAGAGCTAGAAGGGGCAGCCTCTGGTTAGGCAAAGACTTGACGCATGAATGCTTTAACAAACATTAATCATACGTGTATGTATTAACTGGTTTGGGCATTGTATGTAGTGAGACTTACAAAACGTATCTGATATACCAGTTCAGTTTCAGGATGGTTGTTCAGACTGATGCTTTAATTCTTGAGCAGTTTAAGTCTTCAGTAGTTCAAAGACCTCTGCTAATTTGATTTTGCCAATACTTATTCAATTTAACAAATGAATTATAATAGGATATTTATAAAGATAATTAGTAAATACTTTCCAACTTTTGCCTGGCCTTTGATTTGGGTACACTTTAATAGTGAACATTTCCAATGCATGTACATGACATATAATCACCAATGCCAGTTCAATCAAGTGTAAATACCTGTCCATTATGGCAGCCCGCGCAGCCCCCATTCACCCCACATACAATGGTTCTTTCCTACCTCTTTACTCCCACCTCTCACTGCTCTCTTCCACCTCTGCTATATTCTGGCCTCTGGCTGCTTCTAAAACATGCCAAGCTCTTTCTTTCCTGAAACCTATGTTCTCTTCCCTCTGCATGGAACCGAGGTCCCCCAGATTTTCCTATGGCTAGCTCCCTCATCCGAGGACACCTACTCTGGGAGACCATCCTACCTAAAATAGCCAATGTCTGCCATTGCCTCCAGAAACTTCTCATAGTCTCTTCTCCCACTTGGTTTATAATTTCCTAAAGCACCTATTCTTAGCAGGCGTCATATTGTATATCTATCTGTTTATTGTCTCTCCCTCTCCGCATTACAATGCTAGCTCCCTGAAACGTTATCTGTGCTGTGCACTGCTGGATTCCTGTGCCCAGAACATCATAGGACCTCAACAAGATTTGCTGAATGAATGAAAGATGGCCTGAGACAGCCCATCAGAGGATTCCCCCTGCCCTCAGAGGGACCAAAACTGTGGACGCTTTGACTGCTGATTGGTCTTTGAGCATTGTCATGTCTTTTTCTGGAGAACACTCTTTTCTCTTAGAGTTTATATTGCTTTTATTGAAGCCTCATCCTGTCACTTTAAGAAGAGGAATGTTCCCTCTGGGCACATATTTCATTAACAGAGCATTATCTCCCAGAGTAACTAAGAACTTTCAAAAGAAGGGTGATGGTTATAAGAGCCTCTAGATAATTTGGACTGATTAGGTATCTTAATCCAGTTGCCAGTTAATTGTGTTTGTTTGTGATTAAGAATATGATTTTCACCTACTCCCCCTCCACAATCTCGCTGTGTTTGGAGAAGGCCAATCTTCATATCTGCAGCCGGCTCTTTGAAGGTGTTTGCTGAAGGGATGAGACCACTCGCTCACCTGGAGCCAGGAGCTGGGAGGAAGGAATCTCTGCCCAGCCACCTGCAGGTTGACTAAGAAAGATCCCACCGCCCACCGCAAACAGGCGGGAGATCTGAGTACCCGCGCCCGTTCCCCACCCCCTCCCATCACGCCCGGGTCACTTTTCTGCGGAGAAAATGACTCCGTGGTTGAAATGCTGATGAAAATGAACCGTTCTCTAAAGCAGGGCTTCTCAAAGAAGTCGTGCAGAAGGTTCCGGTTTTCCCTTTCTTTCCAATCTGTCACCCACGGATATTTTTAAAATACAACTTTTAAAACATCACTAGAAAAATAAAATAACGAAGTCATGCAAAATACAAGCTCACACTTTTTATTATGAGGGTCCTCAGACATCAACCTATTCTCAAATTGCTCCCAAAGTTCCGAGCTGCTTCCCGCCAGGCAGGGTACCGCATCCGCATCCTGCATCCCAGCCCCGACCCCCGGGCTGCAGACCTCAGCACCGCCTCCCCCGCACCCCCGAGGGAGAACCGGCCTTAAACCCGCAGCCCCTTCCTCACTTAGCCGTTTTAGGTCCCCAGTTCCTTATTTATTTTTTTTAAAGGAGATACTCAATGGATTATAAGAGTGATATTAGATGAGAACTGCTCTCACTGATAAGCACCAACTCAACAATAAGCCGTTTATTGACATTATTCACGGCTGAACAACGGGGTTGTTTGCCTTGACAGTCAGATCTGCGGCCGCGGTGGTGAGTGGGGATGAACGCTTTCAGCTTCGCTGCTGGGGGCTAGTGCCTGGGCAGGAGGGGAAGCCTGGCGAGCGAACTGGGGGCAAAGAGGAAAGCACGGGCAGCTGGACCTCGTAGGGTCACGTAACCTTACGGTGACCTGCTTCTAAGTCACCGATGTGAATTCTTTCTTCTGATGCCAGCTATATTATTAGCTGTAACTACTCCCACGCATCATGTAGATAATAGCATATATGGGATATAGTATTTGTGATACAGTATAATTTCTATATATATATATATATACACAATGTTGTTGTTGTTTTACCCATGGAGAAACTGAAGTTTCTAATAGTCAGTTTCGGGGGTCTGGTACCAGAAGCCAAAGCTAAAGGCTGCAGTCCTTCACCTGAAGTGTTTGCAGCTATGACAACACACAGGCTGCAGAGTGCTGTTGCTGTAGATGGTGCGGGCTCCCTCCCTGACTTGTGGGGCGCCCTTCGTCTTGTAACAGGATCAGGCTTTTTGGCCAAATTCTGCTCACCCCATCCCCCACCTCATTCTGACTTCTAACTTGACCAGTGCGCTTGGAATTCTGGCTGTCACAGTTCCCATCTTCCTTTTGTTCCCATCACTATTGACAAAGAGCTGTGATCGCAAGTTTCCACGTATTGAAAATATTTCCATATAATAAAATATTGACTTTTTTGGTATCACTTATATATTATTACCATACTAAGGCCTTTGTTCAGACAGAGGGTTTTAAATCATTAATTGATGGGAATTTGTATTTTCCAGGCAGATAGTGTTTCCAACATTTTTTCCATTCTAAATTGCAATTAGCTGGGCTCTCAAAGGTGCTTGAATTGTCTAGTGGTATTCCCTCAGTTTTAATTTTTTTTGTAAATAGCTTTCTTGAATTCAAATGATCTTCAAATTCTTATTTTACTGTTTCATGTATCTGTAGGTTTTCTCTAAACCAGGCATCTGCAAATGTCTTCAAGTCTTTTACAGCAAGAACTTTCTGTAAGGAGGAGACCTAAAATTGTGACACTATCAAAACTGCTACAACCTGGAGTAATACACCAAAAAGAAAAATTGTTTTTTTTGTAGATTTATTTTCAGATATAATGGACTTGCATAGTACATTTAAAGTGGTATGTTGGTTCCTTAAAAAAAAAAAAATTGGTATTGCTTTTTAAAGGACATGAATGTGGAAAAGTGATTTGTTGTTTTACATAACATAATAATTAATATTTATACAGTACTTCAAAAAGTATTTTTATATGCAAACTTCAATTTAATCTTCAAAATAACCCTACTATAATATTCTTACTTCTTTTTTTTTTTTAATTTTGTTGGCGTATAGTTGATTTACAATGTTGTGTTAGTTTCTGCTGTACAGCAAAGTGAATCAGTTATACATATACATATATCCACTCTTTTTTAGATTCTTTCCCCATATAGGTCATTACAGAGTATTGAGTAGAGTTCCCTGTTCTATACAGTAAGTTCTTTTTAGTTATCTATTTTATATATAGTAGTGTGTATATGTCAATCCCAATCTCCCAATTTATCCCTTCCCCCCTTTTTTCCCCGGGTAACCAAAAGTTTGTTTTCTACATCTGTGGCTCTATTTCTGTTTTGTAAATAGGTTCATTTGTACCATTTTTTTAGATTCCACATATAAGTAATATCATATGGTATTTGTCTTTCTCTGTCTGACTTACTTCACTCAGTATGATAATCTCTAGGTCCATCCATGTCGCTGCAAATGGCATTATTTTGTTCTTTTTCATGGCTGAGTAATATTCCATTGTATCTATGTACCACATCTTCTTTATCCATTCCTCCGTCGATGGACATTTAGGTTGCTTCCATGTCCTGGCTATTGTAAACTTCTTTCTTTTATTTTCTTTTTCACAAGAGGAAAATGAGGTTTAGGGAGATGAAATGATTCACGAGAGTCACAAATCTAGGAAGGACTGGATCCTTTGATTCCACAATTTATGCTTTTTCCACCATTCCACACTGTCCACACGGCTTCACACATGCACAAACACCACTCTACCATCTTCCTTTTAGCCACTGATGATTCCTGCACTGCTGGAAAGGCCTTCAATTCCCTTAGGTTACTAGAGCACTCGGCCTGCCTTGAAGACTTAGGACAGCATGCTTTTTATTCAATATTTTTGCAGTAGCACTTTACATGTCCATAAACTAAGTTTTGGTAATGAACATAGTAACATAGTATTCTAAATTTAGCTTATCATCATAAACTCCTAGGGGAACATGTTCCAAACAGTTTCCCAGACTTCTCTCAACAGAGATTCTGTTCAACCTGGAGATGGCCCCGGGAATTTGTAGTACCAGCATCCTAGTGGTCCTGGGCTGGGAAACATTGGGGCCATTTCCAGGGCTGGGAAACATTGCTTTAACATATTAAAAGTAGTAAACTGTAAATGGCGTGCACTAGAATTGTTGCAACATAGAGGAAAGCTGTAATGTATGCTAGTTTACATTTAGGGTACCCTGACTACTATTTTTCCTAAAACACAAACTAAAAAAGCTGCCTTAGGTTCTTAGCTCCCTGATTATTTGTAAAATAATAAAACTTCAGGGGAAAAGACCTAACTTCATCTTATCACTTTTTCCATAAAAAGACGTAGGCTGGGCCATCTTTAATGCCTTTGGCCAGTAGGAAAAAAATTGACTCAAAGCTTTCTTGAGGTACATCCCCTTCTGTGATTCCTATAGCATCTTCCTCCCAGAAAGAATTAATTACTTATGCTTCCCATAGCTATTTTTCATAATTTTTTTAAAATTAATTAATTAATTAATTTATGGCTGTGTTGGGTCTTCATTTCTGCGCAAGGGCTTTCTCTAGTTGTGGCAAGCGGGGGCCACTCTTCATCGCGGTGCGCGGGCCTCTCACTATCGCGGCCTCTCTTGTTGCGGAGCACAGGCTCCAGACGCGCAGACTCAGTAATTGTGGCTCACGGGCTTAGTTGCTCCGCGGCATGTGCGATCTTCCCAGACCAGGGCTCGAACCCGTGTCCCCTGCATTAGCAGGCAGATTCTCAACCACTGCGCCACCAGGGAAGCCCCTATTTTTAATAATTTTGTTAAC
This sequence comes from Eubalaena glacialis, assembly GCF_028564815.1. Lineage (NCBI taxonomy): Eukaryota > Metazoa > Chordata > Mammalia > Artiodactyla > Balaenidae > Eubalaena > Eubalaena glacialis. The sequence goes on along the minus strand of NC_083732.1, from coordinate 3,928,253 downwards.
AGAGTTCAGGCCACAGTATACTGCAGTTGGTTATTTTTGTGAAAACTGACCACCTGGCTTCTTCCTCTTTATATCGCTTTATACCACTTTGGGACACAAAATAAGATGCTTACTAGATGCTGATTGATTGTAAGTCCAATCTGATAAGAATGGTGGGAAGGGGCGTGGTATCTTCCTGGCCGCCTGAAATCCTGTTTCTTGTGTGTTCATTTCAGTTCATTTCAGTTTCTAAAGTCTTACAATCTCATGTACCTCTGGGCACATACAAAAATCGGTTGGCCTGTATCAAGCACATGTCTACCACCCAGTTAGCCCCTGGGTTTCAAGTCATGTTAAGATGGTTCAAAATGGCAATCCAAATTATTTACAAGCATTCATTGAATAAATATAACTTTTAAATAAATTAAATAAATATAACTTTAAATAAAATAAATAAATAAATAAATATTAAATAAATATAACTTAAATAAATATAACTTTTTTAAAAAAGGTTTTATTGCTGTGGTAACAGACACTGAAAGCCTTTAGACATCTGATTAACAATAGGTGAATATGGAAAAGTGATATATGGACTTTTTCTGTGCAATTTTTTTAAAATTTATTTTACTGAAGTATAGTTGGTTTACACCGTTGTGTTAATTTCTACTCTACAGCAAAGTGATTCAGTTATACGTATATATTCTTTTTCATATTCTTTTCCATTATGGCTTATCACAGCATATTAAATATAGTTCCCTGTGCTACAGTAGGACCTTGTTGTTTATCCATTCTACAGATAATAGTTTGCATCCGCGAATCCCAAACTCCCAATCCATCCCTCCCCCACTCCCCTCCCCCTTTTTTGTACAATTTTTGTTTTAGTAACTCTTCTGTAAGTTTGAAATTCTTCACAAATGAAAGTTGGTTTTTTTAATTAGATGTTAAACCTTGAAAACACATCATGCTGAGTGAAGAAGCCAGTCACAAAAGATCACATCCTGCGTGATTCCATTTACATGAAATGTCTAGAATAGGCAACTCCATAGACAGAAAATAGATTATCAGTTGCTTAGGGCTGGGGAGGGGGGAGTAGTAAAGGAGCTGGAATGGGGTTTCTTCTTGGGGTGATGAAAATGTTATAAACTTGATTGTGGTGCTGATTGCACAACTGAACTTACTAAAAACCACTGACTTGTACACTTTAAATGGGTGAATTGTATAGTATGTAAATTTTATCTCCATAAAGCTCTTACTTAAAAAATTAGAAGTCAGGGACTATCTGGAAAAGACTCAGATATTAAACGTTTTATTTGAAATTGAACACTGGTTGGAAGATGCACCTAGTTAGACAGCACCAATCCGGATGGTTTTCCTCACCAGGCACATTTCCACTTGGCAATGAATGGATTAGCTTCTCTCCCAGGGTGGTTGATAGAAAAGGGCTCTAGCACATAAACTAATTGATTTATGATTAGTCATAGGATAATGTTATCATCTGACAAGTTTGCTTTTAAACTTTATTTCATGTCTTATTTTAAGCTTGAATTCATTGATACTTTGGAGCTTCCTTAAAGCATTCTACAAATCTACTTCAGAATTCTAAATGTTTCCTCTCCTCCGACCCTCCTGCCTGGAATGGGTAAAATGAGTTTTCACCCTCTCTTTTCAGTCTTACTAAGATTAAATGGCAGTTAAGGTTTGTGGTGGGAACACTGATGAACTTTAAAAAGAGAAAAAAGATAAGTTTACCTTAAGTTAATCAACTTAAAAATGACACTTGTCACACTACTATATGTAAAATAGATGATCAACAAGGACCTACTGTACAGCACAGGGAACTCTACTCAATACTCTGTAATAACCTATATGGGAAAAGAATCTGAAAAAGAATGGATATATGTATATGTATAACAGAATCACTTAGCTGTACACCTGAAAGTAACACAACATTGTAAATCAACTATCCTCCAATATAAAATAAAGATTAAATTTTTGAAAATGACACTTGTAATTGTAGGAGTGGCAAGACATTTTAACATACAACCTTCTTTCCCTTCCCTGATACGTGCTGGTTAGTGATTTTCCCCAATCTCACTTGTTCATTTTGGGACTTGATGACATATTTCAGAAAATTTTTGTTTAATGTTTAGTGATATTAAGTAAGGTTGGGGGGTAAATGAGCTTGAAAAATATTTGTGTAGGAGGAAATTTTCATCAGTAGTCAATATTTTATCTTTTTACATAAGAAGTGAAATAATTTTACAAATGGATTTTAAAAGATCATGACCATGTTCTGGGTGAAAAGACTTTCTTTAGGTGCCTGAGGACTCAAAATGACAAAGAGAATAATTATTTCTCTACAAATCGAGCTCTATACTAACCAGAGTGTTTTCAGATTTAAGCATGGGTGTCCGTGGCAACATGCCCTAACGTCGGAATTTCTAGAGGTTCTACCTGGGTGCAAGAACACTGTCGTTTCATTGTGAAGCGAGGCGTCTCAGGTGTGGGGAATGTCGGCATCCTTCCTCCACACTGAGGGTCTTTACTGGCTGCTGTTTAAACACCGTATTTGTCCTTCTTGCCTCAAAGAGAAATATTTTTCTAAAACTGATTGTGGTGAGTTTTCTGTTTGGGAACAATTGTTAGAAGAGAAAACAAGAGTTCTTCTATTGGTAAACAAACCAAAAGCTTACTATTCAGTTTTGAAATCTGTGGGGTTTTCTCCTACCAAAACAAGTAGTATACTGTAGTCAGAATGAAAATTTTACTCATTTTTGGTTCTTTTATTACCCCACACTTTGGGGAACTTAGTCACTTTTATTTTTGGCCAGGAAAAAAAGGGGGGCTGCAGCCTTAAAAAGAATCAAGATTTCTCAATAACCAAGTGGATGATTTACCTTTACCCACTTTAACCTATTTTTCCTCTTCCCATAAAAATGGAATTCTCTACTTTTATAGAACCAGTTAATTCCTACCATAAACAGAAAAACATTATGAATAAAATTTAATATCCAAGAAAAGACATGTTTCTTTTATGGTTCTTGAACAAAACAAACAAACCAACAAAAAAAAATCCACAGTGAAAAATCTGAGTTTGAAAATTAAGTTAGAAATCTGCTATCACATGTGCTTATTATATACAGAGTATCTCCATTTCTGATTTCAGAATGTTAATTGGTGGAGGAGGGTTTAATAATTATTTCTCTCTATACTATTCCGATTATTCAGATATTTTTTTAAAGCTTATACTTAATCTCAGAAAACAAAGCCTCTTAATAGCGTCAGAAAACATTTAATTCAAATGGGGTGAATATCAGGAGAACAGAATTCTGTTCTATAATGTGAACGACACTAAATAATTCTATGTTCTGGTTTACAGTCTCAATTTGAATTTTGACTCATCAGAGGCAGGGACATTTTGTAGAAGAGCCGAGTCATTGAAGGTTACTTGGAATCTGCTCTGAACTTGGAGACATTCATTCATCCCATTAATCAATTACAAAGTATTCGTTAGCAGAGGGACCTTCAAAATATCTAACAAAATACCATCTTCTACCAAATTCATTAATCCCATTTAAAATAAATGCATTTCTCTTAGCCAAAAAAAAAAAAAGAACTTTGAATTTTAGAATGTCATCATTTTGACCTACTTTTTACACTGGTATTACTTTATTAAGTTAGATCAACTAAATGGACGGGCTACGCTGTTTCCCAGGCTGATGTGTGGAACTCATTACGGACTCACAAAGTGTTCAAGGTTACTTTTCAATTTGTTTCAGCCAGAATCAATAAATCTCTCACCTGGTTTCTTTGCTGTACGTATTGTACTGGTTAATCATGTATACACACAGCACAGCACATTAGACTCGGAGAAAGAGTTTTCTGATGGCAGCCAATTTTTAACTACCGTGCTGTTGAAATTGGAAAACAAAGGGAAACTGCTCCTGTTTATTATTAAGGTGTGATGTGAACCAGGAGCCATAAATAATCTTGCTGGCCAATTTCCAGGGCAGAAGAAGGAAGGGAAGATGGAGGGAGAGGGAGAGAACCATCTTGTGAAATTGTTTTCTGGAGGAATCGCAACTTGTAGAAAATCCTTCCTAAGGAGCCACCAGTGCCCAACTAGAAAAGGGGAAGTAGTCAACTCTACCAACAAAGAAGTAAGCTTTCTCACTTACATGCACACATAAGAATTGAGACAGCATGAAATGCTTTCTAAAAACTAAATATTAAACTGAGTGAATGTAAAAAAGGTATGGTAGAGAAAATGTTAAAATGTTATCTCTACAGAGACCACCCCCCCCCCCTTTCCTCATGCGATTTCCGTCCTCTTTTCTCTGGAGTTTCCTATTTGTATTCAGAGCTAAGATTCAGCGTCCCACCTAATGGGGGATGGAGGGAGCCTGTACTTCCGTGGAGTACTTCCGCCCCAGTGGATCCAGGACGCCGCCCTAGCAGCAGAACACGCTCTGCCTGGTCCCGGTTGCGCCCCTATCTACCTGGCAGTGTGGCTTTGGGTTAATCATCTCATTTCTTCTTCCATAAAATGAGAGGGTTGCACAGGAGGGCTCCTGGGTGCCTCTCAGTTTTCACATTCTGGGATTCTGTAGTTCTCCATACAGCAATAAAATTTCAAAAGTCCCACGTCTCTGATGAAGTAGGGAAGTAGAATATTTCCAAATCTACACATTCAAAATCACTTGGGCGTGTGGCAAGTTAGAGGTAACGTCCAAGAATCTGCATTTTTACCAAAGCAGCCGAGGAAATTCTCACCCAGATGGTTCTTGAGAGGCTTGCCCTAGGGATTCTTTCAGCTTCTATTGTGGAAGAAGGCTGTGAAAATCAGGACTTTTTAAATGAGTTTACCTAGGGGTATCTTTAACATTCTGAATGAAAATAACAGCTTGTGCATTTAGGAAATTAACATATATGAAAGACAATCCCAGGAAGAGGGGCTGTAGTCTTAGCTGGGGGGAAAGTTTCTAGATTTAAGCTCGGTCGTTGCCGGTTGCGAAGAATGAGTCTGGGAGGTAAAGAGTGAGAAGAGCAATGTCTCTATTTTCAATTTTAGTGGGAATTATTTACTGTAACAAAATAAAGTTCAAACTACGAATCACTGTATAACCTCCCATTCATTAAATCTAAACTCTGTTCACTTTATATGCCTTAATACCATTAAGGGTGTTCAGCGTTTCTCTTTCTAGTCTTACTCTTTCTAAACTAGTCAATGTTTAATGATGCTGAATCCAGTATTGACCCATCCACTCTCTCTTTGTTAAATAACAGCTCTTTTTGAGGTATATTTCACGTGTCATACAATTCCCCCTTTAAAAGTGTCCAATTCAGTGGTTTTTTGTATACTCACAGATATCTGCAACATTAACCATAATCAATTTTAAAAGATTCATCACCCTGAAAAGAAACATTTAGCAGTCACTCCTCCTTCCCCTCCAGACCTCCAGGGCCCCAGGAAATCACTAATGGACTTTCTGTGTCTGCAGTTTTGCCTATTTTGGACATTTCGTAGAAATGGAATCACACACTATGTGGTCTTTCGTGACTGGCTTCTCTTACTTGGCAAGATGCTTTCAAGGCTCATCCTTGTGGCGGCAGTTGTCAGGACTTCATTCCTCTCTCTGGCTGGCTAATATTCCATTGAAGGGATATGCCACATTTGATTTATCCGTTCATCGGTTGATAGGCATTTAGGTTGTTTCTACTTTGGGGCTATTATGAATAATGCTGCTATGAACATTTGTATACAAGTTTTTGTACAGATTCACGTTTTCAGTTCTCTTGGGGTGAACCATACAGTAAATTTGTGTTTAACCATTTGAGGAACTACCAGACTGTTTTCCAAAGTGGCTGCCCCATTTTAAAATCCTACCAGCAATACGTGAGGGTTCTGGGAATTCCAGTGGTTAGGACTCAGTGCTTTCACTGCTGTGGCCCTGGGTTCAGTCCCTGGTCGGGGAACTAGGATCCCACAAGCTGCAGGGTGTGGCAAAAAAAAAGTGAGGGTTCCAATTTCTCTACATCCTCACCAATACTTGTTATTATCAATCTTTTTGATTATGGCCATCAGAGTGGGTATGAACAAGTATTCTCATTGTGGTTTTGATTTGAATTTCCCTAATGACTAATGATATTGAGCATCTTTTCTTGTGCTTATTGGTGATTCGTATAACTTCCTTGGAGAAAGAGTCCTATTCAGACTCAAGCTCATTTTGAAATTAACTCTTTTTATTATTGACTTGTAAGAATTCTCTGTGTATTCTAGATCCAGGTCTCTTATCAGATATATGATTTACAAATGTTTCCTCCCAGGTTATCTTTCACTCACTTGGTGGAGTCCTTGAAAGCACAAAAATTATCAATTTTGATGAAGTCCATTTTTGTCTCTTTTTCCATTGGTTGCTTGTGCTTTTTGTATCATATCTAAGAAACTATTTCCTAATCCAAGATCATGAAGATTTATGCCTATGTTTTCTTTTATGAATTTTATAATTTTAGCTATTACATTTATGTTTGATCTATTTCTCAGAATTATATTTATTTTTAGTGATTAAAAAAACAACGAAGTTTACCATTTTAACTTTTTTTTTTTTTTTAAATTTATTTATTTTTGGCTGTGTTGGGTCTTCGTTTCTGTGCGAGGGCTTTCTCTAGTTGCGGCAAGCGGGGGCCACTCTTCATCGCGGTGCGCGGGCCTCTCACTATCGCGGCCTCTCTTGTTGCGGAGCACAGGCTCCAGACGCGCAGGCTCAGTAGTTGTGGCTCACGGGCCCAGTTGCTCCGCGGCATGTGGGATCTTCCCAGACCAGGGCTCGAACCCGTGTCCCCTGCATTGGCAGGCAGATTCTCAACCACTGCGCCACCAGGGAAGCCCCATTTTAACTATTTTTAAGTGTACAGTTCAGTACACTCGCATTGTTGTGCAATTAATATCCAGAACCCTTTTCATCTTTCAAAACTGAAATTCTATAGCAATTAAACAAGAGCCCACCCCCCCAGATGAAAGATGCAACCATCTTTCTACTTTCTGTTCCGTGAATCTGACTACCTCCTAAGAGTAAATGTTTGTCTTTTGTGACTGCCTTATATCACTTAGCATAATGCTCTCAAAGTCTATCTGTGTCGTAGCATGCGTTAGAATTTCCTCCCTTTTTAAGGCTGAATAATATTTTATTGTATGTATAGACCACATTTTGTTAAGTGTTCAATGGTTTTGAGTTCATTGTTGTTTATGGTGTGAAGTAGTCCAATTTTATTTATTCTTTTGTATGTGGAAATCCAGTTGTCTCGGCACTATTTGTGGCACATTTATTCTTAGCACAGATGAGTAATTGAATTTATTTTTTATTTTTTTAAAATAAATTTATTTATTTATTTTTGGCTGCGTTGGGTCTTCGCTGCTGCGCGCGGGCTTTCTCTAGTTGCGGCGAGCGGGGTCTGCTCTTCGTTGTGGTGCGCGGGCTTCTCATTTTGGTGGCTTCTCTTGTTGCAGAGCACGGGCTCTAGGCGCGCGGGCTTCAGTAGTTGTGGCACGCGGGCTCAGTAGTTGTGGCTCGCGGGCTCTAGAGCGCAGGCTCAGTAGTTGTGGCGCACGGGCTTAGTTGCTCCGCGGCATGTGGGATCTTCCTGGACCAGGGATCGAACCCGTGTCCCCTGCATTGGCAGGCGAATTCTTAACCACTGCGCCACCAGGGAAGCCCAGTAATTGAATTTAAATGACCATTATTTCAAATTCTTAAATCTCGAGGGCGGGGTGGGGAGGTAGGGTGGGGTATCCAAAATTTGTTTTAAAAGAAATAGTGCATGATTAGGATACTTTGTGTTGTGAGTGATCATCTGTATTTCAAGACAAGTATTATATATATATTTTTTAATGTGAAAATGTCATGTTTTTGCTTCTTCCTTGTACTCCAGAATCCTTCTACCTTTTTCATTTTACTATTGCAAAGCAGACCATCACTGCATGTGCTGCTTTAAGAGAATTGTGAAACTGAATAATTCAAACCATAACTTTAAAGTATTCGATAATAATTATTATTACCACCAATACTTAAATATACTGGGTATCATAAAGTATGCATATGGACATAGACATTGGGGAAAAAAAGAGTCAAAATCACCTCTACTTACTGTTTAAAGGGAATGTCAATCACCAAGATTCAATGTATTCTTGACTACCAATAGGTGGCGCTAGACATTTAGTCAGTATTACACTCATTTTTACATTGCCTATAATATAAATAACTACAAAGTCTTCCACCGGAAAAGAAACCATCTCTAGAGGGAATATAAAACCACTGGGAGAAAATGGACTCTCTTCCTCATAGTCACATTCAGTCTGACAGTAAGTGAAGGCAGCTTTCAATTAAAGTGACCTCGCAGGGACACGTTTACAGATTTGAGTTGCCCCAGCATCCAGTAAGAAACGTCCTCCTTACTCCTATTCAGGCAGCTCTTCAGGTCAAAGATGCAATCAGTCCCTCTGGAACCTACCGAGAAGTAGCCAGGAAACTTTGGAGGTATTGGTCATCATTTCTTTAAGTCTTGAAAGAAAAAATGCAACTACAGCAGAAAAGAATTTGACTCCAGGTAGACAGTTACAGAACCAAACAAATGATGGAGAAAAGAACAGAATTCAGTCTCTTGTGTGCATGTCCTTTATTATTACAATAGCTGTTAATTTGATCACTGGTAGATTAAATATTATAAATACGTGTGTGTCTATTTATACACACTCACACATATCCTGTTGATGGTTGTTACATTAATATTGAAAAACGGAAATAATAAAAAAACTGACTTTTTACATTAAAAATCTACACATTACAGCAAGATTATACATTGAACATAGTCTTCTGGATCAACCTCATTTTTATTTCTTGTACCTCATGCCATTGAGGGATTGTACTTTTTTTTTAAACACTCATTTAACGTACTCTAGGAAACAGAAGTCTAACAGAAGAGAAAGGCACAAAACAAATAACCTGTACTCTCCAACCTATCCCTAGAGTATGTTCAACTCCTGTAGATTGATCGGTTTTGGATAAACTTGGGACAATGTGAGGATTGTCCCAGAGTCCCGAACCAAATGCTGTACCTAAGGATCCTCCCAGGTCTGTAGTCCTAGGGCCTCACCTTAGTCCTAGATTCATCCAGCTTTGCAGATGACCTAGTACAAGGTGAAACTTTTGAGACGTCTCTAAAACAGTGAAAACTCTCTTCCTCTATTTTTCAGCATCCTTGGTGAGTTCCTGCATTCTTTATTTTGTCTTTCTGAAGTACAACGTACTCCCCAGCCAGATATCTGCACCCGCCCACCCAGCACCCCTACACCATTTGGAATAATATCAAGTGCAGCGTCCTAGAGTGGAAAGTATCCACTATGCTTACTAACACCAAATGAAAGAAATATATGGAGAGGATGAGCAAAATATTTTTTAATAGTTCCAGATAATGCAACACATGAAGCTTCTTCACAAATTGTTTTCCTTCCTGTGATGAAAGCCAGGCATTTAAAATTTCATGTGAATTCAATTCCAATCAAAAACACTGAGATTTCTTGGTTCATTTAAAAATTTTTATTGGTTAATTTTTCATTTACTTCCACTCATCTTTAGCAATTTAGGTTTTGTAATTTATTTAGCATTTATAAGAAACTATTGCCCTTCCTGGCAGGACTCCATGGGATACTGAGTATACTTATATTTTTTTGTTTTGTTTAGTTTATTTATTTACTTACTTTTGGCTGCGTTGGGTCTTTGTTGCTGTGCGCGGGCTTCCTCTAGTTGTGGCGAGCAGGGGCTACTCTTCATTGCGGTGCGCGGGCTTCTCATTGAAGTGGCTTCTCTTGTTGCAGAGCATGGGCTCTAGGCGTGCGGGCTTCAGTAGTTGTGGCTCACGGGCTCAGTAGTTGTGGCTTGCCGGCTGTAGAGCGCAGGCTCAGTAGTTGTGGCGCACGGGCTTAGTTGCTCCGTGGCATGTGGGATCTTCCCAGACCAGGGCTCGAACCCGTGTCCCCTGCATTGGCAGGCGGATTCTTAACCACTATGCCACCAGGGAAGTCCCTATACTTATATTTTTATCACACCCCAGGTAACTCCTTAAAGGCAGGAGAGCTTTTGGTAGACTGCGTACATTCATATGCTTGTCTAGTGTTTTTCAGAGTAGGATCCATGGACCTTAGGAAATCCCAGACATTCTTAGGGATCTATGGATTTTCTATGAAATTTAGTAGTTTTTGTTTTTTGATTGGTATATATATATATATATATATATATATATATATATTTTTTTTTTTTTTTTTTTCCCTGTGTCATGAAGATAACCAGCTCATAATCACTGACAGTTTCAGTTGTCAGGTTGGATTGGTGTTTACCCACAGTGGCACCAAGCAATATGACTTTAACTGTTAGGAGAAAAAGAAACTTGGTGGGGTGGGCAGGGAGTGCGGGGTACCTCTTAGTAATGCTTTGTTGCTGGTTGAAATTACACTCTAAGTTTTCAAATAAAATTTGAATGATGTTTAGTATTTTCTAAACACCGTTTAAACTTTTCTGTTTTAAAATATGGCAGGTTTATAATAAAATTTAAGATAATTAAATAGTTAACATTTCTTAAAATTTCAGTGCTTATAATATTATAGTGTCTGTGGGATGATTATTTCCGTGCAGATTATAGTTGCTGTACAGAGCAGGTGGGGTTAGCTAGCATTTCACTACCTGAATCAGAAACTTCACTGTTGAGATACAGACTACTATATATAAAATAGATAAACAACACAGTCCTACTGTATAGCACAGGGAACTATATTCAATATCCTATAATAAACCATAATGGAAAAGAATATGAAAAAGAATATATACATATGTATATATGTATATATATAACTGAGTCACTTTGCTGTACACCAGAAACTAACACAACATTGTTAATCAACTATACTTCAATAAAAAATTTAAAAAAGAATCTTCACCGTTGAAATAGCTAGCAGGCGGTATACTACTAATATCTACACTAAAAATGTATTTGTTAATCTGAATAAAATGTACTAAATAATTTTTTTGTTGGTAAAAGTTGTAGTGACTCAAAGGATCATGGCCCTTTTGTTCTTGCATAAATGAATTACAGCATCTTAATCCCCTCTTCCAAGCCTTCGGGGCCAAGTAGAAAGAGAATATGATGTGTATTAATTAATAACCCACAGAGGTATGGGACAGCACCCTGTAAGCACACAAACTAAAATTTCAGCACAACACAGACACATTGACACTCAGTGGATAAATGCAATTAGAAAGAACCCTCAACATCAATTCTTTTCTGCCAAATAAGTTGTACAAATACTTTTGATTCTCCTTGTTTTTTTTGTTTTTTGATGTTTAGCATTTCAGATGAGAGGCTGTGGACCAGCCGAAGGCTCCACCCAGCCCAGGTGGCCTTACATCAGAGTAAAGTTGCAAACTGTCATGTGGGTGCTCTTTGGAGTGACCGAGGACAGACAGGAAAGATTTCTTCGGGTCTAAAAGATCAGGAGGTATGACTTTTTAAATTTACTGGCTGAACATTTATGCATTTGGCAGGATTTGGCCCAAGGTTTGCAAGTCTCATGAGAGAGACTGTGTAGCCCCAAGTACCTCAAGCTGCGGGAGGTTACGGATATTCATCAACAGTGCTTGGCCACGTGGGTGTGGTCAGTGGGCTCATCACAAGTGGTGAAGCCTTCAAGCCCATTAAAGTGGGGAAGAGCATGCGTGTTTTTGTCTCACCGACTTGAATTTTACATTAAGTCCTGTAAAAACCGCACGTAACCCCTGCATAACTGAGACCAGGTCTTGTCGGGAGTTTTTAGAGCTGCTTGAATTGGGGATACAGAATGATGGACTTGAACACATTCTACCACCTGAGCTTTACGTGATTTTGAGAGAGTTACTACTTGATGCCTCAGGATCGTAGTTTATAAATTGGGAAATGATTTGTCATGAGGACTAAACCAGCTGGGGTCAAGCACAAGGCCATGAATTTTATAAGAATTCCAAAGATGTGGGTTCTCTGGAGCGCCAGCGACAGCAGTCAGATCTGGCTATTTAATCAGAAGGGCATGGCGTGGAGAGCTGTAGGTAAATGAGGAAACCTGAAGGACGGACGAGCTGAACCTTCAGGAGGGGCCGGAGCGGGAGGAAGAGGAAGTGGGGTTGATGTGGAGGTTCGGCTCCTGTGATCCCCTGGGTGTGTTACTCCGGTTCAGCTGGGCTCTGGAGCAGCACCAAGGGGGCGGGGGGGGGGGTGGTGCCAGCACCTGCGCTGGAGGTGGAATCCGGGGCTGTTTCCATCCCTCCATCTTTAATCCCTATACCAAGACCATGTCCTGTAAGAAGCAGCCTTCCAGCTGCAATAAATAATTCATTACAAACTCAGGGGAAATGAAGAATAGGTGTCATTTATGTACCACAATGTTTTATAGTCTAATTCAAATCTTGGCCCTGCCGTTTATGTGTGTGACGTTGGGCAAATCACTCTGAGCCCCGTCTTTAAGGCAGGTTATAATTGTGCCTGCGTCCCACGGCTGTGTTCAGTGCGATGGTGGCTTGATGCACTTACACTGACCTTACACTGAAATCTGACCTTGGCAGATTTCAAACGAAACATCTCACCAAACAGGGTACATTTTCATGCATTTCTGTTGTATCCGTAGCTACCCTTGGGAGGGAACGCAGTTCACAAAGGTAAACACAGCAACCAGAGAATGAATAGCTGCACATCAAAGCCACTCCCAGGGAGGGGGTCTGTGACAGCGGCTGGTTAACGTGTCACTAGGGGCTCTCTGAGGGCACAGTTCGGTTTCATTCTTTCCCTTCTTCCTTCCTTCCTTCCTCCCGTCCACTCCACTGCCAAGGGCTGGGTGGGTCACCAGTGCTGGGGACACTTGGGGCTTAGAAGTAGGTTTCAGATATGTTTTAAGATAATGCTAACTGATTCCCTCCTTTTGAATATTACTTATCTCACCAAAATAAAATGACTCGGATAAAGACATATATTAAAATACCTGCTCCTATATATTAAAAAAAAACAAACAAAACTACACCACAGACAAAACAGAAAAGGCATGTTCTAAAATCACAGATTATGTCAGGAGAGCAGAGGCATATTTGAGGTGATGAGAATTATCAATAAGGAAATTCAGTCCCGCAGGTTCTCAGTAGACGCTCCACAGTCTTTCCTTATCTCTCAAAAGGTGATACAAGTCAGGAGTTGGAGAGTATCAAATCTGATAAGTTTGGTGGATAAAGGAGTCTGGAAGAAGAAAGGAAGAAAATGCTGAATTCTCAAAGAGCAGAAATTCCCTCTGCTTCCAAGCGTCCCAGTGGCGGCCAGGCATCAGTGGAGGGACAGACCACCCAGATTGCGTTTTCTCCTTGCCGGACTTTGTCTGAAGTTGTAGCGACCGGAGTTCTCCTGTTCTCAGGGCAGAAGGTGGAGTGGGGCGGGGGGGGGGCGCCTCCTGCCCCTGGAGGGGGCACAGAAGTGACCCCGTGGGATAAGCCTGCTGGGCCATGCCTGTGACTCAAACCGTGGGGTGGAGATCCGAGGTGCAAGTGTGCTAGCAAACATTCCTGGGGAGAGCTGGAGCACACCTAAGGGACACCCGCGGCCTCGTCACGGTGTTTACTATTTTCAGTGGTTTTCAGCCAAGAAGCCCTCAATGAGAGGCAGCTATGGAATCTGGCATCTCAACTTCCACCCCGGAAGAATGGGTTTCTCCACTGCTATGTCGTCTACTTTCTCTAAAATAAGCAGTCAGAGGTAATCCCCAGCCCAACCCAGCCAAACTGCGCTATTCAGCCTGCTTGATAAGAGATGAGCGAAAACAGACCTTCTCTGAACAATCAAAGTAAATCTGAGGAATGTTTAAAGGTCCAAGAGGCATAAACTGTCAGGGTGGTGATGGGGCCGGTCACTAAGGGGGTCACTAAGACTAAGAGATGACAGGCTGGGAACACTAAATAAAGCCACGGGGGTGTGGTAGGTGCCAGCGGCCAGGCGGGAGGGAGATGGAGGGACAGAGGGCGGACGCCACAGTCCTGATGCTCCCTGGGGAAAGGAGCCCCATCAGAGGGCCTGGCTTGACCCCAGGCCAGGGAGATGGTGATGTTTGGGGTGGCAGGGGGCTGGGAAGCAGCTGAGCTGGGCGGACTGTGCGGTGGCCTAGGAAGAGCCAGCCAGGGTGGGAGGAGGCGTCACCCAGAGCCCGCTGAGCGCAGAGGCTGTTCTCTTGCTGATTTGTTCGACGGCAGCCCAGGTAGAGAGAGACCCACACAAGGATACTGATCACAGCCAGAAATAAACAGGAAACCTGGAAGTATGGCCCACCTCTTGCTGAGCCATGTCCCAAACTGCTAGAACTCTTGTGAAGGGTAACCCAACAGCTCAAGAACACTTCCTTTTCTTCACATTCGTCTGTAGGTGATGTCACCTCTTTAGAAGTGCCCTTTGATGTGACCTGTGAGCATGGCAAGCGTGTTGCTGTCCTGTCCTGCCCAGTTTTGTTCTCCGTAATTCACACGTGTGTGGACTCACCTCAGTTCAGCTCAAATATCCAGGGAGGTGGGCCTGTTCTCTTCACTCTCAGTCGCCCGTTTGGCCAGAGCCTATGAAATGAGGCCTTTAAGTACCTTCTAATTTTGATATTTATTATAATAGTGTAAGATTCTGATTATATTTTTGAAAGGAAAACCAATTTGATGGTCACTGAGCAATTCGATAAAAGAATTCCTGATGTGAAAAGAAGGAGTTTAGGGTTCTGAGCTCACAGGGGCCACTTGGAGCAGGAGAAAAAGGCTTTAATTCCCCAAATCAGTTCTGTGTGTAGACCATGTTTTACTTTTAACAATACACCAAAAAATATTTTCCTGTTTTTTGGAAAGATCTTCTTTAATGACGTTGAGAAGGAGAATAATATAATCTACAACTTAAATTAAGGATTCAGAAGCAGTTAAGCTTCATCTAGTGAAAATTCAAACATGTCTTTTTTTTTCTTGTTTGCAACGCCACGGCATGAGGGATCTTAGTTCCCTGACCAGGGATCGAACCCATGCCCTCTGCAGTGGAAGCATGGAGTCGTAACCACTGGACCGCCAGGGAGGTCCCAAAACATGTCCTTTAAATCAATAGGAAACGAAGCACATGAAATATTTCAGTGAACATGAAGGTCTTAATATAGTTAAGTATCTTAATTATTTTTCTGATGGATCTAGGAATTTTTCTTTCAATGTGACTGGCTCATGGTAGAAATAACTAAATTGGCTGCCATACAAGACAGCTCTTTCTAATATGAACTCTCTAAATTTCGTGCTTAGTACTATGTGCTTAAACACAGCAATATATATTCAGAGTTCAAGCTCTCAGTGGATCTCTGGACCAAAAGTTTTGTAAGAAATCAAGGAAGAGGGTTACCATGTGTTATATCTATTTCCTTTTTAAAACAATTCGTAGATATTGCTAGAGACCAAAGTTTCGAATCAAAATGTTTCTGTCGGTTTCCATGTGGACGCTGCCACAGCGCACATCACATAACACACGCTACATGGAACTCAGACCTGGAAGTTTGAAGAATCGTGTGGATAAACTGATGGAGAATTCCCTGGCAACAGGGCCTCAGGCATCTTCTAGCCAGTTGGTCCTATGGAAGAGATAAGCCATTTCAGCCACACATGTCATTATCCAGCTTTGGAATGCATCCAAAGGAAACAAGAGAGGCTTCTGACATCAGAAAACACCTGTTGACTTTGGAGCATCCATATCAATGAAGGCAAAACACACAGCAGATGTGAGCCTGCTCTGCGGGAATAACAGGAATGTCAAGTATGAAAAAAAAAATCAAGAGGAAATGGAGATAGACACTTCCAGATTCTTCTACCTCTTTGTAAATATGCCATTAACTAGGTTAATTTTTTTAAAAAATTTGTCCTCAAAAACAATTCTAGGATGGTATTTTCAGTTTTCCATTGCCTTAAACAAAAGTCTGGTTGTAGATATTTTTAAAGATCAAGAGATATATGACCTCAACCCCCCAGTTTGGCCTAAAATGGTCATAGTAACTATCGATAACGAATGATATTATGAGGAAGTAGAGTCAGTTTTCAAAAGGTTTAGCAATATTTATCTAGATATTTATATATATTATTTGAAAAAGAAAGTGTTGAGATAAAAGTTCTTATAAGTATTCTTTATCTGAATTCACCAGAATCAGGAGAAATAGATAAGAAGACTTCTAGAGAAAAAGACAGTTAAATTTCCAACCTGAATTGTTGGATTAAAAATAAAATTAGTGGATTGTTTGTCAGAGCCCTCTTTCTCTGCCTGTTGGTGTTTCCTGACCGTCTGTCCCAGGCTTCTTCTCTTCCCACTGTACACGGCCTCCCTGTTCTATCTCTTCTACTACCATGAGTGCCGAGGACCCCCAGACACACCCCACACTCCTTCCTGAGCCCTGGACCTTTGCGTCCAACAACATGCTCGACCCCTACAGTTTAATCTTTCAAAAACAGAACTAAAGCACGCAAAAAAGCATGAGAGCTAATAAATGAATTCAGCACATTCCCTCAATCTTGGGCCGTCGTGTCTCTTGAATATCCTGAATCTGTCACATCCCCTCCATCCTCACGCCCACCTTCGTGATTCATAATGCCATCATTTCTTGCCTAATGACCACAACTGGTCTCCATGTTTCCAAGCTTGCCCTCCTCCAGTTCATTCTCATGATTTAGCCAAAGGCAATGATCTTTCTGAAATACATGGTCCCGTTTTAAATTAAACCAAGATAATAATTTCTCTTTATCTCCCTTTGAACCTTTCATTTTTCTTTCATACATATGAGTAAATATACATGATTCTGGAGATACAACAATTAGAAGACATGATCTCAACCGAAGGAGCTTGTAGTCTAGAGGGAGTCCCCAAAAGTATACAGGCAATTGGGGTGTATTACAGTGAGTGCTGGAGAGGGTCGTGGTCAGGGAGCCTGGGTGGGTCAGGAGAGGATTCTCGGGAGTGGTGAAGTCTTGGCTGATTCTTGGAGAATGAATAGGAATTATTCAAGCAAAGAAAAGGACGGGAAATTCCAGAAAAGGAGGTACCTTGTGCAAAAGTCTGGATGTAAGAGATTCCTTATGGAATCTTCAAAAGACAAGGACAAGCCGATCACCAGGGTCTCATATGGCCATCTGTGGGAGTCAAGTCTCTTTTGTTAAAAAGAAAGATATCAGCTCAGATGGATTTAAACCAAAAAGGGCCTGTGTAACTGAACAGACTGGGGGTGACATGGCTCGGGCAAACCTGAGTCTCAGTGGCCGACGTGACAGAGGTGTGTGTGACCCAGGCTCTGCTTGGTTGGCCCGTCTCTCTCGGCAGGTCCAGGGTCCACGTCCAGGTGGCCGCCAGCAGCTCCGGGCTCCGATCCCCCAGGGTGCATGCCCAGCAGAAGGAGGTCCTCCTGAACAATAGTTGCAAAGACTGATTTTTCACTGGGCTGATGGAAACAAACGGCCAAGCCTGCATCAGTCACGGTGCCAGCGGGACCACATTCCCTCTGCCTGCCAGCCCTGGAGCTGGATTACCCGGAGGAGGTGGAGAGGCACGGCGGGGGATCAAAGCACAGCGAGGGAGGGGGGCGGGAGGGTTCCCCAAGGAAAGTCAGACAGTGTGACCAGAGGTAGGAGGAGGGAGTGACGGACAGGCTGAAACAGCTGCGGCCTGTGAAACCAAACTAAGGCTGCTGGGCTCCTTCCAACGGGCATTGGGGTCCCCGACCCACAGGCAAGAGACGAATCCCAGCGGGGACAGTGATGGAGGCGGCAGCATGGAAGACAAAGACCCCTACCTGGACGAGGCTGTATTCATTCAGGTAACATATTACTGTTCCTGAAATCAAAATAGTGTCACTACAAATAAAGAACACAATGAATTTGAACGATACCAAGATGGCAGAACTTAGGTAACTGGTTAAAGGTAGCAACTACGCAAGTGGAGGCTTCTATTCCGGGGCTGGCGAGTGGGGTTGAGAGTGACTCCCAGGTTAAAGCCTTGGGCCACTAAGTGAGCAGAGACCATTGACTCGGGACAGGGGCAGCAGCCGCTCTGCAAGGGACCGGAGCTCAGTGGCTGGGCACCTGTGTGGCATCCGAGTGCCGCGGACACAGGTACCCAGGGCTCCTCGTCCCAAGCCCGGGGGAGAACCCAGGGGGTGTCCAGCTCCTGCCGCCCGTTCATTCAGGGTGGAGAGTGGTGAAGAAGACCCATTTCCAGCTGGTAAGTCCTGAGGGACCAGGGCCAAGTCCCCAGTGATAGGGAGGGACGGTGCTGGCGGATGGAGACCCCCGCCCTGCCCTAGGGACCCTGGGAACCCGGGGAGGTGTTCTTAACGATGAAACCTCAGGCATCTTTCAGAGGCACAAAAGCTTCAGGAGATGATGAGATGGAGAATAAATTAACTTACCAAATCAACTATATGCCAATAAAATTTTAGAAAATAAAAATATAAAACAAGAAACAATAATAATAAAAAAAATTAATTAACTTACTAAGGCACACTATGCTCCGGAAATCTTTGTTTCCCCTAATACGTTGGCCCATATATAAAAACAGTCGACTGGCAGCTGGCCTCTCTCCTAGGGGTCCGGGAAGCAGGACCACCCACGCAGGACTGGGTGTTTCCGGGCCACGGCCGGGGCTGCAGGAAGAACAGGGTTTGTGGCAGAGATACCTGGAGGTGTGGGCTCCCTGATGCCACGTTCTCGACAATTCTGTGCAAAGAGCCAGAGGATGCTCTGCGGTCTCCCTTCCAGGACTAAGCCCCGAGCATCCCTGGGCAAAATGGCTCATGTGACCAAAGGCCCTGAGGATGAGCCAGAACTGCAAGGTCAACCTGGCTTTCTCCTTCCAGATTCTTCCCCAAGGGTCGGGGAGAGAGAGCCCAGTGAGCCCGAAAGCCAGTCCTGGTGGGCAGCAGAGAAGGGTCCGGAGGTCCTCGTGAAAGTGCAGGCACACTGAGCTCTTGACTAACCCACAGCTCCGGGTCCCTCCCTCTTCGTGGTTTTCAGTCTCCAAAAAGGAGGCAGCCTGGGGTGTATGAGGTACTGCTTCCCGAGACCTAAGGAGAAGTGAAAACAACGTTGACTTCAGGTCAGAAAACTGTCGGGAAAACTGGAGAAGTGCTGTGTGTCACGGTGAGGAAACACAGACCAGGAGGAAAACAGCTTCTGTGTTTCCACGGGTAATTATAACATCATTAAGGAAACAGGAGAAAGCCATTAGCATGACATGAATGTGTCTGTTTTTAAGGGTCGCTCAAACAGGTTAAACCTCAATTGCACGCATAATTTTTCAAAGTGTACATAAATGATGTTTTACTTTTGCTACTTCACTATTTATTGAAGTATGTGATGACTCTTAAATATTCCATTCCTAAATTACCTCTAAAATTAAGACTAAAACAATAAATACCTGTACTACTGATATGGCAAAGAAAAGAGCTCTCCTGTAATTATACAAAGCTAAGCCCTGGTCAAAATCAGTATGGTTTGTCAATATTTATTTGGATAGTCAACTGTATGGAGGATGTGGACTAACTTGCAAGCCTAGGGTGCTAGAAAAATAAGGAAGCACTGTGCTTCCTTTCTTGGGCAAGATCTCTACGTCTGTTATCTGTGGGGATCTCTCAGCTGCAAAGCAAATCACAGTGTTCTATGTATAGCTTTGTTGATTGACGGGGTCTCTAAGGCACACACCCAGGGTTTGTTTCAAATGAATAATGTTAACAGACAAAATGTCTAATAAACCTGCCATGTTGTCTCAGGCGATGGAGAGAAAGGGAAGATCTTTGGATGATTTAGGTAGTTATTCTCCTTGATCTTGGGGTCCTTCTGTCTCAAAATGATATGAAGATTGGATTCTCCTTCATAGGTTCAACTAATGCAGGTGTGGAGTAGGGTTGGAACGAGGTACCTCTCACTTCTACAGAGCGGTGGTGTCTTGCCCTGGAGAGAGTTTGTGGGTCAGAGGAGCTGGCTTGTTTATTGCCCTACAGGATCACGGCTTTTATTCCCAAATGGATCCCTCAGGGTCACACGGAAAACTGCAGCTTAGCAGCACGTGAGGGACCCAGCTGGGATCTGCAATGTGTGCAGCTTCGTAGAACCCCGCTGGGGGAAGGGCTTTTCGAAAGATCGCAGGTCCCTGCAGGGGAGGGACTGTCCAGGGCACCTTCAGGTGCCATCAAATTGTTATGGGTGCCTCAAAATCAAAAGCAGCTCCCTCTAGCACTTTCTGTAACAGCTAACTGTGGCAGGCCTCGGTGTCAGTGCATCAGCTCCCTTAACCGTCCCAGAAACCCCACCACAGGGGCCAGACAGACCCAGACCCGGCCAGAGGAGGAGCCCAGGCCGCGGGAGGCCAGCCTCTGCTCCTCCCTGCTTAGCCAAACCTCTAGAGTGTTATGTGTCAGACTATCCTGCATGATGCCCACCTGCCGTCTTCCTCTCTCTCTCACCATTTGCAAACATATACAAAAGATGGCTGACTAACCTCTTCCGACCTGGGGAGCCAATACCAATTCCCTTAACCTGGCTTGGCTCATGGATCTGAAAATATGTCCTGGACTTTGGGAAATGCCCAAAGGACAGTCTTTTCAGGGAGCAGAGAAGCAGGTGATGTGACGTGGCAGAGGGTGTGCCGGAGCCGGGAAACCCAAGTTCCGATCCCGGCCTTTCTCCAGACCAGCTGAGTGGCCGTGGCCAGTCGCTGCCCCTCGGCCTTCAATGAGGCATCAAACGAGGAGCTGGCCCGGAAGATCGCTCCACTCCCCTCAGGTTCAAACACTCTACAAGCCCACGGTAGGAGGTTTGAGAGATTTGACAGAGCGTTAAAGAAAGCAGGTGGCAGTTCAGGAAGAATGTTAACTAAACATGAAATGTGATAGAGTGTCATGTTTCTCCCTCTGCTTCCTGCTCACAAATCCATGCTCCCTCTGATGGACAATCTTTGGGCTGAACTGGTGAAGCCTTACTTGAGTGATTGAACTTGTGACACTACTTGTTTCTAAATGCTCAGTTAATAGTTTGATGTTTGAAGAGGACTCAAAAAAAAACCATGATATACACAATGGAATACTACTCAGCCATAAAAAAGAATGAAATCATGCCATTTGCAGCAACATGGATGGACCTAGAGATTATCAAACTAAGTGAAGTAAATCAGACAGAGAAAGACAAATATTACATGATAGCACTTATATGTGGAATCTAAAGTATGACACAGTGAACTTATCTACGAAACAGAAACAGACTCACAGACATAGAGAACAGACTTGTGGTTGCCAAGGGGGGCGGGTGGGGAAGGATGGATTGGGAGTTTGGGATTAGCAGATGCAAACTGCCAAATGTAGAATGGATAAACAACAAGGTCCTACTGTGTAGCACAGGGAACTATAGTCAATATCTTGTGATAAACTATAATGGAAAAGAATATGAAGAAGAATATATAGATTATAACTGAATAATTTTGCTGCACAGCAGAAATTAACACAACATTGTAAATCAACTATACTTTAACAAAAATTTTTTAAAGAAAAATGAAGATTAATAATTCTGACATGAGGCTGTACACACGCAGGTTTCTCTGCAGGCCTGAAGGATAGGTGAAGAATACTTTGAAAATGAAAGTTATTGTAATCATATCTTTGCAAAACATTTGCTTTCTCATCTATTCTGCTGACTTTAAAATGATTAGATGTGGCGTTGTCTTTCAAAACCAGGCAAGTATTACTAGTGGGTTCAATAAGAAACAACATTTTACTTTTAAAACATTTTCACATAACACTTTTCTCAACTGTTGGATCTATTCCATTCAAATATGTAGCTTCTTATTAAACAAATAAAAGTTCCAGTTCCAGAGAAAGCCTTCATTTAAAACAAAAAAAAAAAATGAAGGATTTATAAGCTCAACCCTTACGCTCTGCTACAACTTTAAAATTGTGATTAAATTTATAGCTCTGTTGGCCTTCAGGCGAAGCAATCACCGGCTGTAGCCCTGATCTCCTGTACGTTTTGGAACAAGAGTTATTTCTCATTTGTGACATCAAACAGCATTAAATTTGGTATAGGATCTTAATAAAATGCTATTTAAACACACCAGAAGGAAGAAATTGAATATAATAATCGGGGTTCTATAGGCATCTCATTAATGTTAAACCAAACACAATTTTTGGAACTATTTCATCAAAGGACTGGAGTGTCAGCTGGTTTTGCCCTTACGCTGGTCCACATCTCCAGAAAAGACAGTTCCCAGCTCCAACGTGGGGCTCTGGCCTTTTGACCCTGCAGTGATTTTCAGAGAAAGCCTGTGTGGGTGCGGGGTCCGGGTGGACGCACACTTAGAGACAATATCAAGCGGCCGCGTGAGCTCCAGCTCTGAAAAGAATTGTGAAGCTGCATCCTGTCAGAGTTTCCTCTCATTCCTGTATTTCTTTTTCCCTGTAGCTCCTTATTGGCAGCAAATTGACTATTCTTTCGTACTGTTTCTGTACATTCTTTCCCACAACGCTTTCTCTTTTTCTTTTTCTATCTCCCTCATCCCCCTTTCAGGACCTCTCCCCCCCTCCCCCCATAAGTCACCTGGTTTTCCTTATCTTTCCCCTGAGTTCTTTCATCCCTGCATCCCTTTTTCTCTCCACATCCTTCTCCATGCTGCTAATCTCTGGGAAGAAGCAAACAAAAACTACAGGGAGAAGGAAACTTCATTTCTTCTGTATCACCAGAGTTATTTATTTTGTGCTTATTTTCTCCAGGGCGAAGTGATTCAATATTCACATCTTGATTGAGCTATGAAGAGAAATGAGTTTCTCTGATGTTGGTTCACTGAGGAAGCAAGGGAGCGCTGTTCTGACACGCCTTCCCACCCAGATAACCCCCAGCTACTAGTGAGCTTGGATGGCTGCTGGGTGTAGAGGAGATGCAGCCCCACTCTCACAGGGTGTTGGGGACACAGAGACTAGACAATTATCCACAACACAGCGTGACATGGAAAGGGCTGATTCAAATGCACTTCTGAATTCTCAAGATAAAGTAAGCAAATGTGCCTTGGGCTGAGAGAGAGGGACGGTCTCGGAGAGCACGTGACCTTTATGAAGAGACCTGGAAAAACCAGGAGACCCCCAGGCTGAGTTCTGCGGACAGAGAGGATGTGGCCACTCCTGACTGAGGGCACCCGCGAGCCGAGGCCTAGTGGCAGCGCAAAGCATCGCTCAGAAATAGGGCGTACGTGGGGGGTGGCAGGAGACACCGCTGGAAAGGTCACTAGAGCCAAATAACGAAGGACACCGTGTGCCAGAGCCTGGTGAAGAATCCCGAGTTCATTCTGCAGGTGAGGAGGAAGCATGGAAGAACTTGAAAAACCAAAAGCGACAATGGACACACGTGCGTGTTTGAAGGATAACTCTGAAAGATGAGGCTGGCTGACCAATAGGACAGTGGCAGTAGTTCAGGAAAAGGGTGATGTAAGCAGGAATAAGGGGAGGAAAGGCAAGGAATGGATATGAGAGCCATTTGGGGGCGAGGATTGGATTTGAGGAGCTACTGCCTAAGGCGGGGGGGGGGAGGTTAGGAAGAGAAGGACTCAAAGATAACTTCACAAGTTTTTTAAAATTATTGTTTTGAGTTTCCTTTTTTATTGTTTCCAAATGAATGGATAATAATATTATTAACCCAAGTAAAAAGTTAGTTTGGGAAAGGGAAGTTGATGAGTTTCAGTTGGAATGTTCACTTGGAGATGCTCGTGGGACATTCATATGCATTTGAAGGGGGGCCATCAAACCCAGGGAAGCAATGCAGATTTGGAAACTGTTGATGTATTGCCGGTGACTGAAGTCAAGGATGTGAATGAGACACCCCAGGGAGAGCATTTAGAGAGTGAGAGAGAGAACCTAAGTTGGAACCCTGAGAATAGCCAGTGAGTAAGGGCAAGGAGCAAGCAAGGGGCGGGGAAGAGCCGGAAGGTGGGAAGAGATAGTGAGAGGGTTAGTGGCGCAGACATCAAAGCAAGAAAGATTTTTCAGAAGGGAGAGGACAACAATGTCAGAGGCTTAAGTGTGGTCAAATAAGATAAGAAACAAACACTGAATTGGATTTTGAAATTTAGGATTTATAGGTAATCTCACTGTGAAGGGCTTCAGAAAAGAAGTAAAAGAAAGCAATATTGCCAGAGGGCTAAGAAATGTGTGGAACTTGAGAAGATCAAGATAATGGGTAGACAGACCAGCACGTCTCAAACGTTTAGGTCTTGAGAACCCTTTACACTGCATGAGTATTGAGAACCCCAAAAAGCTCTTGCTTATGTAGACAACACCTATCAGTAGAGGTTTAATATTAAACATTAAAACTGAGAACTTTTCAAAATAGTTATAAATTCATTAAAAATAACAAAAAATAACAAATCTACTGTAGGCAACATAAACAACATGCCGTTTTGTGAAAAATAATTATATTTTTCAAAACGTGCTACTTTTGGGGTTAATGAAAATGTTCTAAAATGGACCGTGGTGAACATGTAGCTCTGTGAATACACTAAAGACCATTGAATTGTACACTTTAAGTGGGTGAATTGTATGGTCTGTGAACTATATTTAATAAATAATAAAATGGTTAAAAAACCAAAAGAGTGGGCTTCCCTGGTGGCGCAGTGGTTAAGAATCCGCCTGCCAATGCAGGGGACACGGGTTCGAGCCCTGGTCCGGGAAGATCCCACATGCCGCGGAGCAACTAAGCCCGTGCGCCACAGCTACTGAGCCTGCGCTCTAGAGCCTGCGAGCCACAACTACTGAAGCCCTCGTGCCTAGAGCCCGTGCTTCTCAACAAGAGAAGCCACTGCAATGAGAAGTCTGCTCGCCGCAACTAGAAAAGGCCCGCGTGCAGCAAGGAAGACCCAACGCAGCCAAAAATAAATAAATAAATGTATTAAAAAAAAAAAACCCAAAAGAGTGAGCACAGGGTGTTTAATATATATATTTATGGGATGATTATAGTACCAAGTTGTAAACGCTTATTGAATAATTTTAGTAACACTGATTACTTAATCTCACCCTCCTCTCAAACACACAAACAATACAAAAAAAACTTTTTTTGAGGCTATTTTTCTTGGGGTTAAGTGCAGACCATTGGGAAAAGATGTCATACATTTCCTCATGGAAATAAAATAATAGTATAGGATTTTATTACCCTTTTCCCTCTCCTTTTTTAAAAACAAGTTCATTGAGGTATGAGTTACACACCATAAAATCCATCCAGTTTACATCTACAATTCCGTGATTTTGTGTAAGTTAAATAGAGTTACTTAAGCACAGGGAACTCTACTCAGTGCTCTGGGGTGACCAAAATGGGAAGGAAATCCAAAAAAGAGGGGATGTATGTAAACGTATAGCTGATTCACTTTGCTGTACAGCAGAAACTAACACAACATTGTAAAGGAACTATACTCCAATAAAATTTTTTAAAAAATACAGCTACTTAATTCCTCACAATTCAGTTTTAGAACATCTTCATCACCCCGAAATGTTCCCTGGTGACCACTTTCTGTCAGTCCCTGCTTCTATCCCAAACCCACTTATCATCTTTTGTCTCTATACTTCTGCTTTTTAAAAACATTTCATATATTTACAGACAGTTCTGGGTGTACTCTGATGCTTTTGTAAATATGTTCCTATAAAAGGGTTTCATCTTCAGTAAATTCATGGAAAAGACTCTGACAAGTACAGGTTTCTGGTACCTGACTGTACTGCTGAACTGAATGAATAAGCATTTTCAGAACTCTAATGAAAAACTGATGAGCTCATAAAAGTGCTAACAAAAGATCAAGATGAAAAAAAAAAATTAATTACATGGGACTGAGTGAACTGATGAGGATGAGTATAATTTTTGTGACTTTCTGTTTGAATTTAAAAAAAAGAAGAAATCCCACAAGGACTCAGAGGCAAAGAATATACAAATCAATTTTCACTGCAAAGTAAAGGAGCTGTTACAGTGGAGGATTACTGGACTGAATGTCAATATTATGACATAGTATGAGTGTGTTTCATGTTTGGTAATTGCAATCATTGTTGCTTTTGTTGTGGTCATCCATGTACAATGCTTGGTGTCAGTCTATTTATCTCTTGTAAAAATAAAATACAGTGTGTGTGAAAAAAAAAAAACATTTCATATAAATGTTATCAGACAATATAATATTTTCAGTCTGGCTTCTTTCACTTAGCATAACTTTTTGAGATTGATTCATGTTGTTGTATATATTAATAGTTCTTTCATTTTTATTGCTGAGTAATATTTCTTTGAATGAATATACACACTTCATTTATTTATTCATTAATAGATGGACATTTGCAGTGTTTCTAGGTTTTGGTTATTATGTTCTTTTTTTTTTTAATTGAAGTATAGTTGATTTACAATGTTGTGTTAATTCCTGCTGTACAGCAAAGTAACTCAGTTACACATATATACGTTCTTTTCTATATCCTTTTCCATTATTGTTTATCACAGGATACTGAATATAGTTCCCTGTGCTATACAGTAGGACCTTGTTGTTTATCCATTCTCTATGTAATAGTTTGCATCTGCTAATCCCAAACTCTCAGTGCATCCCTCCCCCAACCCCCCTTCCTCTTGGCAACCACAAGTCTGTTCTCAAGTTTTGGTTATTATGAATAAAACTGCTATGAACTTTTGTGTACAAGTCTGGGTGGATGTATGTTTCTCATTTCTCTTGGGTTGAATTTCCGGGTTATAGGTATGCACGTGCTTGACTTTTTAAGAAACGTCAACTGTTTCCCAAAGTGGCCGTACCTTTTTGCATTTCCACCAGCAATGTATGAAGGTTCCAGTTTCTCCACATCCTTGCCAACACTTGGAATTATCAATTTGTTTGATTTTAGCCATTCTAGTAGGTGTATAGTCATCTATTCTTATTCACCCCACCCCCTTCCCCAGCCCTAGGCAACCACTAACCTGTTATCTATCTCTGTCGATTTGCTTATTTGTATAAATGGAATTATAAAATATGTGGTCCTTTGTGATTGGCTTCTTACACTTAGCATCATGTTTTCAAGGTTCATCCATGTTTTAGCATGAATCAGTACTTTATCTCTTTTTGTTGCAGAATAATATCTCATTGTTTGTATACCACATTTTATGTATTCATGGACTTTTGGGTTGTTTCCACTTAGTGACTATTACAATGCTGCTATAAGCATTCATGTACAAGGTCTGTGCAATGTCTGTTTTCATTTTTCTCTAGGAGTGGAATTGCAGGATCATTTGGTAATTCTATGTTTAATTGTTTGAGGAACTACCAAATTGTTTTCTGAAGTGGCTGCACCGTTTTATATTCTCACCAGCAGTGTATGAGGGTTTCAACTTCTCGGCATCCTCATCAACACTTATTATCTGTCTCTTGATTACTCCTATCCTAGAAGCTGTGAAGAGGTATCTCACTGTAGTTTTGATTTGCATATCCCTAATGACTAGTGATACTGAGCATCTTTTTATGTACTTGTTGGCCATTTGTATATCTTCTTTGGAGAAGGTTCTATTCACATTCTTTGGCCATATTTTAATTGAGCTGTCTTTTTATTATTTTTTAAATTTATTCTTTTACTGTGGTACAATATACATGACATAAAATTCACCATTTTAATCTTTTTAAACCATACAGTTCTGTGGCATTAAGTACAAAGTGTCGTGCAACCATCACCATTAACCATCGCCAGAAACTTTTCATCTTCCCCAACTGAAACTCTACCCATTCAACAATAACTGCCCATTCTCCCCTTCCCCTCCCCGCTGGAAACCACAATTCTGCTTAAAGTCTTTATAAATTTGACTACTTTAGGTACCTCATATAAGTGGAATCATACAGTATTTGTCCTTTTTGTGACTGGCTTATTTCACTTAGCATAGTATCTTCAAGGTTCATTCATGTTGAAGCATCTATCAGAATTTTCTTTCTAAGGCTGAATAAAATTTCATTGTATGTGTACACCACATTTTGTTTCTCCACTCATCTGTCCATGGACACTTGGATTGCTTCCACGTTTTGGCTATCGTGAATAATGCTGCTATGAACACGGTTGCACAAATATCTCTTCAAGTCCCTGCTTTCAAGCCCCTGTTCTTTGGGGGTATACCCAGAAGTGGAATTGCTGAATCATATTGTAATTCTTTGTTTAACTTTTTGAGGAATCACCATGCCATTTTCCACAGTGGCTGCACCATTTTATATTCCCCCCAACAATGTACAAGTGTTCCAGTTTTTCCACATCCTCACCAACTCTTGTTATTTTCTCAGTTTGTTTTGTTTGATTGTTTTTTTATAATAGCCATCCTAATGAGTATGAATTGGTATCTCATTATAGTTTTGATTTGCACTTCCTAATGATTAGTAATATTGAGCATCTTTTCTGTGCTTATCAGCCATTTGTGTATCATTTGTGTTTTTTTTAATATCTATTCAAATCTTTTGTTCCTGTTTAAAATTGGATCATTTGGGTTTCTTGCTACTTTCTTTTGATTACTGAGTTGTAAGAGTTCTTTAAATATTCTAGAGTCAAGTCCCTTATCAGATATATGATTTGCAAAAATTTTCTTCCATTCTTTTGGTTGCTTTTTACTATCTGGAGTCCTTTATTCAAAGTGTCCTGTGAAGTAAAAAAAGTTTTTAATTTTTATGAAGTCCAATTTATCTTTTTTTCCATTGGCTGCTTGTGCTTTTGCTGCCATATGTAAGAACTAGTGCAGAATCCGAGGTCACAAAGATTTATACCTATATTTTCTTCTAATTGTTTATAGTTTCAGTTCTTACATTTAGGTCTTTGATCAATTTTGAATTTTTTTTTTTTATATGGCACGTGGTAAGGGTCCAACTTGATTCTTTGGCATGTGAATATCCAGTTTTCTCAACACCATTTTCTGAAAATACTATACTTCCCCACTGAATTGCACACTTGTCAAAAATCAGTTGACTATAAATATGAGGGCTTATTTCTGGACTCTCAATTTTATTCTGTTGATCTATTATGTCCAGCCTTATGCCAGTACCACACTATCTTGATTGCTGTTGTTCTGTAGTAAGTTTTGAAATTGGGAAGTGTGAATCCTCCAACTTTGTTCTTTTTCCAGGATTGTTTTGGTTTCTCTTGGTCCCTTGAATTTCCATATGAATTTTAGGATCAGCTTATAAATTTTTTCTAATAAGCCAGCTGGGATTTAATAGGAATTGAGTTGAATCCATAGGTCAACTTGGGCAGTATTGCTATCTTAGCAACAGTAAGTCTTCTAATCCATGAACATGGGATATCTTTTCATTTATTTAAAACTTAAAAAAAGGGGCTTCCCTGGTGGTGCAGTGGTTGAGAATCTGCCTGCCAATGCAGGGGACACGGGTTCGAGCCCTGGTCTGGGAAGATCCCACATGCCGTGGAGCAACTGGGCCCGTGAGCCACAATTACTGAGCCTGCGCGTCTGGACCCTGTGCCCCGCAACAAGAGAGGCCGCGATAATGAGAGGCCCGCGCACGGCGATGAAGAGTGGCCCCCGCTTGCCGCAACTAGAAAAAGCCCTCGCACAGAAACGAAGACCCAACACAGCCATAAATAAATAAATAAATAAATTAATTAATTAAAAAATTAAAAAAAAAAGAAAACTTAAAAAAATTTTCAACAATGTTCTGTAGTTTTCAGGGTACAAGTTTTGCACTGCTTTCATTATTTCTAAATATTTTATTCCTTTTTTGAAGCTATTCTAAATTGAATCATTTTCTTAATTCCAATTTTAATTCCGTGCTACTCTTAACCACAGCAAAGCCAATAACTGGGCTTCGTTTCTTGATTAAGAAAGAAAGTTTCAGATGAAGAATCTCAATTCATTCTGAAATGCTTATGTCTGGACCCAAGGATAAAGTTACAAATTGATTCAATGTGTTTTAAAGATCTCAGATGATAAGACTAAAACACATCTGGACACCCTCTTTAAGTACATGCATCTAATATTCAGACTGAGAAGGAACAGAAATAGGAATACACTAGCATGATGGTACAGCTTCCTGGAAGTGCAGCTGGAGTAGCTACAGAAATGAGAGAGGTCATGAGGTCACAGGGATGGCACAGCAGCCAGTAGCCTTTCCCACAGTGGTACCCCAGTGACCTTGGGCAAGGGCTTCACCTCTGTACCCCCTCAGTGTGCACATCTTTAAAATGGGAATAATAACAGTTTATACACTGTTTGCAGAGTGGTCTCCAAATTGGGGTGTCCATACTCCATTAGTACACAAACTACCATCATGCAAAAAGGAAACATAAGAACTTCTATTTGTTTATTCACGTCACTCCTCTCATTTGTATTTTTACTTATGCTTTATAAGTGTACATAATATAACAGGATGGTGATGTATTTGCATATTTTACATTGAATTAGCAAACACAATTTGTTGGTTCTTGCTCAAACAGTTTTTTACTGATGGAGACTCTTGACTTAAAGCCAGTGCTCAGCAAACGTTAGCTATCATCAAAATAATATTTATAATTGTCATAATATCATTGTAAGTCTAAAAGGATTCATTATACTATTTTGATTTATCTTCTTGCCACCATTGATGAGATTGTGAAATGCACAAAAGTCAAAGATCAAAATTATCAGAATGAATTACACAGCAACTCAACCATGAATAAATAATTTTTTATTATTATAATTTAAAAGTATAGGAAAATATTAAGGTCAAGAAAGAAGGAAAATAGATTTTAATTTTCATGTCCTTCATGTGTAAACAGTAAGCCCCCTGAAAAATATTTCCTACTGGACTAGAGTTAGGGTGTGCAGAATCCATTTGTTTTTTCTGATTTTTAAATCTCTACTCATGTCAAACGTAGGAGCCCCGAATTGTGGGAATTCCAGACATCTCTCAGTTCTCCAAAGTGGCCAGGTCCAAGGTTTGGGCGTCTAATCTGGGAACGTCCTTCTCCAGCTGGGCCAGCTTCCCTGCCATTCTTCACAAGGACTGTGTGTATGGCACCAGACTTACTTTCCCAGAAGTGCTTCTGGGACCTCGGTCTGCACAAAGGGGCTGTTAAATGTGCTTCCCTCCTGCTGGCTCAGCTGACTCCCGTGCCTCAGGTCACACATAGCTCCTAGTTCCTATCAACTTTTCCCAAAGGAGCCCTGGGCTTCTGCAGGAGCCAGCACTTCCCTGGAACAGGAAGTTCTATTTACACTGTCTTGGAGCCCGGTGCTCATCCATAAAAGGGAAAAGAGTCCTTTAGGAAAAGGGCAGGGTGCTTGGAAACTCTTTAAAAGTGAAAGCTTTGCAACCGGTTTCTGTTGTTTTACACTGTTGGTTGATACAATTTTTCAGAATATAAAAATACGCGCTCTTTGGACTAGTTGAACCGTAAATCTAAAGGCTGACATGACAATAAACAAAAAATATGGGGAGAATGTCATGCGAACCCTCCAGAGTATACACCTAGAACAGTTATTTCTTTCTTTCTTTTTTTTTAAATTAATTTTTATTTTGGGCTGTGTTGGGCCTTTGTTGCTGCACACGGGCTTTCTCTAGTTGCGGCGAGTGGAGGCTACTCTTCGTTGCGATGTGTGGGCTTCTCTATGCGGTGGCTTCTCCTGTTGCGGAGCACGGGCTCTAGGTGCGTGGGCTTCAGTAGTTGTGGCACGCGGCCTCAGTAGTTGTGGCTCGCGGGCTCTAGATCGCAGGCTCAGTAGTTATGGAGCACAGCCTTAGTTGCTCCACGATGTGTGGGATCTTTCCAGACCAGGGCTGGAACCTGTGCCCCCTGCATCGGCAGGTGTATTCTTAGCCACTGCGCCACTTCTAGGGAAGTCCCTAGAGCAGTTATTTCTTTCTTTAGCCTTCCAGAACATAATTCCAGTTTATACGTGAATTATTCAATCATACTTTAAATGAGGAAGAAAGGCTACTAGACTTTGTTATATCATGATGTTTAGTCTATGGATGGTCGTTACCAATTTTCCATGCTGGTGTCAAACATGTAAGTAGTCTTCCATCAGCTGATAGACACACTTAATGAGTGATCTGAATCCCCCAATTCAGCAAAAGGTATGCCAGGAAAAGAATGCATTGGGAGAGGGGGGCTTTAGGAATCAGAGCTCTTAGGGTATTTCATCATAATGGTCAATAATTATTTAATCATAATTTAAATTATTAAAAATAATTAACCTGACTAACTATTAATAGTAATTGTGAACAATTATTATGAATTGCTACAAAGCATTAAGTGCTTTACACATATAAACTCATTTAACCCTCATGATAACCTTGTGAATTATATACTATAAGAATTACGGCTAAGTAACTTGGTTAAAGTCATGGTAAGTAGTGAAGCCAGGACATAAACCCTGGGTACCTAGACCCATAGAGTGGTGCCCTAACCATTATGCTCCACTGCCTCTTACACTCTGTGCCTGATCGTGTTCTAAGCAGTTTAGATACATTAGCACTTTTAATGTAAACAACACCAATAATGTGGTAGGTTTCATGAGAGAACATTCAGTCATTCTTCATTTATTCAGCACCTGCTAACACCTAGGACCACACCTAGATCGAATGCAGTGATTCTGATGTCCCTAGGGCTGGAGAAGGAGGCTAAGAGGCCGGCATCCTCTGTGTGAGCCCCTCTGCATTCCTGGTCAGAGATGTATCCATCTATCCATCTATCCACCTATCTATCTTTCCACCTATCCATCTTTCCATCTATCCATCTAACCATCTGTCCATCTGTCCACCTTTCCATCTAACCATCTTTCCATCTATCCATCTAACCATCTGTCCATCTTTCCATCTAACCATCTATCCGTCTATCCATCTATCCATCTATCCATCTTTCCAGCCCCATCTCCCCCACCTCCATCATCACCTCCTCCCCAGGCTTCTGCACACGGTTCCCTGCATGAACCTGGGCACATGTTTTCTGGGCATATGTTTTCACTGGCTGGAACGTGCTCCTTGCCTTTCAGCCACTCCACTTCACCCCTCATGCCCCAGCTTGGGCATCGCCTTTCCGGACCCCTGCAGAGAGGGTTCATCTTCCTTCTTCCTTTGTGCCCCCTGGGCCCTGCCGGCCTCACCAACTGCTGGTAGCGATGCATCACCATTGCCTTTTCACAGGGCCAACCTGCAGGTCTGGAGAACAGAGCTGGGTCTTATGGAACCATGAAGTTCCACTACTGAACCCAGCGCCTTGCACAGAGTATGCAGTCAGTAAATGTGGAGTTGGTCTGTCAAACTGATTCTATCATCTTCTTTGGAAGTTACTTTCTCCAAACCTGCAGGACTCTGGAGAAATTGTATCATGAAGAGAAGCAACCAGTAGGCCAATAGCTGAGAGATGCAAGGTTGAAGGGTGGTTTTGGTTTCTTGCTTGTCTAGCTGCCGCTACTATTGTGTAGATGACACAGGTCGAGGGTGGAAGGGACTGGGTAGAGAGGAAGGAGGGGAGGATGAAGGCGATAGCTGAGAGCCTAAAGTTTGGGAGAAAACAGTAAGTAATTTCCTCCCTTAGTAATCAAGTCTCTCAAATGAGTTGTCTGTAGCTGTCTTGTTGTTTTCTTCACCTTCTAGCACCTTCCACGTGGCTTTCTCAGGGGTCACCAATAACCTCCACATGGCTGCCACCGTAAACCACTTCTCCGTATCTTCAGGACCAGAGCAGGATGTAAAGTAATTCTTCTTTAGAGGAGGAACGGCCACTCGGTTGTATCAAGAGGAGAGGAAAACTAGGACAGATGCAGGTGACGGTACAGATTTGGCGGCTCAAAATCCAAGAGATCTTGTCTGATATTTCTATGTTTTATGAAACAAAAATGAAAACCAAAGTCAATGAAGGAGAGGTGGGGCATATTTGAGGTTGAAGGAAATGACAGAAAATGTTTGAAAAGTTTTTTCAGAGGCTGGAGTGTAAGCAGGTCAGAGAAGCATGGTGAGACTGCCAGCAAAGGGAGCCCCCCTGAGGTTGGTGGTCCAGGGTGCGTAGTGATACCAGTGTGCGTGGCTGGGGACCTTTCCTCCAGCAGCACCCAGCTGCCCGGTGCAAGGACAGACGGTGAGTATAGTCGGGTTCATCGCACCTCAACTTTGCCAGGCATGTGCAAGAAAAGAAGGGCACGTGAGCTTAGAGCCTGTAAGGAAGTGGTGGCTGGAGGGGCCGCAGCATCCGACCTGAATCCTGGCAAAGTTAACAGAGGAGCGACCCACGAACAGGGAGATGGCGCAGAGGCGTGGATGGCGCCCCGAGGTCGAAGGACGGTGCTGGCGGGAATCTCTGCCCAAGAAGAGGTAGGAACAGGCTTTGTGACCAGCGAGGAGGATGTCTGAATTCGTGATTTTGGAGGTGGAGCAGTTTCAAGAGATAACGCGGTTCAGACTTCACATGCTGCACCGTGAGAACAGGAAGCCGTGAACATTAGAGAATAAGGTCACTGGGTCACGGAGCTAAGAGGTCATGGGGTCAGATGTGTCAGAACGAAGGCAAACGCCAGGATGAGGAGGAAGAATCAGGTTCTGCGTCTCTCACGAAGGGCAGTGAGTGGCCAGGAGAGGCCTCGGCCGAGCCCTCCGTCCTAAAGCTCAGTTGTTTGGGCAGTGGGGGCAGGTGCAGGCTGGCCTTGACATTGCCTTGGTTGTCCATTTCCCTCTGAGATCGCCTCTACGCGTCCAAGGCGGTGAGAGAGTCGGTAGCCAAGTTCACGTCTTGCCTTCCACATTCAGGCTTTATCTACTCTTCTAATCTGCATCTTGAAACCTTCTTAGCTATGAGAATCAGCTGCTCAAGTTAAAGGGAGGAATAAAAGTATAAAAAAAAATAATGTAAGTGGCGCAGCATTTCCTGTTTAAAATTAGAAAAGCCACTGCTTCTCAAACTAGATGTGTATGCAGCCAAAAAAATGGGGTCATATAAATTTCGAAGAAAAATGAGCGGTGGATTTTGCTCGCGGGAGAGTGAGCTTGGTGGTGCAGGGGGAGGGGGGAAGCTCCACGCGGAGGCGCATAAGACAGCCTGCCCCCTCCTGAGCACACCGTGTCCTCTGGAAGCCGGCTGCAGTGATCTGGCTGCTCATGGCACTGTACCGTTTCCTAGCCCGCATCAAGCAACCTGGAGTGAGTCCAGGTTTAACTGAGGAGGCTGAAGAACCTTTTTTATTTGATATCATATCACTTTAGGATCAGGCAACTCCCAAACAGATTTCCTCTGTGATGAAATACCTTTTTTCCTTTAAAAAGTTGCAATTTCTTAGTAAAGATTACTCAGCTAGTCCTTACCATAACCCATGAAGACAATATGTATTTTTAGTTTTTGTCTTAACAGCAAGGAAACTCACTCACAGATGGAAAATGATTTCACTAAGGCCATCCAGTGAGTCAGGCCCAGCACCGAGCTGGACAAATTAGGCATCCCAGGTCTCAGCTATTAAACTTCTAGATCCTGCTAATAATCTGAGACAAAAGAGAAGCACTGTTACGGTATCTTTGGAAAGTAATTTTAATGCCAAGTTTTGTGATTAGACTACACGGCACCCTTTCCCGTGGAAAAGCTCTACTCAGCACCCTGGTAAGGAGGACAGGACAGGAGGGGACAGGTGTGACGAACAGAGCACAACACACAGGATGCAGTAGCTGCTCAATAAAAAAGGCCCCCTGTCGCTGCCCTGCCCACCAGTCTCTCTCCTCCCGTGGCGTCCCCCGCAGTGAGGCTGGGCTCAAGGGGTGACAGTCCCCCCCCCGCAGTCTTTCTTCAACACTGACCTGACCTCCTCCTGGTCCAGCTCCTATGCAGCAGCGAGCGAGCCAAGCATCCGGGCTGTGCTTTATCAGTCTCCATGCTGAGGCTCCTACCCACACGTGTATTTTTCTCCTAACTACACATGTGAGAATCTAGTTCTGCCTAAGGGGCTTAGTTATTAATTCACTCAGAAAAACAAAAACAAAAAACTACCTTTGTCAACAGAGCACTCTGATATGAAGAGGCTGAATTTCCCAAGCTCTGCCCAAATCAGTAGCATCTCACACACAGCTAGAAAGTCTGCCTCAGATTAAATGTCACTGATCGTCGCTGAAGAGATTCTAATCCTTCTCATTTCTTTTTTTAAATCCTTTTTTTTTTTTTTTTTTTGGCCACGCGGCATGTGGGATCTTAATTCCCCAACCAGGGATCGAACCCGTGCCCCCTGCATTGGAAGCGTGGAGTCTTACCCACTGGACCGCCAGGGAAGTCCTGTAAATTCTATTTTAACAGCACACACATCTCTCTAGGTCAGACTCTTACAGATGCTGTGACGGTGGCAATATGTGTATAATGAAGATATTCCCCAAGTTATTTTATGGCCTATTTCTTTTAAATGAGGTAGTTCTTTCATTCTATGCCATGTTGTTTAGAAATAGGATTGTATCTGTGCCTCTTTTTAAGGTTCAGTAGGTCTCTTGCTTAGAAAAGAAGATATTACATAATCACTAAAAGAAGAAAGTTTAGTTCTGCAGTCCAGAATCCCTGAATTTTAATATAACCTTGTTATGATGGTTTTTCTTGTTTTACTTGGTCAATAAGGTGAGTAGCTTCTCCCTTCTGAACAGAAGAGTAAAAAAAAAACTCTATGGTACTTTTAAAAAAAATGGACATATTTCTTACTTTTAAAAAACGCGCTCTGGTGTTTGAGGAAAATAATAGATTGTGAATTTCCCCATTTAATGTTAATACAGTTTCATAAACTAACGTAAAGCATTGTGATTACTTTTAGAGCGAAACAGGATTAGGAGTTGACACTACAGGCCCAAGGTTAGAAAGTATTCTGCTACAACAGCACCACGTGCGCCGCTAATGCTACCAGCGCGGCGTCCCGAGCAGGCGCGGGTCTGAGCCCCACCGGCCTCCAGGGGACACAGAGCAATGAACAGCCGCCCCCAGCCCGAGGCGGCAGCGCGGGCCTTCAAGCAGGGGTGTGCTGCCCCCGCGCCCCGCCGCTGCCCCTGGACCGCAGCCCTCGCCTCCCCGCGCTCGCAGGCCATCGCTGGGGCGTGTGCAAACCCGCTCCTCCCAGGGGGACGGGGAGGCGGGGAGCTCCTCCCCCAGGGCCCAGCTGGACCCCACTGGCCCCCCTCGGAGGGCACTGGAGCTCCACCTCTGCTCACTCCTCGCAGGCTCTCCTCGTCCGGCCCAGCGCAGCCCTGGGCCAGCTCCCGCTGCGTAGCCCGTGCCCGAGCATCTCGGGCCTCACCAGAGCTGCCCTCGCTGCCCAGAGCGCACGCCTGTCTGTCCCTCTCAGAGCCCTCTTAGCAAATGCAACACCCCCCACACCGGGGCCCACATGCTCCCCCTCCCAGCCTGCTCCTGCCGGGGTTGGGGGAGGCACTCATGCACCCCCAGGAGGAGCCGCTGGGAGAGGTGCCATCCGACACCATCCGCGAGGTGCGGGCCTCCATCTCCGCGGAGGAGGCCGTAGGGATGCACATCAGGGGGGACGCCTGGGGACCATCCAACTCCTGACCCGCTTCCCTCCTGCGAGGCGCGCCTCCCTCCCCGTCCGCTTGCCTTCCCGCGGCCAGGGTGCAGCCTTAGGATAAAGTCCAACCCCTGACCACGGGGCCGGGGTCCACAGTCACTCTCCCCGCCGCTGGAGATGCTTCCACCAAGCTCACGCCGGGGCTCACGCCGGGGCTCACGCCGGGTCTCACCCCGGGTCTCACCCTGGTTCATACCCTCGCCTGCTCCTCTTTCCTCCGGGACTTTCCCCTGCTGGTCCCATTCAGGATGGGCATCTCCTCTTCCAGCAAAATTTCTCTAACCCCGTTGCCCAAGCCCAGGCCCGGGCGAGGTGCCTTTCTGGGACCCACCACACGACGCTTACCCGGTTACCCAGGTCGTGGCCGCCACCCTACCACACGCGACCCACTTTGTCATCATTCCCCTCCACTAGACTGTGGTGAAAAGTGGATCTGAATCCTGATCTGCTTGGCTCCTGTTTCCCTTCTCTCCCCTGTACCTGCCTTTCTCCGGGGCATCTGCACATTTCTCATTTCTCCTGTGTCTGAGGAAGCTAAGCCTGCTCGCGCCCTGCTATCTGCAAAGTAAACAGTCGGTGCCAATAAAGCCTGCACAGCGCCTCACTGCTCTGTTTCCACTGGCTCGACTCTTGCTTCCTGAGCGTGAAAATAATGAAATGGGTGCATTTGTTTATGGCATCCTCTCAAACGCTGTGGTGCCCTTATAAAAACAGCACGTATTTAGTATTTTTTTTAAAAAATCTGACAAATGCAAGTGAGAAAACAAAACTCATCCACAATTATAATTAAAAGTTGAAAATATTTTTATAGTTATTATTTAAGTTGTGAGTTTCTTTGGTTTTTATTCTGGCTGCATGTTATGAGTAGTCTGTTCAATATTTTTGCCTACTTACCTGCATCGACATCTTTTCTGTTGATTTTCAATCTGAAGCTAAAGAAAAGGCAGTCCTGAGGTCTTCCCTTCGCTGTGTGGAGAGCTCCTTATGTAACTAGGGGAAGACACTCACTTCAGTAGTTGTGAGGGTACCATCAGAAAATAACCGACTTCCTGGGCTTCCCTGGTGGCACAGTGGTTGGGAATCCTCCTGCCAATGCAGGGGACACGGGTTCGAGCCCTGGTCCAGCAAAAGCCCACATGCCACGGAGCAACTAAGCCCGTGCGCCACAACTACTGAGCCTGCACTCTAGAGCCCACGAGCCATAACTACTGAGCCTGTGAGCCACAACTGCTGAAGCCCATGCACTCTAGGGCCCACGTGCTACAACTACTGAAGCCTGCGTGCCTAGAGCCCGTGCTCCTCAACAAGAGAAGCCACCTCAATGAGAAGCCCGCGCACTGCAATGAAGAGTAGACCCCGCTCGCTGCAACTAGAGAAAGCCCACACAGCAACGAAGACCCAACACGGCCAAAAATAAATAAACTAAAAAAAAAATACTCAGAGATGAGCGGAAAATTTGTTAAAAAAAAAAAGAAAGGAAGAAAATAACTGACTTCCAGACATTTGGGAAATTAGAAAAGGGAATCTTTTGACTCCATTTACCACTGGCTTCTGTGTTTCAAGATTTTCTTGCAACCTTGACTAAAAAAATGCATAGTAGGGCTTCCCTGGTGGCGCAGTGGTTGAGAATCTGCCTGCCAATGCAGGGGACACGGGTTCGAGCCCTGGTCTGGGAAGACCCCCCATGCCACGGAGCAACTGGGCCCGTGAGCCACAATTCCTGAGCCTGCGCGTCTGGAGCCTGTGCTCCGCAACAAGAGAGGCCGCGACAGTGAGGGGCCCGTGCACCGCGATGAAGTGTGGCCCCCACTTGCCACAACTAGAGAAAGCCCTCGCACAGAAACGAAGACCCAACACAGCCATAAATAAATAAAATAATAAATTAAAAAAAAAAAGTCTCTTTAAAAAAAAAAATGCATAGTAAATACTCACAAATCAGAGAATGGCAGGAAATAAAGGTCAGACATATCAGGAATAAGAAAAATATGCTTTTACATATTATTACTTACTCTTGCTTTGAAAAGAAAAACAGCTTGGCTTGTTTCTTTATAAATCTTCATGTAATACTGCATACTTTTTGTACAATTAAACTATGAGATCTTTTGTATCTAGATCAGGAAATGTGATTTGATTAAAGTGAGATTTCAGAAAAATTCCTTTCGGGTAAATGAGAAGATAAAGTGTCCACACCAGCTCTTAGGATGACGGTGTGATACTTCTGTTTAATCCAGAGTTGCCTCAGCATTTATTATAGAAACGCTTTGAGCCAGGTCCATATTTTGACACTTCACTCATTTTGCCAGAATCCCAAAGAGAAGTTAAAAGACTTCTCCAAGGGCAAACAACTTCAGAATTAGAAAGCTCATCTTTTTTTAAACTTTTTTTTATTGTGGTAAAAACACATAACATAAAAATCATCTCAACCATTTAAAGCATACAGTTCAGTAGTGTTCAGTATATTCATACTGACGTGCAACAGTGCTTTTTCATCTTACAAAACTGAAGCTCTGTCCCCTCTAAGCAACCACTCGCATTTTCCCGCCCCAGAGCCCCTGGCAACCACCCTCTGCTTTCTGTTTCCATGTGTCTGACTAGTTTAGAAACCTCATATGATTGGAATCATACATGTTTGTGCTGTGTCTGGCTTATTTCACTTAGTATAATATCCTCAAGCTTCCTCCAGGCTGTAGTGTGTGTCAGAATTTCTTTCTTTTTTTAAGGTCATAATACCCCATTGTATGGCCGGACCACATTTTGGCGGGAAGGCACCAAGAGCACTTAGAGAAGCCTTCCTGCAGGAGATGCTACCTAAACAGAGTCTCAACATTGGGAGTTAGGCAGACGCAAGACCCTTCTCCAGACAATCTGGGACTGAAGTGAGAACATTTCCTAAACCAACGCTTTCCAAGCTTTTCCTTGGCAGGTAGGCTAAAGCCCAGTGTATACAACAGATCAAAAGTGCAGTCTCTCCTACGGGGAAAGAGAGAGGCGGAAACCTCAGTCTTCCGGTTTCTGCCTCCCCCTTTTCATTGACTATGGACATGGTTAACCTCATGACGGCACAAGCGTGGTGGATGCTGACTTGGACATGGGGCACAAGGGGCTTCTCTAGTGCTTGATCTGGTTACATAGGTGTGTTCAATCTGGTGAAATTCGTCAGGCTGCCCCGGAGGACATTACGCTCAATGAAGTAAGCCAGGTACAAAAGGACAAATACTGCATGATTCCACTGATATGACTCATACCTAGGGTGGTCAGATTCAGAGAGACAAACTAAGATGGTGGCTGCCCAGACCTGGGGGGAAGGGGGACAGTGAGTGTTTCATGGTTGTGGGCTTTCATTTGGGGAAGATGAAAAGCTTCTGGAGGTGAATGGTGGTGTGGATGCAAAACCATGTGAATGTACTTAATGCCATCGAGATATTCACCCCAAAATGGTTAAAACAGTACATTTTGTGCTATGTATACTTTTACCCCAATTTTATTTTAAAAGAGAAGAATATTAATCAGCCTGTATATTTACGGTTTGCATACTTTTCTACATACAAAAGTTTTTTTGAAAAAAACCTACCCAAAGCCTAGTTGTAATCGTCACTCTCTGGAAACTTTCAAAGCATGGTGTTTTTCCATTCGTTGGACTGGCAAATATTTCTATTTCGTGAAGGACTAAAGGATAGTTCCTGCTTTTGCATCTCACCTCCCAAGTCAAAAAAACCCAAGATTTGACAACCTTGGTGACTCCCCCCTGACTGCTATTTCCTGAAGTTTGTCGGAGGCTATTTCTGCTTCTGTTTAGATTTCCCTCCTCCAGAATGGCCCTTGCTGGCAGGCATGGCTCCAGTAATGAGGGGACTGGGCTCTCACCCTGGTTTCCTCTCTGTGAGGGACCCCGGGGTTACACCGTCGTGTAGTGATGTCCAGGGTCAAGCTTTCAAAGGTTCCGTGATTGTCAGGAAAACTTCTTCAGCTGAATGAGTTTTTTAAACTTCCCTGTCAGCAGAAAAAGTCCTTCTGAAATAAATTATTCACTTTGGGCATGGAAATCAAGGGAAAATGTTAGAAGATATTTATTTTAGATAATACTGCTGACTTATCATGATAATTTACTTAAGAAAACATTCATGAGCCACTTCTTCTTGAAATGAAAAATCACTTGCTCTTGAACAATGTAAGTTTTGGTGAAGGTTCATAATTACGTAACAGTTACACTAATTATAAAGAACTATTTATTTAGAATTATTTAGATTTGCTACAATTATGATCCGAAATGGCACTATCCAAACAGATTTTAGTTAGGGAGGATTTTGTGTGTGTATGTAGTCTTAATTCTCCTGGTTGATAAAAAAAATAGGAAAAAAATAATTGTGAGTTGTTTAAAACCCTATTTACTGAAATGCTGACTTGGATGTTTCTTAATTGTCTAAGTCAAAAAAATAGCCAGGGAGTTAAAAATCCAGACTGTTTTAAAGGTGAACTCCCTTTGTAGTCTGTACTCAGTAAAATAATATTTTTAATTTAATTTTTATGATATTTAAAAATATTTGCCATGTCGATATAGTATCATATGCGCTTTCTGAGTTTTTAGTATGAAAATGAATTCATAGACTATTTCTGTGTCAATATATATGTCCTGAAACCATAAGAACTATTCAGATTTACAAGACCATCTACTAAAGCTACATTTTTACCAGGTGTGTAAAATTACTCTCCTTTATTTTTAAGTTCGAGTTGACCATGCATTGAGAAGACCTCCACTGATTCTGCATCTAGTTGAGTGCACTTAAATGATCTCTAAAAAGTTTGAAGGTTTATTAGCCAAACAATTTTTGGAGTACATCAAGAATTAATTTTATTTTCCCCTGACTTTATTGGGTGTATATATATATATATATATTTTTTTTTTGGCCACACAGCTGTGGGATCTTAGTTCCCTGACCAGGGATCGAACTCGCACCCATGGCAGTGAAGGCACAGAGTCTTAACCACT
This sequence comes from Eubalaena glacialis, assembly GCF_028564815.1. Taxonomy (NCBI): domain Eukaryota; kingdom Metazoa; phylum Chordata; class Mammalia; order Artiodactyla; family Balaenidae; genus Eubalaena; species Eubalaena glacialis. The sequence continues at coordinate 3,885,665 of NC_083732.1, read as the reverse complement.
GTACCGCCAGCCAGGAGATTCCCTATTGGGTGTTTCATTAATAGTAATACAATCAGATGTCAGTCAAATCTTTATGCTGTGCATCTTATACAGTGCTGTATGTCAATTATATCTCAATAAAACTGGAAGAAAATAATAATAATAATACAGAGTCCTATCTCACATTCACTGAGCATTTTCTATTTTCCAGGCACTATTCTTGCACTTTACATTTACAATCTCATTTAATCCTCACGTTAGCCCTGGGGGATGATAGTACTATTATTATCCCTAATTTACAGAGGAGGGAACCAAAGCACAGAGAAGTTAAGTAGCATAGAGCTAACATGTGACATTAGCTACTTAACAAGAGGCAGAGAATTCCCAGCAGGGCTGGGAAGCAGGACATTTTCACCCTTAGTCTACTCGGGATCCATTCTGCATGGTGTGAAGGTTCCACATCTGGTCCACAACTGGTCAACAGCACATCCACAGTCATTTTGATCCAAAGCCTGTGCAATCACTGGACGGGCACCGGCTTGGGGACAGGGGTCAGACCTCTCCTCTCCACACCCTACACCTCTCTGAGCATCCATGGGCAAGTTTCCACCCACTCCAGAGAGACGAGAGAGTCTGGCCAAGAAAATCTGGTGAGAACTGGAGTGTACCCAATTTTCAATGAAAAATAACTTTGAGGCTGAACTTTAATCTTTCACCACTTCAGTGAAGTAGAATTTAGGTAGACCATCTCAGGATTTCCCGACCTTACCTTTACTCTGAAGCAGAACCCTCTCGGTACAGCTGAAAGGACCAACTGCCTTTAATTAAACCCTTGAACTTTCTTGGCTTTGGAAAACTTACTGGAAGGAAATATCCAAAGACTCTAAAGTTTAGTTTATTTTCAGAGCCACAACTAATATCACCAACTAAATCTGTGGAAGATTCTGGCAAATGGCTGAAGCCGAGATGAGTGAGGTAGTGCCTGCCTTCTAGGTTTTCCAGGAGGAGTAAATGATATAATGAAGATGTGAAAGGCTGAGCACAGCCTTTTAAGCTGTGTTTTAACCTGTCTGTTAAAATACACCTTAAAAAAGCATCCCATGTAAATTATGGAGTACAACGATTATGAAGCTTCCCCCATTAGAAAGTTCCTCCCCTTATTATTAGTTTTCCAGTAGCTTGTTTTACTCTGTAGATTCTACCCATGTATATTAAAACTACAGATCAACACTCATACAAGAAACTCAGCAGAAAAATGTTATCTGCTGAAATTTTAGAGCTCTCAAAATTCAAACTGAAACTTCTTCTTCTTTCCTGTGAATCAAACTCTAGTCAGGGAAAAAGAAACCTTTATTTGCCATTAAAAGTGTCTTCTTTGTCTAAATATTATATTACACTGATTTAAGTCTAACTTTAATGGAATATCTACAATACCATCTATCTAATGAATTTCATGCCACTATAAATGTCAAAACAAAAACATCAGAGTGTCTCCGTTCTTTCCTCTTTGCCTTGAAAGCGGGGTTAATTTTGAAAGCTTTACAATCAAAGTTATGTGTGTATTAGTTACGTAGTACAGAAAAAAATCAACTTTTAAAAGACTAAAAATTGAACTACATGAGAAAATGCTGAAGGAATTGGAATTATTAGCAACAAGACTGGGGACCTAGGATGGAAATGAAATGCATTCAGCTTTTACAGGACTTCCAAAATGAATTTACAAACAGCTTATACTGATAAATTCTAGAATTTTGTGCTAATCAATAGCAAAAGTTCATACTGCAGATTTAAAATATGTTCCATACTATATACAGTCTACATAATCAATGATGTAACATAGCCGGCTAGGAACCATACAAACATTCTGTACAGTTATTCATACTGATCTATTTATATCAGAGTCCCCAGAGCTATCAATACACAAGAACGTATTATTGCCACAACCTCTTAATTCTGTGTTACAAATAATAAAACAGCACCAGCAGCTAATCTGTCCCTCACAGGCTGCCATAGTTTGACAGCGAGTAAGGCCGCATTTTAAAACAGTGACGAGATTCAATTTCAATCTCAATACCTACAACTTAACTGTCAAACAGTAGTAAATATTAGCAAAGATGTTCCACACTGAGATCTCTACTACACTGCTGGTAAGAAAGAAAAATACTCTGACAATATCCAGTGAACCTGAAGACAGGCATTCAGACTCCAGGAATACCTGAGAAAGACCTGGCATCCAACTCATAGGTGTTTCCCCAAAAAACACTTGAAAGTGTGCCTCAGGAGACATGGACAAGAACATTCATGGTGGCATTAGGTCACAGCCAAATACTAGAAATGGCCCAGATTTCCATTGATGAGAGAATGGATCAATAGCTTAACGCACAATACCCATACTGTTAAGTACTATACAGAAGTGGAAATTGGTTAAAATTAATGTACTAGCGTTCCATGTTCTGACTGGATAATTGTTTTATCCATGTTTATTACCTCAAAGATTTTCTGAGGGTTATGTATAGCAAACACCATCAAGAGAGTGAAAAGACAGCCCACAGAATGGGAGAAAATATTTGTAAATCATATATCTGATAAAGGACTTAGACCTATAATATCAATACATAAAGTGTTCTTATACATACCTTAAACATTAAAAAACCAAGTAATTAAATGTTTTAAATGGTCAAAGGATCTGAAGAAATATTTCACCAAAATGGATATACAAATAGCCAACAAGCACATGAAAAGGTGCTCAATATCATTAGTCATTAGGGAAAAGCAAATCAAAACCACAACAAGATATCAGTTCACACCTACTAGGATGACATAGTAAAAATACCAGACAATAAGTGTTGACGAGGATATGGTGAAATTGGAACCCTCATACGACTGCTGGTGGGAACGCAAAATGATGCAGCTTCTTTGGAAAACAGTCTAGCAGCTTCTCAAAAGACTAAACATAGACTTACCCTATGATCCATCATTTCCACTCAAGCTATATACCCCCCCAAATGAAACATGTGTTCACACAAAAACTTGTACAGAAATATTCATAGCAGCATTATTTATAATAGCCAAAAAGTAGGAACAACCCAAATATCCATAAATAGATGAATAAATAAATAAAACATACTTCCATAGAATGGAATATTAGACAGTAAGAAAGAATGAAGTACCAATACATGCTACATCATGGATGAACCATAAAAATGCTACATTAAGTGCAAGTCAGATGCAAAAGGTCACATATTGTATGATTCCATCTATATGAAATGGCCAGAATAGGCAATTCCACAGAGATAGAAAGCAGATTAGTGGTGGCCTTGGTCTGGCAGGTGAGAGGAAGGGGCGTGTCTGCTGATTAGTAAAGGTGTTTTTGGAGGTGAGAATGAAAATGTTCTAAAATGAACTGTGGTGATGGTGGTACAATTCTGTGACTATTTTAAAAACAACTGAATAGTACACTTTAAAGAGATGAATTGTATGGTATGTGAACTATATCTCAATAAAGCTTATCGAAAAGGTTATATGCATTATAATACAACTTATAGTCAAATTTTAAGACATGCGAAACATTACGTATTGTACATGCAGATACTTGGAAACATGCAGGCAAGGGTGGCATTCAAAAATATTGAAAAGCTTCTACTGACTCATCAGAGTCAATGCCAGCCTTTACACAGCAGTGAACACGTGGGAGAACATCCATCCAGCAGGCGGGAAAGACAAACGCCAAAGTTCAGACAGCAATCACCTCTGTGCAGGGAGAGAGGGGAGGGGACCACGCTGTCCTCAACTGTTTCTTTAAAAGCAAACTCTCAAGTAAACATCACAAAATGTCCAGATTTTATCAAAGGTGGCTGGTGAGTACCGGAACATTTATTGTAAGATTCCCTGTATTTTTCTGTATCCTGCAAAGCTTTCATGGTTTAAAAAATTCTACATTTCTAGGCCTGTCCCACTAAAAGCCATGACAAACGTCTGATCAGGGCTGTTTGTTGCTGGTTGTTAAACACTGGTCTGCATTCTGCTGAGCCCAGGCCAAAAAAAGCCTGGTCATTTCCACAAAAGCGAGGACAGAAGGGCTCTTCATGGGTCATGGTGAGGGAGAAAAGCCGTCTAGGAAGCCGTCTAGGCACGAAGGGTAAACCGAGAGCCCCTCCGCACAGGTCTCCTGAAACCAGGTTTGCACTACAGGAGCAGGAATTGTCACTGAGCACAAAGCAGACGGTTCGGCTCCCCTGAAACCAGCCTGGTCCAACAATCCTCAAGGAGCGGAGTCCACGGCTGCCAGAAACTTCCTGACCCGGAAGCAGAAAGTTTAAGAGCATTTCTGGTAACTCTTGGATTAAACCCCTGATTTCTGGGAGCAGGTTGCTAAAGTTTCTGGCACAGGCGTGTAGTTAGAAAGACTTCGTCTGTTGTTTAAGAATCTAATCGCAATAGTCCAAAGCCAAGGATGCCAGTAAAACAAAACAAAACAAAATCTCGTCTTTCTTGTCCTGTGCAGCACATTGGTAGGACCGGGGTTTAAGGACTTTTACATTTTTTATAATTTAATCCAAGGGCTGTGTTTGAGAGTCCCTTAACAGTTTAGATGCTAACGACTAGATGTGAAATGCAAGCCCCTCCAGCACCTTCGCCAGGTTTTCCTCTCCCGTGGCAGCCTCTGTGCTTTCCTGGCATCAGAGGAGCTCAGGGGTTCAGGAGTGGGTGGGAGGATGCGCTGATGGGCCCTCAGGAATAAATGGCGCGGGGTGCGGGGCTCAGGTCGCTTTGAAGATGTTTCTGTCTTCCCGGCGCTCAGAAGCCCCAGCGGTCGCCTGCATTACATAAACTGCTCGGCGAGTTCGTCCCTTCCCCCAGGTGACTCATGACCGCGCGTCCTTCCAGCGGGGATAAAAATACAATGCATGACAGCATCGCAGCGTCTGCAATTCCCAAGGAAGAAGTGGCTTTAGACATTTCCCTACCGAGCTTGGCGACGGAGCGCCGGAGAGCGTGTCCGAAGGCGGTGGGCCCTGGGACAGTCTGTGCCGCGATGCGGGGGCAGGAAGCGGCGGGTCCCTGCAGCGCGCTGGCCCGAGATAATGCCATTGTGTGGCCGCCGGCGGCCGCTCCCACCGCGAGAGCCGGGCCTGGCGTCGGGCGCCCTGGCCGCGGGCCAGCCGGGCCTGCCGGCCCGAGGCGGGGTGTGCGGCCCCTCCCGGAGCTCGCACACAGTGCCGGCCACACCTCACCTTCCCGAGGAAATCTGGCCAGAAAGCCAGACTTCGTGACTTCGCCTCCTTCTCCTTTACGAGCTTGCCCGCCCCCAGCCCTGCCCGGCTTTTGTTTTCCACTTGGGCGCAGCGCTGGTATTCGCTCCGCACTTGGTTTGGGATGCAAGGTCCCAGGCCGTACAGCAGCCGATGACAGGGGGATGGGGAAGATATTTAAGGGCCCAGGCCATGCAGGAGCTGATGACAGGGGGATGGGGAAGATATTTAAGGGCCCCGGCCATGCAGGAGCTGATGACAGGGGGATGGGGAAGATATTTAAGGGCCCAGGCCATACAGGAGCTGATGACAGGGCGGTGGCGAAGATGCTGTGTCCGCCAGGCCTCCCTGCTTCCGTCAGAATCAGACCCTCCCTCTTAGAGGGACCGTGGCTCTCCTCACTCCTCCAAGAGCACTCACCAAGGACTATTTTAGCCGTATTTAGCAGCAATATTGTTTGATTTTAACTGGACATTGTTCTGAACACACAAAAGAGTTCAAGGATGTGGCCCGTTGCATTTTGTTCTTCTGCCCCCCTCCCCCTCCCCACGATGTCAGGTTTCTCTGGGAAAATGGGATGAAAATGTTTGGGGACATTTCCACAATAAAACACTCTAAAATATTTTTTTAAGATTTCCTTTCTAGTCATGTCCAGATTATAACTCAAATCTGCAGAAGTCAGGAAATTCCAAATTTATGTTGACACTTTCCCCTTAAAAGCCTCACCAGATGATAAAGAGTGTAAAAATCCTGTTCCAATCCAAATGTTCCAAAAATGACACAGGTTGCCAGATTCTTCTAGCAAAAAGGTGCTTAAGGACAAGAAAGAATGGCCTTTTAAGAAGCAAATAGAATCTTTCAGGCAATAACTTTTCTAAATGATTTCTTAGTATAGACGGTGAAATAATCATTTCAGGAGGGTTGGCTTCTTGATTTAATTTTTACAGATTGAGAGGAATTATATTTACGGGTGGAAGCAATTTAAAAAGTGGTGGAATTTACCCACGAGGTCAGCAGTTCTCAAGGTGGGAATGAGTCCGTGGCATCATCCGGGGGACCTTTCTGGACCACTCAGTCAGGTCAGTCTCAAAGGTTCTGGCGGCCCCAAGCAGAACCGTCATGGGCAGTGGCCCGGCTTCCCACCTGGTGGGACAGGTTCGGCTCCAACCCCAGCCCTGCCAGCAGCAAGCGGTGGATGAGAGCATATTATTTCCATGTCTAAGACCCAGTTTCCTCATCTACGAAACAGAGGATGATCATAGTATCTACCTCATGGGTTATTTGAGATTAAATGAGATAATGCATGTTAGCATAAGAAAGCATGTCTAAAAATTCCTCCATAAACACTAGTGAAAATAACCATCATCTAACAATATTCGTGGTGTTAAGGAAATATGAGCACTGTCAACATAAGTATGAGAAAAGTGCATCTGAATACGTTTAAGACGTGGCAGGAAGAACCTGACAAAAAGAAAACCTCAGGGATAAAAGGTTTTGTTTTTTTATTGATGCATAGTTGATGTACAATATCACAGAGGTTACAGGTGTACAGTATAGTGATTCACAATTTTTAAAGGTTATACTACATTTATAGTTATTATAAAATATTGGCTATATTCCCTGTGCTGTACAATATATCCTTGTAGCTTATCTTATACCTAATAGTTTGTAGCTCTTTCTCTGCTTCCCCTATATTGCCCCTCCCCTCTTCCCTCTCCCCACTGGTAATCACTAGTTTGTTCTCTATATCTGTGAGTCTGCTTCTTTTATGTTATAGAAAAGAACTAGCCTGTTGTATTTTTTAGATTCCACATATAAGTGATATCATACAGTATCTGTCTTTCTCAGTCTGACTTATTTCACTTAGCATAATGCCCTCCAAGTCCATCCATGTTGCTGCAAATGGCAAAATTCCATTCTTTTTTATGGCTGAGTAGTATTCCATTGTATATATGGACATCTTCTTTATCCATTCATCTGTTGATGGACACTTAGGTTGTTTCCATATCTTGGCTTAGGGATAAAGTTTTACAAGGAAAATGGGATGTACTCTTTTTTTTTAACATCTTTATTGGAGTATAATTGCTTTACAATGGTGTGTTAGTTTCTGCTTTATAACAAAGTGAATCAGCTGTACATATACACATATACCCATATCTCCTCCCTATTGCGTCTCCCTCCCATCCTCCCTATCCCACCCCTCTAGGTGGACACAAAGCACCAAGCTGATCTCCCTGTGCTATGCAGCTGTTTCCCACCAGCTATCTATTTTACAGTTGGTAGTGTATATATGTCCATGCCACTCTCTCACTTCATCCCAGCTTACCCTTCCCCCTCCCCGTGTCCTCAAGTCCACTATTTACGTCTGCGTCTTTATTCCTGTCCTGCCCCTAGGTTCTTCAGAACCATTTTTTTTTTTTTAGATTCCATATATATGTGTTAGCATACGGTATTTATTTTTCACTTTCTGACTTACTTCACTCTGTATGACAGTCTCTAGGTCCATCCTAGAATTACGGTTTTCTCAGGGTATATGCCCAGTAGTGGGATTGCTGGGTCATATGGTAGTTCTATTTTTAGTTTTTTAAGGAACCTCCATACTGTTCTCCATAGTGGTTGTATCAATTTACATTCCCACCAAGAGTGCAAGAGGGTTCCCTTTTCTCCACACCCTCTCCAGCCTTTATTGTTTGTAGATTTTTTGATGATGGCCATTCTGACCAGTGTGAGGTGATACCTCAAGGAAAACGGGATGTACTCTTAACACAGGTTTCTAGGGCCACAGAAATAACTAATTACACTGACAGAGAAGGGCAGTGACAATATCCAAATATCAGCCGGCTCTGTCCAGGGTCTGAAAGGCCCAATGGGCTGCAGATAAAGAAAACAAAAAGAAGCAGCATGTGGTTTCCAAGTCGTAGACAGAAACCTAAACACAAAAAGAGATGGACATATATACACTACCAAACGTAAAATAGATAGCTAGTGGGAAGCAACCGCATAGCACAGGGAGATCAGCTCTGTGCTTTGTGACCACCTAGAGGGGTGGGATAGGGAGGGTGGGAGGGAGGGAGATGCAAGAGGGAAGAGATATGGGAACATATGTATATGTATAACTGATTCACTTTGTTATAAAGCAGAAACTAACATACCATTGTAAAGCAATTATACTCCAATAAAGATGTTAAAAAAAAAAAAAGAGATGGGCCTTCTGGGAGACACAAAAAGTCATGGGGAAAAGAGCTCTAGATTATAGACAACCAGCAAGAAGGACCAGGAGAAGTGCAGGGGTCTGGCTCCTCCACACCCACCTTTGTAAACCTGTGACCACTTGGCCACGGCCTGGGATTGCGGAGAAGGGGGGCCATGGTCCCACAGCCCTGAGAGTGTTGACCCAATATCTCCTACTGACCTGACCGGGGGATGACCCAGGGAATTAAGTCACCTTTTTTTAGACTATGGTACGATAAGGAAGTCTTGGAGGGCTGAAGAGGCAAATACGTGGTCTCTCATGTTAAAATAAAAAAAAAAACCAGTCTGGCCATGAAATGGACAGATCAGCTTAATCTTCCTGTCTGTAAGGATATTATATTTAAAAGCTACCTGTCAATACACAACCAAGAAGACTGTGGGAAGAGGAAACCCTTTCAGACCAATTTCATTTCCGTCTGTGACGGACAGTGAGACCATGTAATAAAGGCAGAACAATGGATGTGGAATCGGAGGAAACGTGTCCCAGCATCTGCTGGCGGCGTGGCAGCCAGGCCCGCGGGCGCTCAGGCCACCTTCCTCCTCGGCCTCCCCAGACCCAGGGCCCGTCTGCCTGACCACCTGCCAGCCGGCTGCTTCTCCCGAGGCCCACTCACTGCTGCTGTTTGCTTTTAGATTTGTTTCCAGCCCACGTCTGTTGTTTCCTGGGTTTAAGCGGCAGTAAAGGTTCTGCGGAGAAATAAGGGTGGGATTTGGAGTCAGAACAGAACAGTGATGGCTGCCTGGCCCCGCCATTTACGTCTGCGGACTCAGGGGACCACTGATCCTTTAGAAGTGAGATAGCCTCTCTCATCCAGTGGGGATCACCACACCATCCTTTCATGATTACGATGAGGATTAAAAATCAAGGACAACTATAATGCGTGGTTCAAAACATGTGTAATTTGCTCCTAACTGTTGATCTTACGTCTTTTCCAGCTCTGGGCTTTATTTGGTTCAAGATCCTTATTGAAAGGTATGCTTATGTTTCCAAAAACAGTCTAAGAATTCACTTGGTTAGGTGTTAGATTCTCTCCACGGGCCCTGCTATACCCACAGTTTAGTTTGCATCCGGAAAGCAGGCCACGGCCAGGGGCCGGGAACATTAGGGAAGGAAGTGTGACCATCACACAGACTGCAAGGACCTTCCTTCCTTTTCTCTCTCTGTCCTTCATCTCCTCTCTTCCTCTTTTTCCTTCTCTTCTCATTCCTAGGCCTTGATGCTGACAATGAGGAAACTCACAGAGTCTACAAACTTGTACCTGAGGCCAAGATTATTTTCAAGATGCTACCTGGGGGGGGGGTCACATGACAATAGTATTTCGATGCTGATTTGAATAAATGTGGAGTCCCAGTGAGTTCAGCCCGGGTGTCTGGGCCTCAGAGGACTGGAGCGCACGTTCGTTGACTTTGCCTCCTTCATGCTGTCCCCCTGGACATCTCGGAGCTGGTAAATATTTGCCCTGCAGTGGGGAGGATGGCAGGGGCTGTGCAGGGAGGTGACAAGGCAGCTCATCCTCTGTGTCAATAGCGTGAAACAAACAGTGGCAACGTGCGAGGAGGGCACACGTCGGTTGGGTTCAGAGCGGGGAGCCACAGATGGCCATGACCTCCAGATTGCATCTCAGGGCTCTTGGGAGCGGCCCTGAATGTCAGCTCTTACTCCCTGGAGGGGCTGAACTCAGAGATCCCTGCAGGGTTCTAGCATCAGATGAGTCCCTGGCTTTCTCATTATCCTCAGTCTGCTTGTTACCTTCAGCCCCTAACTCTCTGCCAGAAGGAAGAGAAAGGCGATGGGGGAGAAGATCCACTTAGATGAATCAGTAAAGAAACAAACGTGCCCAGGGAGGAGCCGGACTGCACTGCCGGCAAAACCAGAAGTGTGCAGAGCAAAGTTTAGCAAACGGCCCCAAGTCGTATGTCTGAGACAGGTGAGGGCTTTGCTCCTGAAGGAAAAGCGAACCAGATGAACTACCCAGATTTCTGTTCCACTATCCCTTTCAGTTTGGATAAACAGTCTCAAAATATAAATGGAATTGACAAACTGAACTTTCCACCCCTTTCAGTCATACGAAGCTTTTCAGGATATCACAGTATTAGTCTATAGTAAGTGACTTCTGATGAAAAAGAAAAAATTAGTCAGCATTCCTAGGAATTGCTAGTGAAAATACGTTCTAACAATGCAAAAATAAAAAATAATACATAGCGATGCTTTGTCTCAACCCAAATGGTGCAAGAGCATATGGATATGTTTGTTTCATAATTAACAATATGTATGATGATCTTTTGAAATTTCAGCTTGAGGACTCAACATGCATTCTTGGAAGGTAGCATGCATGGCCTGGGCGAAGCTTTCAGAAGACTGATTAAACCCATGGGCTGTGGGGTCAGACCACCTGGGTTAGAACACTAGCTCTGCCACTTTGCCACTCACTAGCTGTGTGACTCTGGGCAAGTTACCTTAACCTCTCTGTGCCTCAGTTTCCCCAGATGTAAGAGTAACATCACCTCCCTCACAGACTAGCTGTGAGAATGAAGGGCAATAATCCAGGCCAATCGCTGGGCACAGTGCTTGTGACATAGGAGAGAGGAAAGCTGATTAACAATATCACATTATTAAATGAAGTCATTTAAGTGAAAATGCCTTACAACTCGTACAATTCTGGGTACACGTCAGCTATATTTATAAGCATTATTAATGATAGTTGTTGATATATGTGGAATCTAAAAAATAAAATGAACAATTAAAACAGAAACAGACTCACAGATACAAGAGAATGAACTAGGGTGTAGAGAGACGGGCAAGGTAGGTGAAGGGGATTAAGAGGTACAAACTCCTAGGTATAAAATAAATAAGTTACAAAGATGTAATGTATAGCATGGGGAATAGAGTCAATATTTTATAATAACATCGTATGGAGTATAATCTATAAAAATATCAGAGCACTATGTTGTACACCTGAAACTAATACAATAAGTCAACTACACTTCAATAAAAAAAGAGAGAAAAAAAGAAAATAACCAAAAAGAAAAATAATATTTGTTGAGCACTTAGCACATGTAAAGTAAGGTCCAAGGTACAGGAGTACAAAGAAGTCGGGAGATAGAACATTAAAAACAAAAATTAATTAATTAATTAAAATAGTATGATGGTTCCTTAAAAAATTAAACTTACAAGTACTTACAAGTACCATGTGATCCAGCAATTCCAGTTCTGGGTATACACCCAAAAGCAACGAAAAAAAGGACTGGAACAGATGTCTGTACACCCGTGTTCATAGCAGCATCATTCATAAGAGCCAAAAGGTGGATGCAACTGAGGAGTGGATAAACCAAATGTGATGTATACGTACAAAGGACCATTATTCAGCCTTGAAAAGGAGGGAAACACTGCCACGTGCCATAGCCTGGATGAACCTTGAAGACATTGTGTTACGTGAAATAAGCCAGACACAAAAGGACAAATTCTGTATGATTCCACTTACGTGAGGTCTCTAGGGTATCACAGTCACAGAGACAGAAAGCAGAAGGGTGGGTGCCAGGGGCTGGTGGAGGGAAGGATGGGGAGTTAGGGTTTAAAAGACACAGCAATCGAAATCATCCACCTTTAAAGCCCAGAGAGGACTTCCCTGGTGGTGCAGTGGTTAAGAATCCACCTGTCAATGCAGGGGACACAGGTTTGAGCCCTGGTCCGGGAAGATCACACGTGCCGCGGAGCAACTAAGCCTGTGCGCCACAACTACTGAGCCTGGGATCTAGAGCGCACGAGCCACAACTCCTGAGCCCACACGCCACAACTACTGAAGCCCGTGCGCCTAGAGCCCGTGATCCACAACAAGAGAAGCCATCGCAATGAGAAGCCCAGCACCGCAACAAAGACCCAACGCAGCCAAAAAAAATAATGATAAATTAAAAAAAAAAATTTTTTTTTAAAGGTTTAAAGCCAGAGAGAAGAAAGCTCTCCTTGTCCCCTCTCTTTTCCACGGCCCCTCATCCAACCTGCCGACAAGTTCCTGTCCTTAAGATCTGTCTACTTCGAACCACATCCCAAATGCGTCTTCTTCCGGCACCTCTACTGCCACGCCCGTCTTCTCTCCACTAGACAGTGGTGACAGCCCCTGACTGCTGGGGCTGCATTTTCCCCGCCCTCCACCCCCATTGTCCACACAGCAGTCACAATAATGTTTTCAAAAATTTGCATTGTGGTAAAATATACATAACATAAAATTTACCATTTTAACCATTTTTAAGTTTTCATTTAGGTGGTTTTAAGTACATTCACATCATTGTGTAACCATCCCCAGTATCCATCTCCCGAACTTTTTCATCTTCTCCAGCTGAAACTCTGTGCCCATTAAACCCTAACTCCCCATTCTCCCCTTACTCCCCACTCCAGTAACCACCATGCTTTCTTTCTTTATTAACTTGATACTCTGCGTACTTCACATAAGTGGAATCATACAGTATTTGTCCTTTTGTGACTGACTTATTTCACTTAGCATAATGTCCTCAAGGTCCATCCATGTATCTGTATCATGTGACAGAATTTCCTTCCTTCCTGTGTATATATTATATCACATTTTTTTGAAATAACACTGTCAAAACATAATAATAGCTGATAACATAATGAACAATTTCTATGTACCTATATTAATTCATTGAATCCTTAAAATTACCCCAAGGAGTTACTACTACTATTCTCTTTCTGTAGTCAAAGAAACCAAGGCCCAGAAAATTTAAGGAACTTACACAATTATACCTCAATAAAGCTGGGGGTGGGGAGAAAAGAAAAAAAATCAGAGAAACCCAAACTGAAAGACACTCTAAAAAGTAACCGGCCTGTACTTTTCAAAGATATTGATGGTAAAAGACAAACACTAAGGAACTGTCTCAAATTTTAGAAGACCCCCAAGACACAGCAACTAAGTATAACAAATGACCCTGGTCTGGATCCCACACCAAAAAATTTTAAAATAGCTATACAGCACTTTATTGAGATAATCAAGGAATTGGAATATGGGATGCATATTAGATAAAAGTTTTGAAATAATTTAAAATTTCCCAAATATGATCATTAATCTGTGGATTTGTAAGAGAATATTCTCACTTCTGGGAATGCGTATAGGAAATACACACTGATGGGCATGATATAGGCACCTACATACAAATGGTTCAAAAAATATATATAAACATGTATATACAGGGTGAGATAGAGAGAGAATGATAAAGTCAACGAATTAAACAAGCAAACAATAAACACTGGAGACGTATCCCAACCACAGCAGGTTAATTTTGAAGGGCACCTTTTCCTGGCTAGTGACATGGTTTAACAGAGTGAGTTTAAATTTCACCATAGGCTTATTGGGCAAGCAGCATTCGCATGCCCCAGTGTTGTTAATTAGTGATCTAGAATTGCCCGACAACTAGGAGGAGACAACCTTCAGCAGAATTTAGGAGCAGTCGGTACAAAGGGACCATATCTTCACTGACTCTGTGTTCAGAGCTCTACTAATCCCAGTGTCCATGTGGATCGTTTTACGACACAAGTTGAGTTAGCCACTGGGCTTGATGCTGATGGAAAATACTCTAAGGCGAATAGCATAGATTTCTTGCTTATCTTAATAAGATTAGTATTTGCAGATAGGTCCCCGAAAACCACCCTATTTCTTTCATGACAGAGTTAAACAGATACTTGGAGGAGTAGAGAGAGGGGAACGCTAGCTCTGTGAGTCACACATCTGGGGACTTTCGTTGGCTAAGGTTGATCATCACAATCTAAACTATGGACAAACAGAATTAATCTTTCTATACGAACTTTTCCAAAAAATGTTACATTTTATTAATGATTGAAATACTCAGGAAAGTTGGATGGACACATGAAAAAAATACTTTTAGAGAAATTGAGCAAATGTGCATTTGCTTCTGAGCAAATCAGGGGCCTATAGAGTTGATCACGTCTAAGCCTTGAAAAAAAAAGGTGCTTCGCATTTATAGTTAGTTATACTCAGCCGGTTGTGGAAATAATTTCCGATTATGTTTTTCAAACACAAGGGTTCTAACTGGGGTGCAGAGCAATGCAGCGAATGTTCCCCTGATAAACGGGCTACAGTTACACAACCCCAAACACACCTGCTCCCTGGCTTCTGAGCTGGAATGGGAGAGGCCAAGAAGAGGGGGACCTTGTGGGCTCAGGGGGCAGATTGGGCAGATTTGGGAGCGAGCCTGGCAGCTTCCAGGAAGGGGAGGGGGCTGAACCCTACTGCTCTGAGACTAGAGAGACCTGCTTCTCCTTCTCGCTCCTCGAGGAAAAGGGAGCCATTCTTGGCCCAAATCACAGGGCACAGGGCCCACCCTGCATGCCCCACCATCAGCATTCCATGAAGAACAACAGCCACTTTTCTTATCAAACTAAACTCTGCACATTTTTCCCTTCTTTGTAGTTTATTGGACATATTGCCTGGTCACATGTTCACAGCTCTACAAACCAGAGAGAACTTAGGAGACGTGCATGAAAATAACTGCCCTTATTTGATGAGTGAGACTACAAATGGCCAGGGCATGAGTAGGGGCAGGGAGAGTAAAGGAGAAGATTGGTGTAATTCAAACGGGAACTGCATGCCTGCTTTCAGGCAATAAGTTAGGACTGGGAAGGAGAGACCATCCATGCAGTACTAACAAAGGATTACCAGAATTTCATGACACGACCTTGCTTTTAAAGGTTAGTCACTGAGTTAACCATAAGGGGCTGGGTGAAGCCAAGGCCACTTAAGAAGGTTTCTCTTCTCCAGGTGGAGGTTCAGTGTTGCCCTCCTGAATTTTCATCGGCCACTCTGTGAATGTGGATGAGTAATGACTTTTTTTCTTGCATTCTTTCTCTCAGCTTCTCGAAACCCCCTTGACCCTCTCTGCTCTGGTTTAACAATGAAATCAATGACATCCTTGCAACCTGAGGAAAGAAAAAGGAATCCCTCAGGTTCTCTTCTCAGAGGAAATTAATTTGGGTGTTCTCTAGCCAACACCTAAAGTGTTAAGATTTCTATAACAGATGAATTCTCAGCAGTGTAGGCAACAAACGAAAGACCCAGGATGCGTACACTTTTTACCTAAAAAGGCAAACTGCCTTAGCAACAAACAATCCATCTCATCTCCCCCCATAAGAAACTGAGAAAGATAAGCGTTCTGCTTCACCAACATCCATGCATGGACCTGGGAGTAAAAGTTTTCCATCTTAAACTCCAAGGACAGGTGTAAACAGAGGCTCAGCCTTCCTAAGAGGCTGGTTACAAAGGAGGACTAATCAGAAGCCTTTCATCTCTGACCCTTTACCTTTAGGTCTATTCTGGGGCATGGAGGTGACAGGGTTTGTGTCCTTTGTGCCCAAGGAAGTGACAGGCAGCCTGTTGATCAATACCCGCCTTTAGTAGTGTCTTCAGAACTTAGAAGAGGGGCCAGAAAATGAAGCAGAAATCGTCTATACCCAGGTCTGGGGAGAAGGAGGTTATCATCACATTAATTTCATTTCTAAAAAAGAAGAAACAACAAAGGCAAACCGATGACATTTGTGTTCATTGGGAAATGAGTGTGTTCCCTAAAGAAACGAGGACCTGAGAGTCCAGGCTTTAGTCAGTGCGATGCCCAAGACGAGGTGGGGCTGAGTCTCTGAGATCTGATACTACCTGCACTGTTCACCCGGGCAGCGATACTCAATTTTCCAAGAACCGCTAGCTGGACAATAATTTGTAGCAAAAAACATAAAAGGGAAGAATTTCCGACAACAAACCTGAGGCTTTAGGAATGAGCAGTTCAGTAGATAAATGTTTGGGAGAAATCAACAAAGCAATTAAGAGAATAGAAGGATTGATTTGTGGGGAAGATCATTCCTTTGATGTTTAGCTTGGCTAATCAATAATTCTTTTTTTCCCTTTTTTCACGTGGATTAAGGGACAAGAGAAGAGTAAAAGATTAAGATTAGTAACCTACCAATACCTGAAATAAACGATTTTACAGGAGAGACAGGAATTCCTTTTAAATGGTCCAACATAATTTAATAGATCTAAGAAATTAATTCAAAAAGTACTGTGTCACAATTTTTTTCTTTTAATGCCCCAGTCAGCTCTCTTTAATTACTTCTTATACTGAATATGCGTTCACTGGCTCTTTGTTAGTTTAAAATAGAAAAAAAATTACAACTTAAATTCTTAATAGAAGGATGTTTGAAATATGAAAACAATTGCTTTTAAGAAACAATAAAAACTCACCCCAGGAGATATTTAAATTACCTCAACACTATGTTGAATCAAATAGAGATGAAAGGACTGAAGTTGTCTCCTCCATTTCTGGTATATAAAAATTCTTGTGGGAAATGTGTTTTAAAATTTTCTTGACATATTTTCCTATTGAACTTCGCCCTTCTAATTAGCACAAGATTAAGATTTGCGGGGTCTGATTCTGACAACACAATATCAACTTAGCTCTTATTTGGTTTTTTTAAAAAAAGAAAAGGCCGAAGCTAGAGGCCGGCGCTCAGGAGCTGCCTTGTAGGGTCAGTAGCAGCATCGGGCGGTCGTGCTGATACCTGATTCGCACCTGCACCTGGTCTTCCTGCTTCTCCTCCGACTCTTCTCCACGTGCTTCTCGCAGGCAGAGGAGGCTTTTATAAGTACGCGTTGGATCATGTCGCTTGCCCCCTTAGAGGCCTCCCATCGTACTGGGATCAAACCCGAGCCTTGACGACACCTTCGAGAACCAGCCCGACGGCGATCTCCCTCTGCCCTCACCTCCATCCCGACTTCCCTTCCGACAGCGCCCCCTGCCCTCGGCCGGATGGCTCTTCCAGCAGATCCGGGCAGAGCTGACCCTTCCCTTCCCAGGCCTCGCTCAGGGGACCTGTGCTCAGAGGGCCGCCCCGGCCCAGCAGCACACGCTATCTCTTCTGGATTTCTCCGCATTTATTGCTCTCCTGCGTCATACGATTTATTCACTTATGCATTTGCCTTCTCCATTAGTTCATCCCATGAAAGCGTGACCGTGCAGTTTGCAGAGGCATATCCCCAGCATAGGGTAGCAACCGATGGGTATTTGATGGAAGGAAGGGGGGGGGGGAGGAAAGAAGGAAAGAAAGGAAGGGAGGGAGGGAGGAAGGAAGGAAAAAGAAAGAGGGGACGGAGGGAGGAGGAGTCATGCAGGGCGTGATCACAGGGCTCTGGAGAGAAGCATAAATACATACTAGGAGTTCCCGAAGAGCAGAGGCAATGTCTTTTTATTAGCAGCACACATACGCCTTGTGTCTAGCACATAACACAGCATTGGAAGATATTTGAGAGCAGAAACTGAACAAATGAGCTAAAGTTTACAACCCCGTTGAGGATAATCTCAGAAAGGTAACAGTGCCGTAACAACTCTGCAGCCTGGCGCTGCTCTAGGTTCTTCGCAGGATCAGCGCCGGACTAACCCTCAACAACCCGAGGAGAGGCGCCCTGACCGTTAGCCCTGTGGACAGCTGTGGGCCCCAAAGCACCATCCACAAAGGAGGTATGTGTCCCACGGCGTAAGCTCGTGAGTGGCAGGGCCAGTGTCCGAGGACACCGTCTAGTGCAGGATCCATGCTCGTTACCACGAGCCTCTCGTCACCGATGGGGTGGGATCCCACGGGAGACAAGGCTCACAGATGGGGGGGGCATGAGAACAGTCCAGAGAGCAGGTGGGGTAGGGGAGCCATGCGGCAGGTGTGGGGAGGCGCAGGTGGAGAGTTCCCACACCGTGTTCCAGATCTCCAGGGTGGATGGTCCAGGAGCACCTTTCCTGACTTTTTGTTTCTGTGCCCAACACCCAGTACTTATCCAGTAAATGCCTCTTGGCCTGGTAAGTAGAGGACGACTAGTGAAAAAAGTGAGATGAGATATAAGAAGGGTTGATTGGGTCCAGGCCACTGAGGGGCAAGGATTTGGGATGCATAGAGGAATAGAGTGAAATTATTAGGTGAATTATTGAGATGGTGCATGGGATGGACAGGAAAGAGGAGAATTTTTAGAGACAAACTAGGAAATGAAGGAACTTCTGTGTCCACTAGGGTAATGGAGTAGTGATAAAATAGTAAATTAATAAGATTAAGAAACTATTAGAAATGTCCACAACAGATGAAGGAATGAACAAATGTGGTCTACACATGCAATAGAATATGATTCAGCCTTAAAAAGGATGGAAATTCTGATACTTGCTACAACATGGATGAGCCTGGAAGATATTCTGCTGAGTGAAATAAACCACAAAATGACAAATACTGTACAATTCAGCCCATGTGTGATACCTGGAGTTGTCAAATTCACAAACACGGAAAGTAGAATAGAGGTTTCCAGGGGCTGGAGGGAGTGGGGAGGAATGGGGAGTGATTGTTTCATGGTACAGAGTTTCTGCTTGGGATGATTTTTTTTTTTAATAAATTTATTTTATTTTTGGCTGCGATGGGTCTTCGTTGCTGCGCGGGCTTTAGTTGCGGCGTGTGGGGGCTGCTCTTCGTTGTGGTGCACGGGCTTCTCATTGCGGTGGCTCCTCTTGTTGCGGAGCACGGGCTCTAGGCGCGCGGGCTTCAGTAGTTGTGGCTCACGAGCTCAGTTGCTCCGCGGCATGTGAGATCTTCCCGGAATAGGGCTCGAACCCGTGTCCCCTGCATTGGCAGGCGGACTCTTAACCACTGCGCCACCAGGGAAGCCCTGCTTGGGATGATTTTTAAAAGTCCTGGAAATGGAGAGTGCAGGCGGTTGTACGATCCAATGAATTTACTTAATACCACAGATCTGTACACCTCAGAATGGTTAAATTGGTAAATTGTATGTTATGTATATGTTACTACAATAAAAATACATACACACATACATAAACTATTAGATATGGGACGGAGAGAGTGAGAGGTGGAAGATGGCTCTGTATTCGGACTTGGATAAACGGGGGACGGCTGACGGGAGAGCAGGAGAGCAGCCAAGATGCAGGAGTTTGCTGGGACGCGTGGATGTGAAGGTGCCTGTGAGCCTTCCAGATGAATCTCCAGCAGGGGTTCTGTTGCCATCACCTGGCCCTCAGGCGAGGAGACGCCCTGGGAGGCTAGACCAACTAGGCCGTAGACTCACCCCACAGGCACGGGGAGGTGGTCAGCTCATGTATTCGCTGCTGGCATATTTCTAGGAGAAAACAACAGGCTATTGAGATGTTGTCTGCAGGGACTTCCCTGGCGGTCCGCCGGCCGGTTAAGACTCCGCGCTCCCACTGCAGGGGGCGCGCAGGTTCGATCCCCGGTCGGGGAATTAAGATCCCACAGGCTGCGAGGCACCGCGAAAAGATTTTTTTTAAAAAAGATGCTGTCTGGGTTGTAACCTGTGGGGATGTATCTTTAAGGCTGCGTTGAAGGAATTCACACCTGGAAGAAGGTATTGGTTCCTTCTAAGTGCTGGGCATGGCCCTGGGTTTTTCCCTTCGTGGGGAGACTCCCCTTCTGAGGCCGAGTCCTGGTCTCAGGCTGGGCGGAGTCACGTGGCCTGGAACAGACCTGCCTTCACTTAGGCACCCGGGACCCAGCAGGGCCACCCGGGCAACCCCGATAGAGTGGGTGGCTGCCTCACCACTCCTTGGGGCTCACAGAGATTTCCAGATGCCTTATCTAGGCCCTGGAATCAGCCTCGGGGGGCCTTTTGTACGGCGGCGAGCTTCACTCTTCCTGACTCTAAATAGCACCTCTGCGGTGGCAACACCACGGCAGGGTCACTTCTATGTTCAGTTCTTCAGGCTGAGCTTCTATAGGTTTATGTTAAACCAAATGTCCAGGGGATGTTTCCTTTCATTAATAGGATGGCTTCATCTACAAAGTGATGACAACACCCGCTCCCTTTAAAAATTGAGAAAAACTAACTCCCGCCCTTGTATATTGATACGTTGCCATCCAAACATTTTAATCTTAAATTTAAATAGTTGCAAAGGATGTGACCTCCAGTGTATTGGGAACATTTAAATTTGTGAATAAAAAAATATATATAACTGAATCACTTTGCTGTACACCTTAAACTAACACAACATTGTAAATCAACTATACTCCAATAAAAATTAATTTAAAAAAAAGACTAGCTGAACTAATGCACAAAAAAATAAATTTGTGAATAAAACTCTTTATGCACCCAGTGGAACACCTGAAACTAGCACAACATTGTTAATCAACTATACTCCAATAAAAATTAATTTTAAAAAAGACTAGCTGAACTAATCAACAGAAAGGTAAATTTGTGAATAAAACTCTTTACTCACTTTCCAATGGACCCAGTGGAATTCTAGTACCACAGTCATCTGTAACCTATCATTATCTGCTTTAAATACGGGAACAAGGTTTTTCAGAAACCGTCAGAAATTTGACAACCGTCCGTTTTCCACTCAAAAGCCACCTTTCCAGTCCACATCCCTTTCAGAATTTTATCCTCATGTAATATACTTATTTGCTTGAGAATTTATTTTACTGATCACCCATCATGTGTCCCTGGAAAAAATGTACGTAAGTTAAAACCTGATATTTTGAACAGAGGTACCATATGATCCAGCAATCCCACTCCTGGTCATATGTCCGGAAAAGATAAAAAGTCTAATTCTAAAAGATACATTCACCCCAATGTTCATTGCAGCACTATTTACAATAGCCAAGACCCGGAAGCAACCTCAGCGTCCATCGACAGATGAGCGGATAAAGAAGATGTGGTACATACATACAAGGGAATACTACTCAGCCATAAAAAGAATGAAATACTGCCATTTGCAGCAACATGGATGGACCTAGAGATTATCATACTAAGTGAAGTAAGCCAGACAGAGAAAAACAAATACTATATGATATCACTTATATGTGGAATCTAAAAAATAATACAAATGAATGTATATGCAAAACAGAAACAGACTCACAGACATAGAAAACAAACTTGTGGTTACCAAAGGGGAAAGGGGAGGAGGGACAAACTGGGAGTTTGGGATTAACAGATACACACTACTATATACAAAATAGGTAAGTAGCAGGATTTACTGTAGAGCACAGGGAACTATATTCAATATCTTGCAATAACCTATAATGGAAAAGAATCTGAAATATATATATATACGAATCACTTTGCTTTACACCTGAAACTAACACAATATTGTAAATCAACTCTACTTCAATTTTTTAAAACCTGATGTTTTTAATATTTCTTGTGATCAGGTGGTTTTAAGTTTTAAAAAGTTTATCCTGGATAGGATAATTGATACAAATTTTGCTAGAATATGATTGAGCAAAACAACACATTTCCCAATTTTGATAAATGATTATTAAATATGAAGGTAAAATTTCATTGAAAGTATCTCTTCATGAAATGCAGAGGTGGAGACATTGACTTGATAAAGGAAACAATATTTCAAATGGTTTCTTTTTTGATGGCTTAGAGATTATTGCACCTCAAGGCAGTGTGTCGCAATGGAATGCCCTTCTCTTTTCAACTGGGGTTGGGTTCATGTGAAAGCACAGGTAGATCTATACATTATAATCTTATAAGATGGATTATTAGGTGGTGGAGGAAGACGAAAGAATTCTAGAGAATCCCAGAGAGGTCTGATCTGTCCCTTGAGTGTTCATGAAGGCTTTGGAAAACGATGTGCTCCCAGGTACACTTGGGGTATTGGGTTCAGCTTTCACAACAGCCAAAGAGGAAGTAATCTCTCAGCTTCAACTAATGGAACCGTGGAACCAAGGCGGTACCTGTACTATTTCAGCCTCAAGGAGTGACCACAGTGCATGGCAAATGGCCAGGAAATAGCTTATGTTATTGTATTTATACTAGAAGTATAAATGGTCTTTCTCCCAGGGATTGTAGAAAAATACTTCAGCTAAGAAGTCTGTCTCCTTCTTCTAGCTAGCTGTCTAGAACGGAGATCTAGCCCGACTCAGTCAAATCTCCAGTGTTGCCCAGAGGTGAATTTAGTTGAAGTTAATGAAATTAAGTTTTAGGGTTTCCCACTCACATTGGCCCTTTCCAAAATCCTAGAACGGGTCAATTGTGTTCAACTGGTCTTTTCTTTTTTTTTAATTTGAAAAAATAAGATGTTTCACAGCAATCAGTTAAGATCTCTGCCTCTTTCCACTCTGCCTCTCCTCCATCACACTTCATCAGATGGTGCCCGAGTGGCCTTACACATTCGACATCTGGCTATGACACTGACGTCAGGGAAGATGATCTAAAATAACACGAAAACACTACAAGAAGAACATTAGTGATAAACTGGCTGCCTGTTTTCAATTCTCAACACATGTAAAAGTAGTTACTTTACAAGAAAACTTGACATGCCTTCACATCTTACACTCATAAATGAAAGAAACTTGATAGGGGCGTTCCAAAATTTGACAATACTTGTAAAGATTTACATGACATTGTCAATAACAAGTTGTGAAACTGAAAGAAATTTGTCTACACTATCAAAACTTTAAAAAATTGGTCAATCAATCTGAAAGAAAGACTGATTCATCTCTATATTCTCTCTGTAGAAAATGTTATTACAAAATCAATGTTATATAGAGAGCCATTTAATGAGCATGTCCCCAAAAAACATAGAAAGAAGGCATAGAGATATGTCAAACAATTAGTTAATAAACTATGTGAGGGTTGTTTTTGGATTTGGTGATTTTTTTGTGACGCACAGTTAACTTTTTAAAATTTGTAATTTGTAGTTCTTCTTTCTTATTCAAAATAAATATTTATACATAACATCCAGTGTACTAAAATACTAAAAGGACAGATGTAATAATATTAGGTATTGATCGAAATACTCAGTAGTTCTTTATTGTAATTATTGCTGTTTTTAAAAATTCCGAGAGGTTAAATATTTTATTTTTCTCATATTTGGGCTGCCCACTGTTATGTTAATAGATTTGATTTGTTGATTTACCATTAGATAGCATTTGTCTCTTGTCTTTAATAAATCATCTTTCTAATTAGAAATACCTAAACATTTCCTTTAATATTTTTCCTGATTGGCTATATGCTTATCTTTATATCTAGATATAATATCTAAAATGCCTAAACAAAAATTATATTCGTCAAAACAAAAATATTTCTATTTATTATTAATACCAAGGCATCATAATATACTCTCAGTTATAATTTCTATAATTTAAATTTATGCCACTTGGCTTGTAAATACAAATTTTACTGGTGGAAAAAGAAGCTGTTTACTAAACACACAAGTTCAGATGTCAGCCCTGGAGGAATATTGTGCATGCAAACTCAGAAAGATAACTAATTTTCCCTAAAAATCCTTGATTATTCAGGACTTTTCAGATTGCAGGTGACAGAAAATCCAACCGAAACTGATTTGAGTGAACATGGAGCTTCAGAGTCCTAAGTGGGGAGTGCGGGGAGGGCCCTGGTGGGGACCCAGGCCTGGGCCCCAGGTCACAACCCTGCCCTCCTCTGTGTGGGCTCCGCTCTCCAGCAGACGTTCCCCAGTGGTGGCAGGTCGCTTCCAGCAACTCCAAGATTACGCCTCACAACCTCAAACCCAGCTGAAAAAGGGAGGGTGCTTTTCTCTCAACAGTCCCAGCAGAAGCCGGGTCCCCTTAGCTTGGATGACTCGACCCAAGACCCAGCCCTGGGGCCAGCAAGGGGCACTGTGCCCAGGGGCCAGGGCTGACACGGTGCTGTTTTGTTAAAGACGGGGAAGTAGGGCTGGGCAGGGGAATAACTGCTCTGACAGATCATGAGGTGTGAGAGTCGAAAAGTTAGGAAAGTGGTTTTGTAGGTGCTGCTTCCAAGACGCCATGTGTGTGGGATGGCAGTGTGTGTGTGTGTGTGTGTGTGTGTGGTATAGATGGTGTATGTGGCGTGTGTGAGCGTGGTGCCTACATGGAGAACAAAGTGTGGGCAGTGAAACGCGTCCCCGGCGCCCGGTGGAACTGGAGTGGGTCCAGGCCTGTGGGTACCCGGCTGAAGCGAGGCCGTGGCTCCCTGTGAAGCCTTGTGAAGGAGCCGAGAAAACAGCTGCCGAAGCCAGCAGTGCGGGCGGGAGGGCGGGAGGGAAATGCAGATCGCGGAGCCCGAAGTGGGCACGCTGACATTTCGTGCGCTTCACTAACTCTACTTTGTGGCCTTCATAAATTTCACTCGGAATTACTGTCAGTGAAATTAATGAAATCACAGGCTGCTCAACAAAAGGCGTATCAACCTGTCGTTTTCCATGGGGTCAGTGAGACCTCAGCTTATCGTAGGTGTGCTTCATCCAGGGATGGGCGTGGAGTTTGCTTAAAGGACCTTTCAGGGATTTCACGAAAATTCTGTGTCCTGATCTTTCTCAAGAAAGTTCAGCGAACTTTTGGAGCTGGAAACCGTGCTTTAAAAAGGAAAAAAAAACCAAAACCCAAAAAACAAAACCCTTGGGTCAGGTCTGATAAATTGGTTTCGAGCTATACTTTTCCAGAATGAGACCCTCCCTCCAGCTTTCTTAAAAGATGTTTGCAAAAAGTATTTGTACTTTTATTGTTCCAAATAGAAACAGAAAATGGAGAAGACAAGGATTCTTTGAAACATATCACTTCCAAAATGCAAGATGAAAAATAGGCATTATACAGATGTTATTATCCATGTTTCTTTCCTGAAGGCTAAAGCATATGTGTGCAAACACATATGTGTTTGAGTGTATCGATAGAATACTTAACTTGAAGACTTTTTAAGAAAATTTCTACTAGTACAGCATAGCCATTTTCCTCAATATTACCTAAGTTAGAAAATAGAATTTTACTTTACTAATGGAAAAAGATTCATATATGTTATATAAAATGATCAAGCCCCACATTAAGGAAAAACACTGTCTGCTTGTTCCAGATCAAAGGACAATAGCAAAATTGAGACCAAATTTACACTGGAAATTAAAATTTTTATTTCCTTTGCCAGTTCTACAGTTTACTGCTTAAGGATGTAATTCAGGTTACCTCTATTTCTCCATGTGGAGACGGCTGTTCTCTCTTAATTATTCTAAGATTTGAAGAACTAACTATGATCCTGAGAAAGGGAGAATTAACGTTCTGTTCTCACTATTAATTTTGTTTTCTTTCCAAGAGTTCATTATGAAGTGTCTTTCCCTGGATCAAGTGACCCTATCTTCCCACCATTCCAAACAGGGCAAGTAGTTCCTCTTAAGGTAACTTGTTTCCAGGAACTACTCTAATCTTATACCAACTTCTCATCTTCCAGATCAGATCAAAATGAAATATTTGAAGTATCACACCGATATGTGTGTACACATGTAGAATGAAGGAACATTTCAAAAATGAAAATATGTACTAATTGAACTAGCAAAAGATGGCATTCTTAAATAATCAACATTTTCTTGAAAAGAAACTTTCAAAAATAGTAACAAAGGCTGCATTTCCTAAGTTCTGTGTGAGCAGAACTGTGTAAGTACTTCACAATGATTTCCTTTTTTAATTTTTATTGAAATATAGTTGATTTACAATGTTGTGTTAGTTTCAAGTATACAACAAAAAATTGAAATATAGTTGATTTACAATGTTGTGTTAGTTTCAAGTATACAACAAAAAATTGAAATATAGTTGATTTACAATGTTGTGTTAGTTTCAAGTGTACAACAAAGTGATTCAGTTATACATATATATATAAATATATACATTCTTTTTTACATTCTTTTCCGTTATAGATTTTTGCAAGATTTTTGCAGGGAACTATACTATATTGAGTATAGTTCCCTGTGTTATACAGTAGGTCCTTGTTGGTTATCTATTTTACATATTGTAGTGTGTATATTTTAATCCCAAACTCCTAATTTATCCCTCCCCCCCACCTTTCCCCTTTGATAACCATAAGTTTGTTTTCTATGTCTGTGAGTCTGTTTCTGTTTTGCAAATGAGTTCATTTGTGTCATTTTTTTAGATTCCACATATAAGAGATATCATGATATCTGTCTTTCTCTGTCTGACTTACTTCACTTAGTATGATAATCTCCAGGTCCATCCATGTGGCTGCAAATGGCATTATTTCACAATGATTTTCTTATTCAGACCCCATAACAACCCTATGAACAAAGGGCTGTGATCCTCAGTTTATACTTAAGTGGACTGAAGTTCAGACAAGTCTCATCACTTGCCCAAACTTACACTGCTTTTGCAGGTGCAAAACTAGAATTCAGGGGGAGGTGTGATTCACTGATAAAGGTCGGGTTAAAACCATCATAAACTACTGATCCCATGTTATTTCTTTGATAATTATCAAACGCTTAGAAGGCAAAAGACTTGCCAAAAGGGCTGGAAGTCGCGTGGAGAAGTTGGAACCTGGTACATGGCTGGAAGGAAAGTGAAACGGTGCAGCTGCTGTGGAGAACAGGATGGTGAGTCCTCAAAAGTTAACACAGAGTTACCGTACAATCCAGCAATTCACTCCGGGGTCTACTTCCAAAGGAACTGAAAGCAATGTTTTGAAGAGATGCTTGCACATCAATGTTCATAGAAGCATTATTCACAAGAACCAAAAGGTGGAAGCAGCCCAAGTGTCCACCGACGGATCAACGGATAAACAAGATGTGGTCCGTCTATACAGTGGAGTATTCTTCAGCCTTAGGAAGGCCTGACATTCTGACACAGCTAGAACATGGATGAAACTTGAAAACATGCTAAGTGACACAAGACAGTCATGAAGACGACCAACTCCGTGTGATTCTACTTAAATGAGGCACATAGTGTAGAGAAGCCAGATTCACAGCAACAGAGAGTAGAATGGGGGGCTCCAGGGGCTGGGGGAGGGGGAGTCAGTGTTTAAGGGGTACAAAGTTTTAGTTTGGGAAGATGAAATCGTTCTGGTGATAGATCGTGGTTGCACAACCATGTAAATGTACTTATTGCCAATGCAGGGGACACGGGTTCGAGCCCTGGTCCGGGAAGATCCCACATGCCGCGGAGCAACTAAGCCCGTGTGCCACAACTACTGAGCCTGAGCTCTAGAGCCCACGAGCCACAACTACTGAAGCCCGCGCGCCTAGAGCCCGTGCTCCGCAACAAGAGAAGCCACCACAATGAGAAGCCCGCGCACCGCAACGAAGAGTAGCCCCCGCTCGCTGCAACTAGAGAAAGCCCGCACACAGCAACGAAGACCCAACACAGCCAAAAATAAATAAATAAATAAATAAATTTAAAAAAAATGGTTAAGATGGTAAATTTTATTTTACCACAGTTAAAAAAAAAAAACTTGCCAAAGTCTTAGCACCTTGTCATGGAGATTTAGTCACCTCTAGTTAAAGTCTTCCGTCTTTTCAGGGCTGTTTCAGGATGAAATCTTGAGAATCATAGATTTTGTCTGCTAATACCCTAACTCTCATGATAATCTGGTCTGTGGACGTGTGTACCAACTTAGTGAGCAAATCTCCCTTTAAGAGCTTATTTATAAAGTCACATCATGTCCCTTCCCTCAAGCGGTTTGATAGCATCTGACTCGACAAACAATCACGCTCTAAGGCAGATGATGACTAAGAGGAGGGACATTAGCAGCATTGGCCATTTGGCAGCAACTGTGCCAAGCATTTTACATACATTAGTTCCTTTAATCCTCAGAATAATTTCAGGAGCGTGGTTCTACTATTATCTCCACTTCACACTCAAGGCACATCTTGGAAAGTTTGCGTAAATGGCCTAAGGTCACAGAGCAAGTAATCGTTGAAGCTGATGGAGAAAGGAGAGGGGAAGGTAGGACTGTGGGCAAGTCTTCCTGGAGGAGGGTGGGTTGTGAAGGGTGGGTATCATCTCCAGGAAGAAATTCAAGGAGACAAGAGCTTATGTGTGTTTAGCTGACTTAAAAGTTACAAGCTCACCCAACCGTGAGCCCATTTTGTGTGATAATAGTGCCAGTAAACTGTGCACATGAAAGAAGGTATAACTTCAACTTCTGATACAAAGGAGCTGAGTTCTGACTCTAATTTCAAAAATCGGAAGCCTCTGCCTCATGGACTTAGATGAGTGCATTTTTTCATATTTTCTTTTCAAAGAATGAAACTATATAAACACAGAGAAGTATAGACAGAATAACATAAGAAACACTCTAGAATCCATCACCTAGCTTAGTCAATTCTTGTATTTGCTTCTGTTACAAATAAGTCTATATTTCTATATATCCACATCTGTTTAATATATAATGTTGTAGACAGTCCCCTTTGACAAAACATGATGCTGCAGTTCAATTGCATCAGAGCTTGTAAGCGACAAAAGAAGAGGTAAATTTAGAGTCCCAAAATTGAAGAAAAGATCCTACCGCTCAGAAAAGCAGGATATGGAGGGATAAGGGGGAGAGGTGGTCCACGAATTCTAAAAAGGATGATCCCTGAGGTATGCAAGGTGCATTTGCAAAGGCATCCCTAAACACCAGGCGTCCAGTACTCCACAGAAAACAGAATGGCATGTCCACAAATTCCCTTAATATGTCCCTTTGTTAGAAATATTGACTCATGTTACGACTAGAGCTCTGTAACTAGCCTGTAAAGATGGAAATAATGGTGGTTTCTACAAAATGAGATCATCTTGCTGCAAAACTGCCCGTCAGTGAGAGCAGTTGCAAGGCACTTGCTGATTAGTGACCTCTGGGGCTTGAATAACTTGGAATTTGTCGTGATTCACTGAAATTTAACTTTGCACTTCCCGTGAGAGTATTTACTAGTAATTTTTTTTTAAAAAGCACAGAATTGTACATTTCATTTTATTTTATTTTATTTATTATTATCTTTGGGGAGCCATGCCACACAGCTTGTGGGATCTTAGTTCCCCAACCAGGGATTGAACCCGGGCCATAGCAGTGAAAGCCCCGAGTCCTAACCACTGGAACTGCCAGGGAATTCCCAATTTTTTAAAGTGACCAAAGGAAAGGTGCGGCCTGCTTAAAAGTGGCATCAATGAACAGGAAGAGCTCCTGGAAAATCATCCCATGCAAACCCTGCTGTCAAACCATCAGTGTGATAATCATATTGTTTCTCTGTCTTCTCCTTATTGGGTAATAATAATAAAGAATATTATCGTATATCCATAGCTACCTATCTACCTATCAACATCTTTATTTTTATTTATTTTTTTGTTGAAGTATAGTAGACTTACAATATTATATTAATTTCGGTATACAACATAGCAATTCTATATTTTCATAGATTACATGCCATACAAAGTTATTATAAAATATTGACTATATTCCTTGTGCTGTACATTACCTCCTTGTAACTTATTTTATGCAGAGTAGTTGGTACCTCTTAATCCCCTTCACCGATTTCGCCCCTCCCCTCAACCTTCTCCCATCTGGTAACCACTGGTCTGTTACCTGTATCTATGGGTCTGTTTTAGTTTTGTTATATTTGTTCATTTGGTTTATTTTCTAGATTCCACATATAAGTGAAAATATACAGTACTTGTCTTTTGTTGGCTTATTTCACTGTTTAGTACATCTTTCTGTTTATTAAGTAAAATAGTCAAATGTATCCCTTCCTTCCCTTTTCTATTAGTAGAGATGCTCTATGAACATAAAAGCAATAAAATTAGATTTCTTCAAATAGTCTACATGTCAAATTACCTTCGATCCAACTAAGGAAAATTTTGATGTAGTCAATAAAATCTGCCCATCTTTTCACAAATATTATTGCAAATATATTTTATCCACATAAGAATTTCTCTAATAATGTTTAAAATATCTATATATCTGTCTACGTCTAAAGCTATATAGTACGTACTTTGCTAAATCTCTTCGTAAAGGTCCACAGCAAGGAATTCAGTCAGCTCATAGTTACTTGTGGATGGCTGATAATAAAATATTGATAGTTTAGCAACTGATTGGTATGATCACTGGTTGACTGAAATTGTTTGGTTTCTTTATTAGGCAGATGGAATCTTAGCTTTTAAAAAGGAGAGGGCAGGTGGGGTGGTGAAAATGTTCTAGAACTTGGTGATGGTGGCACAACTTTGTGAATTTACCAAGTGCCACTTTGAAATGGTTGAAATGATGAATTTTATGTTCTGTGTATTTTTCCACAATAAAAAGAAAAAACGGTATTTTATTCTGTCCTCCTTGCAAAGGATACCCCTGTCCAGCCTGACAGTCCCTTTTTTTTTTTTTTAATGTTTATCTTCCTTTTTTTTTTTTCCTCTTTTTTTCTGGCAGTGGTATCTGCTCTGAGGTGGATAACACCTGATTTAAATCCTGACTCTAGAACACAGCTGAGAAGGTCATTCCCAGAGGAATAGGAAACATGGCAATGTACCGGAAGACTGGAAGCAATTTAGCATCTGTCTGTCTGTGAAAATTTGGCTGATAATATTCACTTTGTTTTCTACCACTGAGCTCCCATCAGGCCGGCAAATCAAAAGGGGAGACAAGACACCCCCTGGTCTGCACTGCCGACACACGCCCCGTGCGAGCTGGCCTCCTCCGGCAGTGGCTGGCTTTCTAGACGACACATAAACAAGTGTCTTTGACAGAAAGGCCCGGCGGTTCCAGGTCCTGACGATAGCACACGCTAACAAAGCAGGGAAGTGGGGACTCCCGTCTATTTACAAAGCCTACGTGCTGGAAAGGACACAGATAAAGCCGTTCCCAGGAGGCGACTTCAGCGCAGCCCAGCCGTGCCCTCCTCGCTCCTGCTCCTCAGAGGGCACCCAGGCCGAGCAGAAAGGACAAAGTTTTAGCCTTGACCGCACGGCAGGAGACGTTGAAATTCCAGCCCCCGTGGAAGGATCCTCTACAAACTGGGGGAGCGTTCAACCGCCCACCCCCTAGCCCCGCCCTGCCCACACCTCCAGGGCACACCTGTGAAAGTGAGACAACCTAGAGGCGCCAGCCCCCTAGACCCAGCAGGTAGGCAAAGAAGAGGATGCTGCCGTGTCCAGGTTGACGGCGGCGAACCATCGAAGGAGCAACCATCCTGATGCTCCTTCCACCTTGAAAGAGGATGAGATGGAGGAAGGGGTGGGGCGAGGGGAGAAGAGCTCCGCCCCCCACTGACAGCGTGGCTCTCCTTTCGTCAAAAGTCTTCCTTCCCTCAAGGGGAACTGACGTATTGTGAGCCCCAGCTCTTGGGTCATGACCGGATAATTCATGTAAATTACCATCAACTGAATTCCCAAGTCTCTGAGAGTAGATAGTATCCAAATTTTATAGATAAAGAAATAAGGGCTCAGAAAGTGAACAATTTGCCCACGATGACCCAGCTAATAAGCGCCAGACACCACGTGCTGTCAGCTTGGTGGTGCAGTGATGCCCTAGAAAACAAGCTAAGCTGGATGATTTGAAAACAGGATTGGAGTTCTTGGGAAACAGTTTCCATGCCTACCCTAAGCTGAAATTCCCCTACATTAAACCGAAATGCGTGCGGTCGCTCTCCGGTCAGCACCCGAAGCTGCGAGCCCCGGTGTCCGCTCAATTCCCTCCTCTCTTGGCTCCGCAGCCTGTCACCAAAACCTAACAACCGTGCCTCAAATCTGAGTGCGTCTCTCCGTCCCCGCGGCCTCCTTCCACGCTGGGCCCTCGTCTCCACGGACCTTTTCAGGCCTTCTCAGGTCTCTGACCCTGCAGCCCGTCGTCCACGCAGTCACAGAGGGGCTGGGGGACAACGGTCATGCCACTGCCGCCGAACCTCTACTGGAAACTGCTGCCCACGGGAAATCTACGTGCACCGGGACAGGCAGCCCTCGATCCTTTCTGGAGCAAGCAGGGTTCCAGTAAGAAGTCCACATAGAAGGTCATGACGATCTGGCTAGACGTGGCCTTCCAGCTCATCGCCCACCGCTCTCCTACCCGGTCGTCCAGCCTCCCCATTTCGGCCCGGAACCGGGCACACTGATCTTCTTGCGGTCCACTTTTGGGGCCCCCTGCGTTTGCCCACAACACTCTCTGTCTGCGGTTCCCTTCTCCTTTCCCTGCCCGGCACGTGCCTGCCCGTCCCTCCTGAGTCAGAGAAGGATGCTCTCCCCTACAGACACCGTGGCACGCGCCCCTAGGCAGAGTGGGACGCTCCAGCCCCGGACCCCCAAAGCACATCCCCCAAAGAGCACTTACTACACTGCACTTTCAGTATCAGCTTCACGTCTGTCTTCCCCACCAAGCTGCGGATTTCTAGATTATGCCTTATTAACGTTTTTACCCAGGCGCCAGTACTTGGCATGTAAATAGTAAGTGCGAATCCAGCTTCTCTAGAAGTGGAATAGATGGATGTCTATGGGATGTATCTGTGCGTCTGATACAATCACAGCATCCCTCTATCTCAAAATCATATTTTCAAAGAGGCCCAGGACCTCAGTTTCCAGTACTAGGGGGCTGACTGTTATTCCGGGGGTACCAGGGGTAAACCTCAGGACTGGTGATGCCTTCTCTAAGCAAAAGACGCTCCCAGTAGCTGACATGGAGGGCAGCGTCCAGATCCCTTTCCTCACCTGAGGAAAGGCAACGCCCCGCCCCCCTCCCCTGCCCCTCAGGTTACAAACGAACAGCCAAGTGAATGTGAGTTTACCTCCTGTTTCTTCCCCTCCTTCCTCTTTGGAACAACTACTCTTCCTGCCCTTTTCCATCCTTTCTGCTTGGTTTGCATTTCCATTTGGCCTCTACTGTCTTTGTCCCCTTCTCTCAGCCCGTCTAGACTGGTGAAGCCACTCTAAACTGCCTCAGAACTCAGAGGTGGGACACGGGGCGTCCACCCCAGCTTGACCCCCTCACCAGCCCGACACCCCGGAGAATACACAGCTTCTCAGAGCCTCAGAATCCTCGTTTACGAAGAGGATACCGCATCTTCACCACGTTCGTCCTGCTACTCTGAGCTTTTGCTTTTCTTGGCCCTTATTTCTTTATGTTGACTAAAATTTTACACTCTGAATTTATGTAATCTACTCAAATACTACTGTTGATGAGATAATTAAAAACATACATAATGAGTCTTTAAGAGTTACAAAGATTTAACCAGATAAATCTGTAATGGATTTAGCACAGTGCCTGGCAAGTGTTAGTTCACTTTCAATATTAGTTCTCTTCCAAAAAGGAACCCTTGTGCACTGTTAGTGAGAATGTAAATTGATACAGTCATTACGAAAAACAATATGGAGTTTCCTCAAAAAACTAAAAATAGAACTACCGAATGATCCAGCAAACCCAATTCTGGGTTTATATCCAAAGGAAATGAAATCAGGATCTCAAAGGGATATCTTTACTCCCATGTTTATTGCAGCATTTAAGAGAGCCAAAATATGGAAACAACTAAGTGTCTGTAAGTGGGTGAATGGATAAAGAACATGTGGTCAAAATATACAATAGAATATGATTCAGCCGTTAAAAAGAAGAAAATCCTGCCCTTTGTCACAACATGGATGAAGCTGGAGGGCATTATGCTAAGTGAAATATACCAGACAGAGAAAGACAATGCTCACTATATGTGGATTCTAAAAATGTTGAACTCATAGAAGCAGAGAGTTTCTACATCTACAGTGGTTACCGGGGCTGGGGGTAGGGGGTGGGGGGATAAGAAGATGTTGGTCAAAACGTACAAACTTTCAATTATAAGACAAATAAGTTCTGTGGATCTAATGCACAGCATGGTGACTCTAGCTAATAATACTGTGTTGTATAGTTGAAATGTGTTAAAAGAGTAGATTCTAAGGGTTCTCACCACACACACACAAAAAGGTAACTGTGAGGTGATGAATGTGGTAATCATTTCACGATGTATATGTATCATCCCATTGTACACCTTTCAAAAAAATCACATTGTATACCCTAAATATATATGATTGGTCAATCATGCCACAATAAAACTGGGAAAAATTAGTTCTCTTATGAGCTCTCATAAAATATTAGCTGTTCAGTTACTTCACAAAGTTCTTTTTCCTCTCCATTTTAATCTCGCAATTCTAACATGAAACGGTGATAATAGCCTGTGTTTACATAAATAAACTTGTTTAGTGCTGACTCTGTGAAAAGCACTTTACAGATATTAACTCATCCAATCCTGCAGAGGAAGCTCCTAAGAACCTTTTGACGTATCACTGTTCTTTGCCCCGTTTTTATGGGTCTAGTAACCGGCCCAAGTCTCAGAGCCAGTGTGCAAGCAGGCAGGCTGACCCCTTAGCCTGGGATTTCGATTCCAATGCTGAACTTTCCCTACTTGGCAATTTGGGGGAAACGATGAATTAGCTCCATCCATACCAACCCCTCCCCCTCTAATTAAAACGAAGCATTTTGGTTTGCCCAGTTCCAAGATACAGTCAGAAATGCTCCCCGGCTCTGCCCTGAGGGAGGGTGGCTACACGTTTTTGATTGAACTTTTCCTCTTGACCCCTGAAAGCTTCGGTCATGATCCAAGGACTAAAGCTCCGATGACTGTGGATGAGTTTGCTTCCTGGGAGTGAGTCTGACGGCCCAAGGAGCAGCCAAGGAACCCCAGCACGGAGAGTTGGAAACCAACTGGTCAACCATCAACCGGAAAGCTTCCAGACCTGGGTCAGCCCTGGTTTGCACCCAGAAACAAACCACGCAGGCATATGCTGCTGTTCTTTCTTTCCTGTTTCTTCTCTTTTATGAACCGGGCAGATTTTGTGCCATCTCCACTGGCTGGGTGATGCGAGCCATTCGAGCTGTCCAGAGAAAGGATGATGACATGGAATTCCTGAGTCCTGGGCAGCAAAGACTTGTCCTTCCCACCCCACCTCTAGCCCCAGTCACGCCCTAGCCCCATAGTGAGAAGGCTCGTCCATTCCAGGTAGAGAGGCACTGGGAATGATGGCTAACACCAGCCCATCGCCAAGGCCTCCAGGCCCCTCGCCCACGCAGGGGCTCGGCCGTGATCTCACTCCCAGGGGCTCTCCCTCCAGAGTCCTGGCCGAACGGCTCTTGTTAGCATGTGAGTCATAATAAATCAACATCCAAAGGGAAGGGAAGGTTTATACACTCCACATGTCACGCTCAGGGTAATTTGAAATTTGGGGGTGCAGCTGGTCTAAACTGAAGCGTTTTTTTTGTAATTTGTTTTTTTAGCTTTAAGATTCCCATGGAATCTAAGGACAGTTTGCAAATAAGGAAATCTAAGGAAACTGTCTGAGGACAGTTTACAAATAATCCTCCTTGTGACTTTAGTGACAGATAAGAATGGTTTGTAATTAGCATCTTCAGGCCTCATAAACACGTGTCTGAGCAAAAGCAGTTGACTTGCCTAAGAGGAATAAACACTTATCTCGTAATGCAGTGAAGCCGTTTGGCAAACCTTCTCTCCTCAGCTTGGTAGGTTGCACACAGATAGTTCTGCTTTGCTCCCTACGAATTAGCACAGACTCCAAGAGAACAGGATCTTTTATTAATAAGTATATGCTGTACTTCTAACGGTCTGTCCTGGCCATGCTAATGACAGACAGTGAATCAGGATTTGACTCCTAGGTCTACTTCTTGCTCTGATATCTAAGGACAGAAGCTGAAAACTCTGAATCCCCATTGCACAGTATTGAGAATAGATGTTAACTATTTGTTGATGATGGAAAGGGTGCAGCTGAAGAAGAGAAGAAGGAGGAAGAGGAGAGTGATCATTATTTTCTGAACCATAAATTGAAAGTAATAAAATTAATCACCAGACTCACTGGATTGGATGAAGTCTTTTGAGCAAGACAGTTTCTTAAACATCCTGACCCTTCAGGATTAAAGGGAATCGTAAAAAAAAAAAATTAATTAATTAATTTAATTTAATAAATGGAATTGTAAAAGTATGTTTAAATTCAAGGTATCTAAAAAAAAATTCAAGGTATCTAAAAATGAATGTTAAATATGTATTTTATGATTAAGACATACAATGAAGGTAATTATATGGATAACATAGTTATCGGCTAAGATCATCAGAATGAGGGTTCATACATATTGAATAGAAATAGAACATGATATTGTGATTCTAGAATGCTAAAAATCTGTAAAACAATTAATTTGATGATCTTCACCCAAAATCGCAACCTTAGAAATCTAAGATTATGAGACAATAAGTTCTAGGCAGATAGCTATTTAATTTTCACTCTAGCAAACTGTTTACGTGAATATAAATGTTTCTTTTTAAAAATCTTATAAAGAAAAGACAAGAACACTCACTAGTCTTGTAAAACCAGAATACATTTCTGATGACTATTTTACTTTTACTATTTTTTTAGAGGCATGCCACTACAGATATCTGGGTGATTACATACCCACTAATGTATTTCCCCTTCATGTTTATTTTGGAAAGATGGCAGGTTATTTTGAAAGAAAGGAAGAAAAAACAGACTACAGAGGAAGCAGAGTTGCCTTGTATCTCATAAGGCAACGGATTGCTAAAATTACCAGACTTCACGGAAAAGAGCGCAAATTCATTTCTTTTGCACATTTTCTTAAGTTTCAACGGACTTATAACAAGATGATACACCCATAGCACTGAGGAGAAAAGCCCAAGGCCAAAAAATAATAAGAAAAAAACTTTAATTTTGGAATTTTTTCCTGGAGCACAAAACCAATAGTGAGAATGGTGACATTGTTCCTGAGCTTTAGTTATCAGACAAAACTTTCTCCTGACACTTACCAGACTAATTCAGTTATATCGCTGATTATAGCACTGATAAATCAGAGAGATTAGATATCAATACAAAAAAATATAGGAGAGATAAATTAGGAGGTTGGGATTAAAATATACACACTACTATATATAAAATAGATAAACAACAAGGACCTACTGTATAGCACAGGGAACAATATATTGTAATAACCTATAAAGGAAAAGAATCTGAAAAGGAATATATATTATATATATTATATAGAACTAAATCACTGTGCTGTACACCTGAAACGAACACAACACTCTAAATCAACTGTACTTCAATTTTAAAAATGTGTAAAACAAAAACAAACAAACAAAATGTAGTGTAAGTGTTACAAATCAAAGTTTGAGTCTTAGTTAATATTCCTGCCCAGTAACTGGATTTACTTGCCCCGTTCACCCAGTCTTTTAACAGAATTGACTAGGCACTTACTATGTGCCACAAAACTGATACAAAAGTAAATTAAACAGAATCCCCGCCTCCACAATGCTCACAGTCTGCCCGTGTGGCCTTGTATACGGCAGGGGAAGTCATGATAAACAGCTTCTGGGAGTTGAAGTAGGTTATAAAGCATCAACTCCTCAACGATTCATTGAGTGGATTTCTAAAACGATTCATTTTTATCTTCCTGAAAAGGAGGCAGATTTTACATTGATTTACCTCTGGAAAAAAGTGTCTTTCCTCCAACGATGAAAAATTTCTACTGTACAACATGATTTTAATTGTGTCTCTGCAGGAAGGAACAGGTCCAGGATGATCAAGACGTTGGTTGTAATCAGTGACCTCTTCCAAGATACCTTGAACTTTCTTTTGTTGATTGGACCTTCTAAAAGTGAGCTGGGAGTCAGGCTCTTCTGGCCGGCACCCATTTTAAACATCACTTAATCGCATGATGCGACAATTTGTTATCAGATGACCCTGTGCTCATACACAAACACAGCCACTATCACGCACAGACAGGCCAGAATCTGGCAAAACCTTGATGAAACAGAAATAAACACAATGTGTAGTGCATATTAATAAACTCAGGCATTCCGGCACACACGAGCATTACAAACACCCTGGAAAGGAAAGTGCTGTGAGGCTAGGTTTCCTTATATGAACCTGACCATCAATATAAACAAGGACAGATAAAAGGGAAAGAGGTGAATCTTTTGAAACCTTGTATCACTTCAATCTTGGAAATAACAATTCCTCTCTTAAGAACTAATAGTTTCTGTAGTATGTCATTTTCTCCAAAAGAGGGGATGAAGTTATAGCAAGGTTCTTGCCTTCCTGCCTGGGATTTTACTCATTTAAAGGTAATTGGAGGAAGTAAGCCAGAAAGAGAAAAACAAATATCGTATATTAACGCATATATGTGGAATCTAGAAAAATGGTATAGATGAACTTATGTGCAAAGCAGAAATAGAGTCACAGACGTAGAGAACAAACATATGGATACCAAGCGGGGGGGGGGCGGGGATGGGATGGATTGGGAGATTGGGATTGACATATATACACTATTGATACTATGTATAAAATAGATAACTGATGAGAACTTACTGTATAGCACAGGGAACTCTACTCAATGCTCTGTGATGACCTAAATGGGAAGGAAATCCAGGGAAGAGGGGATATATGTATACGTGTGGCTGATTCTCACAACACTGTAAATCAACTATACTCCAACTTTAAAAAAAGAAAGAAAATAATGATTAAAAAAAAGGAATTGGAGGGAACTATACTATACATATACATATATATATGTAACTGAATCACCATGCTGTACACCTGAAACTAACACATTGTAAATCAACTATACCTCAATAAAATTAAATTAAACTTAAAAAAAGATAAAAATAAATAAATAAATGCATAAAATCAAGGTAACTGGAAAGCGCATTAGATGGAGGTTCTCAAAAGCCAGTGTGCAACATAGTTCCAGCCTCAGGGCAAAGTCTGACTGATCCAAGACAACATGAAAAACAAGGACACTGGAATGAAAAGATAACTTTTTAAAAATTTATTTATTGGGCTTCCCTGGTGGCGCAGTGGTTGAGAGTCTGCCTGCCAATGCAGGGGACACGGGTTCGAGCCTTGGTCTGGGAAGATCCCACATGCCGCGGAGCAACTGGGCCCGTGAGCCACAACTACTGAGCCTGCGCGTCTGGAACCTGTGCTCCGCAACAAGAGAGGCCGCGATGGTGAGAGGCCCGCGCACCGCCATGAAGAGTGGCCCCCACTTGCCGCAACTAGAGAAAGCCCTCGCACAGAAACGAAGACCCAACACAACCATAAATAAATAAATTTTTTTAAAAATTTCAAAACCTTTAAAAAAAATTTTATTTATTTATTTATTTATTTTTGGCTGCGTTGGGTCTTTGTTGCTGCGCGCGGGCTTTCTCTAGTTGCAGCGAGCGGGGGCTACTCTTCGTTGCGGTGCGCGGGTTTCTCATTGCGGTGGCTTCTCTTGTTGCGGAGCTCGGGCTCTAGGCACATGGGCTTCAGTAGTTGTGGCACACGGGCTCAGTAGTTGTGGCTTGTGGGCTCTAGAGCGCAGGCTCAGTAGTCGTGGCGCATGGGCTTAGTTGCTCCGTGGCATGTGGTATCTTCCCGGACCAGGGCTCGAACCCGTCTGCCCTGCATTGGCAGGCGGATTCTTAACCACTGCGCCACCAGGAAGTCCCTAATTTTTAAAAATTTTACTAGTTTGTGAAATTAAAAATCTGGGAACCAATGGGTTAGAGTATTCGGTTCTTCAGCAACAGAAAATTAGACTTGAGAGTCAAAGAACCAGAAAATAAAGGTTCATGATAAAATAACTTTCAGACCGTTACATTAATCTTAACTTTTAATATATACAATACATATAATTATTAAGCATTCATATGCTACCCAACATTTTATATTTCTATCAAAGAGTAAACTGATACTGATAGAATTTGACTGCACTGATGCAGGGAACTTTCCTCGGCTGTCTTCATAAGCCCCAAACAAGCCATGGAAGGTCCATTATTAGTATGCAGGAAAGCTAACATGCATCAGACACAGCAAAATTAAGAGGCACTGCAAACTCAGTAAACAAACTTTAAAATGTATTTTAAAATAAAATCTAAAGTAAATTTTAAAACAACAAATACACACCCTCCAACAGTTGGTTGAGAATACTTGAAAAGCATTTCAGTTTGGGGGTGTTAGGTCAAGTTAAAACATAGGGAGAAAATTTCACATTGTTTTTTAAACATTTTAGTAGTCCAAAGCCTTTTTGGTGTAAGCAGTATTCTGCATTTCTCTGCAATTTATAAAAACTCCGTAGTTATAAAATCTGCTCATGGGAGCGCCTAAATCTGAGGCAGTTGTCAAAAAAAGAATAATTCAGTTAGATTTAATTTGCTGCAGATCCTTCTCTAAAGACTAAAAATAAGATTCTCCTAAAGGCTTCCTGCCCACCAACCCCTCAAGTTAACGTCTCATGTCCCTCTAATTTGAGGATGAAACCTCGTCAGTCTCTGAAACAGGTCCTTCAAGAGTCACCAGGTGCCACGACCTGCCGTCCATCCCCAACCTGGCACCTTCGGTGCTGGCCTCTCTAGCACGCAGAAACCCTGCGCCCTTTTCCGCTTGGAATTCCCATCCTTCTGCTAGCGTTTTTGGCTTCTTTTTCTTCTCCGACCCTCAAGCGTAGTCAGTCCCAAATTCTTCCTCCACAGGGCTCCTAACCGGCCCACACTCTGTCTCCCCACCTCCATGCAGTGACCACCATTCCATTCCATAATTCCAATTCCAGAACCTTCCACAGCCCCAGTCCCTACTTCCAACCACCTGGAGATCGCTTGGTGACTTCGAACTCATCTCTACTCTGCAGCCAATTCTTGCTCCCTCCAGCCACAGACCCTCCAGCCACAGACCCTCCAGCCACTCGCCCTCCAGCCGCTGACAGGCAGCCGTGCCCTGTCCCTCGCAGTCACCCCACACTGGTCGGTGCCCAGACGGTGCCAACCCCTGCTCCGTGTCCCTCTGCCCTTTAATGCAAAAAGTCGGGCGCTAGGTTAGGACAGTGGGAAGAGAGTCGGAAAAGGTCAAGTGCTACCAGTTGTGCAAAAGAGCATTCATGCTTTTCATCGGGAAGTCTCGTCACAATATGGGGTGAAACCTCCTGGTCAAGATAGCCTTTCCAAAGCAAACCAGTTAGAAAGCAGCCGTACAAGTTATGGTAACAGCTATGCTGAACTCCTCCCCGGTTTCCATCTGTCCCTTCTATCCAGGAGGGTTACAGATGGTCAAGGAGCTATTTCAGGAAGTGGACTCAAGAGCCAGAAGGACATCCCTGATTTCTCAAAGATTCCATGGGACCTTTGATGGCCTGTGCTCAGAAATGTTTTACCTATGTCCTTTCACCTGGCAGCAAAACATATTGTCTAGCATAAGAGGAAAAGAGAAAAGAAAATAAATTAAAGATAGCTAACATAGCTAAAATGAACTCAGCTGTAATTAAGTGCTTTCTTTACATGCCTCCCATGAGAGGAATATGATCATCCCCGTTTTACAAACGAAGAAAAACTGCAGAAAGCTTAAGTAATTTCTCTAGGGTCACACAGCTAACGAAGAAGCAGAGCTAGGCTTCAAACCAAGGTCTACCTGGGGCCAAATCCAATGCTTTTTTGCCCTGTACCCTTCTACTATCACCAAAGAGGATTTCCCAAAAAAATGCCATCTATCTTTACTAAATAATTCTAGGCCTTTAAAACGATGAAGTTATTAGCTGATGCTTCAGAAGTCATTAATTATGTGGGTAATATATGTAGAAAAACACATAGAATGTTTTCCTAATTTGTTCTAAATGCTATAAAATATTAATGAAAAGTCACTAAATTGTCAAGAAAATGGACATTTAGGAACAAAGCACCGTTTTATTCCCTAACTATAAATGTAGCCATCCCCTTACACTCCCTGACACGGATGCTGAATCTCCAACCTCTCCTTTTTCTAGGGCGCTCAGCCTTTCTCCAGAGATAAAGCATGTACTCAACATCACTGTAACAATGATTTTTAAAGTAACCAGTATTAAGCTAAGCCCTTTACATGCACTGTCTAATCTGACCCTCACAATGTCCCTCGAATTCAGGTATCATATTTTTCCTTTTAGAGATGATGAAACCAAAAGGAAGGGAGGTTACAGAACCAGCCCAAGGACACACAACTAGTAGATGGGTTCAAACTCATTTCTGTCTAATTTCAGAACCTCTGTTCTTAAGCTTTGTGCTCTAATCACTCTTCCCTTCTGGCCCATCATTATTATCATGTTAGCATCCTTTCACCTGTACGAATATGTCTGTGCTGAGCACCTGATACAGAGCTAGAGTCTAGATTTCTTGTGCAGCGTGGGTAAAACACCACCTTTGATGCCACAGTCTTTGGAGGAGATTAAATATGTTCTTTGCTTCCCAGTGATAGGTAACTGCATTTATTAAACTCTGCTAATACCATTTCTACGAGAAACATTTCAAATATGTTGTTTTATTTATTCTCAAAAGCTCTTCAAGACTTCCATTCTAAACTTCACACTTATTACTGTATGAGGGGTCTCCTTTTTACTACTAGAGATTTCCCAAAGTGGATAAATGCAGTCATTGGTCCAAATTCCTGA
Organism: Eubalaena glacialis; assembly: GCF_028564815.1. NCBI lineage: Eukaryota > Metazoa > Chordata > Mammalia > Artiodactyla > Balaenidae > Eubalaena > Eubalaena glacialis. Next base: position 3,842,950 of record NC_083732.1, on the reverse strand, counting down.
AGATTGATCTGCTCTGCCTGGAAGGTGGTGACACAGAATGGAGAAGACCAGGCTTTGTAGTCAGACAGTCCTGGGTTTGCATCTTGACTCTGTCACTTGCATTCTGTGCTGTGTGACTTTAAGTTACTTACTCAACCTCTCTGAGTGGGTTTCCCCAGTCTCAGTGTTACCAATCCAATGTTCTGTCTCTTGATGCTTCCACTGAGTATTTTATGGGCATTTGATTTCCTGGGACCTGTCCCCCCAACCCCGTCTTCCTCATCTCTAAAAATAGTACCAATACCCACCGGGTTGTTTATTCCAGAAACCTCAAGCCATGATTGGTTTTTCTCTCCCTCTTCAGCCACGCCCACATCCAATCCATCTTCAAGACCAATAAATTTTATTTCTAAGGTATATCTTAAATCTGCATAACTTTCTTATTCAAAACTACTCCCCTGTTCCATGCCAGCAGCATCCCTTTCCTGGACACCAAAATACTTTCATAATTAGACTGCCCAGTGGCCCTTTCCTCCCCCTGCAGCCCATCCCCCATCAAGCAGCCAGAGTGATCATTTCATTTTATTATTTTTTAAATTTTTATTGGCGTATAGTTGCTTTACAATGTTGTGTTAGTTTCTGCTGTACAGCAAAGTGAATCAGCTATACGTTCACATACATCCCCGCTTTTTCAGATTTCCTTCCCATTTAGGTCACCACAGGGTGTTGAGTAGAGTTCCCTGTGCTATACAGGAGGTTCTCATTAGTTATCTATTTTATACATAGTAGTGTCTATATGTCAATCCCAATCTCCCAGTTCATCGCACCCCCCCATCCCCCTCTTGGTATCCATAAGTTTGTTCTCTACATCTGTGACTCTATTTCTGATCTGTAAATAGGTTCATCTGTACCATTTTTCTAGATTCCACATATATGCGTTAATATACGATATTTTTTTTCTCTTTCTGACTTAGAGTGATTATTTTAAAAAGAAAGAGGATTCTGCTACTCCCTTGTTAAAAATCACTCAATGGCTTCTAACTTAAGAATTCCAAACTCTTCTTCACACATTAAGATGACTTTTATGAAACAAAAACAAACAAACAAAAAAGGGAAAATAACAAGTGTTGGCGAGAAAGTGGAGCTATTGGACCCTTTCTGCACTGCAAGGAGGAACATAAAATGGTGCAGCTCTTATGGAAAACAGAATCGCGGTTTCTCAAAAAATTAAACATAGAATGACCATGGGGATCCAGCAGTTCCACTTCTGGGGATGTACCCAAAAGAGCTGAAAGCAGGGACTCAAAGCAGATGTTTGTACACTGTTGTTCCCTGTTTGACAGCATTACACTGAAATGCTGTCCATAGCAGCGTTATTCACAATAGCCAAAGGCCCATTGACAGATGAAAGGATAAACAAAACGTGGTGTATACATAAAATGGAATATTATTCAGCTTTAAAAAGGAAGGAAATTCTAGCACATAGCCCAACACAGATGAACCTTGAGGACATTATGCGGAGTGAAATCAGCCCATCACAAAAGGACCGGTACTGTAAGACTCCACCTACCTGACTTACATCTAGAGTCTCAGATTCGTGGTTAAAGGAGACTGGTGGCTGCCTGGGCCTGGGAGGGGGGAGGGGGGCAGTGCGTGTTTAATGGGTTTAGAGTTTCAGTTTCACAAGATGAAAACAGTTCTAGAGGTGGATGGTGGTGACGGTTGCACAACAGTGAGAATGTACTTAATGCCCCTGAATTGCACACTTACAAATGGTTAAATGGCAAATTATGTGTCATGCATATTTACCACAATTTAAGAAAAACCAAAACTCTTACCATGACCTAGGAGGCCTTGCACGATGTGGGCCCTGCTCCCTCCCGATCTCCCCACACACCCACCGTTATTCCTGCCCTGGGTGCACCCATGTCTGGCCCCCGCAGAGAAGCCTTTCCTCACCCTCCAGCCCTGAGTCGGTCCCTATTCTTCTGGATCAGAGTCTCCTCCTTCATGATATGTCACAGGGGAGTTTATATTCACACGTAGTAGCTTAATTAAAGCTGCCTCACTCTTCAAGAATCAGTAAAGCCCTGGGCTACGGTCATCTATGGGGTCACCCTTGCATGATGGAATCAGGTCCACTTGGAAATAATGACTCAGATGGTGGTGCACTTTAATGAGTGTTTTCTTGTGCATCTGAGTGATGAAAAGAATGAGTATTTTCGAGTACCCTTCACTTGTTTAACTTACTCATCCTGAAAAAAAGAGACTTCGAACTGTTTTCCCTGACTCTTACTTAAGCAGTTTCCAAAGCGGGGGGGAACTCTTCCACTTTCAAATTAAAAAATAAATAGATTTCAAAAGGTTTCCTCTGTCCCCTGCCTTCCATCACAGGAGTTGTTCTTCAAGGGGGAATTCCTCTGAAATAAAATCGGGAAAGGTTCCAAGAGAGTTCATGTTTCCAATATTAAGTCTTCACAGGACACAGCCCAGCCCTCTCTTTGCTCACATCTGAGGAAATTCCCCCGGCCTGGGCAAAAGATCATAATATCTTAAGAAGGCTGATGAGCTCATGAAAAGCCGTTGAATTTAGAAACCCAGGACACTCCCAGAAACCTCCTTTACACTGCTTTTCCCCTCCACGAACCCCTTGAATTTTCCAGATCAGCACCATACCAAATTTTAAATTATTTTCAAAATAGCTTTTATTTATTGCCTTGCAAAGCAGAGAGCTATTCATGTTCTATTTCCCTGAAACGCTTTCTGTTGCACTAACTTCGTCAAAATTAAATAGCTCAGAAAATGAAGCCTTAAAAATTTTGTAAGCCCCATTTTTCTTTGATGGATTTGGCATTCCCCATCTTCATTTTCCACATGAGGATTATCTCCTATCCACCTTGAAAATTTGATGGGAGAAAGAAAGAACATCAGGAGATCTGAGATGATGAGGAACAAAAAAGCCTTTGTACGTGCTAAAACACTTAATAGATGTAAGGATAAAAGTTGACTTGTTCATATAACAGCATTCACGACCAAAACACCCCCCTCCTTCTTTAAGGTGGAGACGTAATAAAGTGAAGGAAATCGAATAAAGTATAATCACCCTGTGTGGGAAGCCGTATCCCAAAGCCTCTCTGTCTTGCTTGAATGCACACATATGCCACACTGATTATTTATGTCCTTGGCTCAACAGCTAAAGATTAAAATTTCAGGGAAGAAAGAGAGCTGGGGATGGAAAGTGGGGTTTTTTTCTTGCTCCTTTGGAGTTGTGCTAATCCCACAGAGTAAAGAAAGTGTAAGTCTGGAAAGAAAGACAGCGTTTTGTAGATGACGGTTGTTTGTAAATGCAGAAAGCAAACAGTTTCCATGTATGGCCCTTAAGTGCATTCCAGCACTGTGTCAAGTTTTGTGTGCGGTTAGGCAGGGCAGGAAGGCCCTCGGGCCAGGAAGGAAGTGCTGTCAGCCTGGGAGCGGGCAGAGCCGAGTGGAGCTGGGCAGGCTTGGGGTTTCAGCTGTGTAACCACTGCCCTATTTTTAAAAGATAAACAGCATGAATAGCACACAATTCGCACAGTGGCTGATTCGGATTCATCCAAACCGCACGAGGAGTTCACTCTCAGCCTTTGTCAGGCTTTGTAAGTCTCCCCAGAATGTGAAGTAGCTGTTTCTTCTGGGACCCGGGGCAGAGGTTGCTCCTGAGGACTTGACGATGGCCTTCAGCCAGCATCCACGCCAGCTTTGAGGACCTCTGGTGATCCTAGCAGATTCCCCAGTGTTCACTGTTCTCCATTCACCCTCAACCCACTACCCGCCCCTTTATACTGGGAAAGAAATCCTAGTACGAGTTCATGGTAGTAAGAGAAAGTTCTCACTTTAATACAGTAATGGCAAGCCTACGATGCAGTAGCCAACAGAACGCATCAGGCCCTTGACCTTGACAATGCTTTTCAGAGTTAATTTCCAAATTAACAAGCATTTATGGCTGCCCATCAGATGCCAAGTATTGTGCTGGGCGGTGGGCTCCTGAGAATTAATTGGCTGCCCTGATCCTCATGGAGTACCCACTACAGAGTGCTAATACATATACTCCTTTTTTAAGATATTAACACTTTGTATGCATTGCAGTGAGAGCTGGAATAGAATGGGCGCAAGAGAAGGACCAATGAGGGGGTCCCAACCCAAGCCCCAGTTGGGGATGGGAACCAAGAGAGACTCCAGGTGGGTGGGCATTTCCCAAAGGAGGCGGGGAGAAAAGCAACAGAGCAGAAGGGGAGTGGATTCTCAGGCGGAGGGAGCATCCTCCAGGGCACAGAGGCTGGAGAGAGCACACAGGGGGCTACACCATCACACAGAGACTCAGAAAGCAAGAAGGCACCACTTGGCATTTTCCCTGGGAGAATGAAGTTGAGTCAAGGGTACCGGCTCAGCGGCCCTGGCTGTCACTGGAAACCACTGTCTGGCATCTTGAGCGTGTACTGCCCGCTAGACAGAGCTGGTGCATCAGCGCTGGGGTTACAAACAGGAAAAGCGAGTCAGAGGAAAAAAAACTCAACAATATGCACAGCTTCATGCAGAAAAGACTGATAAATCTGATGACATAATTTTAATTGTGTTCATCAAGAGACACCAGTAAGAGAGTGAAACACTTCTCAGGAATCAATAAGAAAATAAGGGAAGATGATACAGAAATGGACAAGACTTGAACAGGCCCTTCACAAAAGGAGAAATCCAAATAGCCAAGAAAATATATGAAAATACCCACATCATTAGTAACCAGGGAAATGGAAATTTAAACCAACATAAGGGCACAATTCTTAAAGTCTGACCTTGATCTCCTCGGAGGGACAGAAAGTCCACCCCAATTACCATGTTTAAAGGGGCAGCCCAGCCTCACCTTCTGCCCCCTTACTATGTGTTATTGTTCCATTTTTCTTTCCACTGGAAATATTACGTCATTGTTTATTACTTGTCACCGTCTGCTGGAATGTTAACAAAATGAGGTCGTGGATTTTGTTTTGTTCATTGTTTTTTTTTTCCCTCAAGACCTGAATCACACAGTAGGCGATCAATGAATATTGATTAATTTGGTGGGAGTGTAATTCGGTAAAACGTCTTTGGAAAAAAGTTTAATGTTCTCTTCTAAGGTAGGAGATACGCCTACAGGGTGACCCATCAATGACACTCTTGCGCATACAGTTGGGGAAACTCTTACACACATACACGGGGCCATATGCAAGGGTTCATCACAGCCTTACTTCTAATAATCAAAAATCGGAAAAAGCCACATACCATGGGCTCTAGAGCAGGTGAGCACAAGGTGGTATGTCCTACAGTAGACAGTGTGTGGCAGTGAAACGCACAGGCACTGCTGCTCACGGCACAGATGAATCCTATTAACACGGAGGGAGCAATCAGAGCATAAATGAATGCAGACACAATTGTGCCACTTGCTTCAGTTTCACAAAGGCCAAACTCAACTGTCTTGGTTAGGGCTACAACCGTGAGTAGTAAAAATTATAAAGAAAAACAGGAAGCCAGTCTTTGCCTCTCTGGGGGGAAAAGCAAAGGCATGAGGATTCTGGGGAGCTGATAGTGTGCTATGTCTGGGCCTGGGTGGTCTTTTTATGGGTGTTGTGTAGTCGCTTGTCATACTGCACATGGGTCTAGATACGAATGCAAGCTTTGCCCAGGGAAGTTGAAGAAGGCACGTTTCACAGGGTCCCCATAAGCTGGCTTTTTAATTTATTTATTTAATTTATTTATTTTTGGCTGCATTGGGTCTTCATTGCTGCACGCGGGCTTTCTCTAGTTGCGGCGAGTGGGGGCTACTCTTCGTTGCGGTGCGTGGGCTTCTCACTGCGGTGGCTTCTCTTGCTGAGGAGCACAGGCTCTAGGTGCGCGGGCTTCAGTAGTTGTGGCACGCGGGTTCAGTAGTTGTGGCTCACAGGCTCTAGAGTGCAGGCTCAGTAGTTGCGGCTCATGGGCTTCGTCGCTCCGTGGCATGTGGGTTCTTCCCGGACCGGGGCTCGAACCCGTGTCCCCTGCATTGGCAGGCGGATTCTTAATCACTGCACCACCAGGGAAGCCCCCATAAGCTGGCTTTTAACAAATAGTTTATTATCACTTAGGAAAAATAAGAAAATATCTGACTTTGGAGGAAATTTAGGTATCTACTGAAAAGAGACAGAGAGGGTTCTACACTTGAGTCAGGAAGTCAAGATGAAGCATAAGAGGAGAAGGCAGGAGGAAAAGGTAGGGACTGTTCTGACATTCAAATGCAGGCACACGCTCTGTCTCTATGGGCACCGTTACTGGACATCAGATCTCTGCACCTTGCTCCATATGCACTGCAGATTAGAAAGGCAAGGGATTTTCCTAAATAGACATCTCTCCAATGAAGACACGCAGGTGGCCGAGAGGCACATGAAAAGATGCTCAACATCACTAATTATCAGAGAAATGCAAATCAAAACTACAGTGAGGTATCACCTCACACCAGTCAGAATGGCCATCAACAAAAAGTCTACAAATAACAAATGCTGGAGAGGGTGTGGAGAAAAGGGAACCCTCCTACACTGCTGGTGGGAATGTAAATTGGTACAGGCACTGTGGAGAACAGTATAGAGGTTCCTTAAAAAACTAAAAATAGAGTAACATATAATCCAGCAATCCCACTCCTGGGCATGTATCCTGAGAAAACCATAATTTGAAAGGATACATGCACCCCAATGTTCATTGCAGCACTATTTACAATAGCCAAGACATGGAAGCAACCTAAATGTCCATCAACAGAGGAATGGATAAAGATGTGGTGTGTGTGTGTACATACATATATCTCACATATATATGGTATATATATATATATATATATATTCATATATATATATATGAATATTACTCAGCCATAAAAAAGAATGAAATAATGCTATTTGTAGCAACATGGATGCACCTGGAGATTATCATACTAAGTGAAGTAAGTCAGAGAAAGACAAATATCATATGATATCACTTACATGTGGAATCTAAAAAAAATGATACAAATGAACTTATTTACAAAACAGAAATAGACTCACAGACATAGAAAACAAACTTATGGTTACCACAGGGTAAAGGTAGGGGGGAATAAATTAGGAGTTTGGGATTAGCAGACACAAACTACTATATATAAAATAGAAAAACAGCAAGGTCCTACTGTATAGCACAGGGAACTATATTCAATATCCTGTGATAAACCATAATGGAAAAGAATAATGAAAAAGAATATATATATATGTATAACTGAATCACTTTGATGTACAACAGAAACTAACACAACATTGTAACTCAACTATACTTCAATAAATAAAAAATAAAATAAAAATTTTTTAAAAAAGAAAAGCAAGGGGGCTTCCCTGGTGGCGCAGTGGTTGAGAATCTGCCTGCCAATGCAGGGGACACGGGTTCGAGCCCTGGTCTGGGAAGATCCCACATGCCGCGGAGCAACTGGGCCCGTGAGCCACGATTACTGAGCCTGCGCGTCCGGAGCCTGTGCTCCGCAACAAGAGAGGCCGTGATAGTGAGAGGCCCGCGCACCGCGATGAAGAGTGGCCCCCGCTCGCCACAACTAGAGAAAGCCCTCACACAGAAACGAAGACCCAACACATACATACATACATACATACATACATACATACATAAATAAATAAATAAATAAATAAATAAATAAATATTGAGTCCAAGTGGTCATCATAAAAATAAAAAAAGAAAAAAGAAAAGCAAGGGATTTTCCAGAAATTGTGTTTTTAAAAACCCTCTGCAATGTACAATTAACAATTTTTACAATTTACAATGCAAGGCCCTTCTTTCTATGTTTCCATGGTCTTACCGCCTATGTTTTTAAGCATAATTCTGGCAGTATTTTCATTCGTGGACATTTTGGCTCAAAAAATCAAAGTGGATCTCAGGTTTCAAAGACCCAAGGGAAAAAGAGGTCACTACTGAACACACCACTATTTATTGTTGGACCAGTAACACTGAGCTGTCAAATTAGGCTTCGATTTGAATACTCCTCAGTGCAGAAAGAACGTGTTTTCAGTACTGCTCTTTCTTCCAGTGTGTTTTCAGTGCTTTACCGGAGCAACTAAATCACAGTCTAACAGCACACATTTGTAAAGCAAAAGTAGTAAAATACATGGAGTCTGTGTTCTGTCTTCATTTCTCAGCCTCAATTGTTAATCACATATTTGCACATTTGCTGTTGATTTATAGCATGTTTATAGTGATTTATGTAGTATTTATATTGAAGTTTTCATTTAAAAATGGAATGTACTTCAAAGATTTTATATCATTTTCTTCAAAACATTCCTTAAAAAAGCCTAACAACGGGAGCAAAGAAGTCTAAAAATTGAATTAGATGACAGGTCAGAAGCTACACTGCTACACCATTGACTACAGAAAATAATTATTCCCCATCTATCTTTCCAATGTAAATATCACCAGTTTACTTTTTACTCAGAGCGTTATTGAGTTATAATTTACATACAATAAAATTTCTCCTTTTGCAGTGTAAAGTTTGATGAATTCTGGCAATTGTATACAGTTGTGTAACTACCAACACAGACTGCCCTGCCTTCAGTCCCTACAGCTGTTTGCATTTGGAGGGATTTCATATAAATTAAGTCATACATTATGTTTTCCAAAGCAGCTGTACCATTTTGCAGTCCCACCAGCAACATATGGGAGTTCTGGTTCCTCCACGTCTTACCTGACATGTGACGCTGTCAGTCCTCCTAATAATAGCCATCCCAGAGGATGTGTAGCAGTATCACTGTGGTTTTAATTTTCATTTCCCTGGTGACTAGGGATGACAAGCTTCTTTTTATGTGCTGAGTGGCCTGGCCATTCGTGTATCTCTGTTTGTGAAGTGTTTTTCAAACCTTTGACCTTTATTATTATTAAGTTGCATAACTTGTATAAAGTTGTATAGGTTGCAAATACTTTTTCCCAATCCATGGCTTTCCATATTTTTGCCTTAACCTTTATTCTTTAGAAGAATGAAAGTTTTTAATTTCAATAAAACCCATTTTATCAATTGTTTTATTTTATGCCAGTTAACTTTTAAAGACACCAGAAGTAAAACTACCTGGAATGAAATGGTATTCTCAGCCTCTGTCCATCCCTCCCGTTTGTCCTCTTAATCCCTTTAGGTATCCTGACTGCCAAATTTGTGAACATCATTTAGCTACCTCGGTAACTTTTTCAGGATGTAGTAGCAAAGGTTACTGCAGAAGGATGAGAAAAGAAAACACAAGACATAAACTCTTCATTAAGCAAAGTAACTTTCAAAGCCAAATGCAAGAGAATCAAAAGTCTAAGGATTTGAAATTGAAGAAAAAGAGAAGATGATGACAGCAGGGGTTGTGTTATTGTGAGCAACTGCTAGAAGAATATATACGGGCAGGTTTTGAGAATCCTGCTTCCCGCCAAGATGAAGTAACAGGGACCAGATCTACCCTCAACCAGAAACAACTGAAGAACTGGACAAAATACATGAAACAATGGTTTTTAAGACATTGGCCATCAGGCAACGAAGGACAATGATTCCTGAGAGACTCAACCAAAGAAGATAAGCATGTGAAGATGTTCTAGAGAGTTAGTCGTCAGGGAAATGTTAATTAAACTACAATGAGATACCACTTCAGTCCTATGAGAATGTCCAAAATTTACAGACGGACCATATCAAGTGTTGGCAAGGATGCTGAGGAACTTGAACACTCATACACTGCTGGTGGGAACTTCCAACCACTTTTGAAAACCATCTGGCAGGTTTTTAAAAAGTTAAACATACACCTATGTGACCTAGCTATTCCACTCCCATATTCACCCACGAGAAACGAGAGCATATATACGTTCAGTACAAAGTCTTATACTTGAATGTTCATAGCAGCACTATTTGCTGCCCCAGTGGTTCTCAGCTGGAGGTGAATTTGCTTCCCAGGGGATGTTTGGCTACATCTGGAGACATCTTGGTTGTCACAACTGGGGGTGCTATTGGCATATAATCAGGGAGACCAAAAATTTTGCTAAATGTCCTACAATGCACAGAACAGTCCCCCACAAAAAAGAGTTATCCAGCTGAAAATGTCAATTGTACCAAGGTTAAGAAACTGTCTACAGCCCCAAAAGAGAGTAACCCAAATGTCCATTAATAGGTGAAGGAACAAACAAATTGTGGTAAATCCATACCATGGAACACTGCCAAGCAATAAAGTGCAACAAAGTACTGACTCAGGCTATGAATCTCAAAAACACTGTGCTGGGTGAAAAAAGAGAGACACAAATAAGTAGCTACTGCACTTTACATAAAAATTCTAGGAAATGTAAGCTAATCTATGGTGACATAAACAAATCAATGGTTGCCAAAAATGGGGGACAGGGAAGGATCAAAAAGGGTGAGAAGGAGGGATTACAAAAGGGCTCCAGGAAACACATGATGGTAATGGATATGTTCATTTTCTGGCTTTGTGGTGATGGTTTCATGAATGTACACATACATCAAAATTTATCAAGTTGTACACTTTACATATGTGCGGTTTATGGTACGTCAATTATACCCTGATGAACATGTTAAAAGCACCTATTTGCAAGAAAGTTGAAACTAATTACAAAAAAAGTAATTACACTAATTTGCCATACTGACTAATGAAAGAAGAGGATTAAATTTAATAATGAGTGAGTTCCCTGGTGGTCTAGTGGCCAGGATTCAGCCCTTTTGTGGGCGTGGCCCGGGTTCAATCCCTGGTGGGGGAACTGAGATCCCGCAAGCCGTGCAGCGTGGACAAAAAAAAAAAAAAAATTAATAATGAAACCCAAATATACATTTGCCAATCACTGATTAATTTGTTGGAAGCTAGAAGTCTGTGGGCCTGAGTTATGGTCCTGGTTCTAATGTAATCGCTGAAAGTGACAATTTATTTGTAAAATGTAAGAGTTGGATTTGGGGATTTCAATCCTTATACCTTTAATACCTTTAAGAAGCCCTCTTTTTTCTCCTATAGACTATCTTTACAGATTTTGGTGCTTCTTAGAGTAACTGAATCAGTCTACTGTTGCAACACTGGATTCACATCATGGCAGCCAACCACCAAGAAAATGTACAATTGTGGAGGCTGCTTTTGCCAAGGCCACCTGGCCCATTGTTCTGTGGCCAAGGGACTTCCTCTTCCCAGTCAGGCCCACTGAGGCCAAGGGCATTTAACAAGGACCACACGTAGATAAAGCTGTTCTAAGTTCTCCTTAGACTACCTGTGGCTCTGGCAGGACACATGCTCCAGTAAAAGCTAAGACCAGGTGATCCTGGGTGGGAGACAGATTCTCACCTAGTAAAATGACTTCGGGAATTGACTGGAGGAAGCTCAGGAGTCTGAGTAGGGAAACTGGGGGCCCAGAGGAAACCTGGGGGAAACCTAGGGTTAATTGTTCCAGCGTAAAGGTACCAGGTTGATGAACCAACCCACTGGGAGGGGAGAGAGGGAGGAGGAGAGACAGCAAGCCAAAGGGAGCTAAGATGTGCTTCTGGAGAAATAACATAAGAGCACAGATGAAGAAAAAGGAGGAAGAAGAGGAGGACAAGAAGAGGAGGGGAAGGGGAGGGGGAGGCGGAGAAAGAAAAAAGAATAAACAATTTAGAGTTTCCCCCGTGAACAAAGCCTGTGGGTCAGTGATCAAGTCCTAGCAACAGTGAATTAATAGACTCAGTGTATCTTTATATCTAAGCTATGAACTCTCTTCTGTGAGTCTCAGAAAATTCAGGAAGGAGTTGGAGGAAACCAGCCCTTGGCCAAAGTTCGGCCAGAATTTCTGAAGTTGCTTCAAGCATCTGACATCACGTTAATGATAGAAAAAGTCACACTGGTGCGTGTCACCCTCCTCCGAGAATGACCATTGTAAGTTAACTTTTTCATCTGATAGTTACAAACTTTGGTTTTAAACTCTTCACCTGAACACTTCAGTCCACTGCTAAATAAGAACAACAAGAACTGAAAATTGGCAGAAAGTCAGATCAGATGTAGATTACCAGCAGAACAATCTGTCACTTTCAGGGAGCATAAACCAGCCCAGAAGACCGTAAACAGCAGTTTCAATCGCACTGCCTAGAAGACAGGAAGAGATCTACAGAGGAAAATGAGGGAAATCTCTCTGCGAGGAAGAGTCTTACATAACATGGGTACGTTTGTCCTTATTTTGAACAGGGCTTTGTTTGACTGAAAAATAAGCAGCGGGTGTCTTCGCTCCCTTTTGTCGGCAGGAGAGTTTGACTCGGGTTCCAAGAATTAGTTCACTGCATCAGCTCAGTCTCCATTCAGCTGTTAACTTGTTTCAATCTCTTTAAGTTGTCACTCAAATGCTTCTATTTGCATTGCCTCTTTTATTTTTATATTTTATCTTCTCAATGAGATTTATGTTCCTTGAGGAGAGCTTTATGTGCGTGTATGAAGTATACATGTGCGTGTAGGTATGTACACACACACGTCACTTCTCACTGTTCGCAGGAGTTGTGTTCTATGAAGTCACTGCGAACACTGAATTACGCAACACTGTAACTGCTCCTTGGGGAAATACAGGTCTCTCCCCTGTCTCTGGTCAGAACATTTTCATCAGCAGATCAATACGTGACCTTGTTTTACGTGTGTTTGTTTAAAGACCTCTATGTGATGTATATTGCTGATTCATTAACTTGAATTCGTGGACCACAGCACCATAACATGTCTGAATAAAGCTTCTCCATAAGACACATCACAGCCTTCTCGCACTTAGGACACAAGACAGCACTGCAGCCCGACGCTTGGGGGACATTTTAAATGGTGAAATCACCAACAAAGGTGTGAAAATGTGGCATTAAATTGACCCGGAAAAGGACACTTGTTGACAGTGTGAGCTGGAGCGAGAAGACAGAGCGTCGCTGGTTCCACCTTGGCTAGAACAGACCCACCAGGAAATGCAGATTTTCCCTGCTCTGTGCGTGTCTGCGAATGCCTGGGAAGGTGCAGCAAGTATTGACCTTGAGGTTACAAATAACATCAGCAAGTATACAAATTCCCAAGTACAGAATCTGCGAAAATGAGGACAGACCACATATGTGCATTTCTCCACAGCAAGCTTCCAACAGAGCATGTGGCCACAGTAAGTGCACATACAGATGTAATTTCCTTGAAGATAGCGGCTACCTAATATAGTAATAGTATTCTTCACAGAAAACTCCTAGTTTAGAACTTTGCCTACATTATAGGCCCTTTTAAGGTTTTTGTTCAACAAAGAAAACAAAATGGTGAAGATTTCAACATGGTACCTTCACAGCCTACACCAAGGCACATGAAAATGCCTCGCATATAACATGCACTCTGTAGATGTTAAATACTCTCTTTGTTTCCTGATTCGTGTCCTTTCCTATTTTTTCTTATTTGCTTTCATTTTAGCGGCTTAATTATCCAGTATATGAATAAATGTGGAGGCAGGAACTTCCATTTCAAAGTACGACACTGCTACGATCTCACTGAAGATGCATCGCTCTGAATTTGGGTGCCGTCGTCTTTAGTTTTCCTCCAAGTTCTCGAAAGGTTTCAAGCTTCAGGTGGAAATCAAGGAAACCATAAGCTTGACATAAACTGAGTGATTTTTTTAGGTGCCAAAAAGTAAATAGCAGTTCCCAGTGTCAAGGGACTCAAGAGTTATTTACAGATTTCCGTTTGTATTGTAGAGAAGCATTAATGATCAGATTAAAGTAATACGGTAACACTTAAGACCATAAAATGATCTCATCTTTCATAATATGTTCCAAATACTATTTTTATCACCACCTCACTGCCATTTTCAGAAGTAGGATGTTGCTGAAAACACAAGCCAACAAGCTTTAGCCGACTTTTGCCTTTACGGGATTTATGCTATATTATTCCACTAGGCCAACAGTTGCCTAAAAACATTTTTGCTGTGGGATTATTCTGTTACAAGGACATTTCTTTTAACTTTTTATTTTATAATGGAGTACAGTTGATTAACAATGTTGTGTTAGTTTCAGGTGTGCAGCAAAGTGATTCAGTGATACATATACATGTCATTGTACAGCACAGGGAACTCTGCTCAATATTATGGAACAACCTAAATGGGAAAAGAATTTGAAAAATAATAGATACATGTATATGTTACAAGGACTTTTGACCCTACTGACAGCGAGTACCGTTCCTGTGGAATGCAAGTGTGGCCGTAAATTTGCCCTTGGAATGGAAGTTTGTTGAATAGCATAAGACATTTGACTGGCCACCTTCTCAGCTCTGCTCTGTCATAACGTTTTTCTTTTCCTTGGTCTCTGTGTCATCAAAATGAAGAAATCAGAATAATTTTTGTCAGATGAATGGTTTGAAATCTATAATTCAAAGACGGTTTATCTAAAATGTTGGGCAAACTCTCTCCTAACTGCTTTGTTACAGGACAGACAAGTGATGAAAGGAAAAGACATCGAGAGAAAAAAATAGTCATAATAATTACAACAACGATAAAAACGAAGACTATGACCAGCAAAGGCAGCAAGTGGAGGGTATGCATCTACTTTTGGTTCTATTGAAATCCCACGAAAATGACAGAAACCAGATTCTGTTAAGACAGAAATCCACAAGAAAGGAGAAAACAGAGAGGAGGTAACAGCAGTGACCCTGGATGTGAGGCAGCAGACCAAGGCGACACAACCCTGCGAAGAGGGTTACTAATCTGTTGAAGCCTCCAGAACTGCCCCACTGAGGACCTCTGGAAGTAGGCGTGAAAGGGCACCCGAATAAAGAGGACTGACTGAAAGCCTACATGAGCAACTATGGGATCACCAGTTGCCTCCCCACCAGAGCAAAAACTGGAGGTTAATTCTCTGAGGAGAGCGAAAACCAAGCACGAGGTGAGTCCACAACCCTGAGACCAGGGGACTGGTTGCTGAGGCCCTGCTCCTCTCCCCACTCAGCACCCTCCTGCTGCGGGCGGGCTCCCTCTTCCAGGCAGAGGACGGGAGGTGTTCCCCAGAGAGCAGGACCTGCCCTGGAGGGAACACCTAAAAGGTACACGTGAAAGATTGCACAGTGCAGCTCAGCCGCCCAGACCCATTGTCTGACGGCAGACTTTCAGCATCAGAGCATCCAATCCACTGTTTTTTCCAATCTAGTTTTTAGTCTTCCCCCGTATGAGCATGCAGCCAGGTTACCAAATATCTGAGGAAACAGTTTATCATCAAAGAGAGAGAAAGAGAGAGGGAGGAAGGGACTTCGAGGGACTAAGAAAGAGTGAGAGAAGGAGACCAAAACAAACAGAAAAAAGTTACTTGGAAGAAACAAGACCCTATGCAGGGGGAAGAAATTTCCCCCCAAACTAATATTAACTAAGAGAAGATATTGCAACCATGGAACATGAACAGGTAGTATTAAAAAAAGGAATATATATGGGAAAAGACTGGGGACAAAGAAAAGATCCAGTACACTTCCAGAAAGAAAGAATAAATAAAGCACAAACAGACCCCACACAAAGGACCGTGGTCAGAATGGCTTCAGACATCCCAACAGCAGTGCTGGAATTAGACGAGAATTCTATACACAGCCGATTTACCAATCAAGCCTGAGGCCAGAATACAGACATGTCTAAACATGCAAAATTGTATTGGCGGTGTATTTTTTTCTCAGAAATCTATTTTAAAAGCCTATGAATGAGTAAACCAAGGAAGAGAGAAATAGGGGTTTTAGGAACCAGAAATCCAGCACAGAAGAGAGGGGAGGAGAGTCCTCGGTCAGGATTGGAGCAGATCCAGAGGGGCACTCCCAGGAAGGTTAGATTCACAGTTTACTTGATGTGCCCGAACTTCTTGAGATGACATTGATGTAGGTGCCAAAGCATCTGGGGGTGAAGTACTGGTCAGTACCTAGAAAACCAAGCAGAAAAGGAAACACACACACACACACACACACACACACACAGAGCGAGAAACAATGGGAAACTGGGTGAGAGGTATACATGAACATCTTGTATTCTTTGCAACTTTTCTGAAAATCTAAAACTATTCTAAAATATGAAAAATTATTTAGAAAATAATGTTAGACGCAGAAAAAAGTTAACAGCACTAAAAGTGTCCATGTGTACATATATCCAGCGGGGAGATGAGGGCCCATAAAGAAGGGAAGAACACCTGGAGAATGAAAGCCTTGCCCACTGAGGGCCCCGAGCTTGGCCGGCACCACCTCTGCCTGAGTTGACCCAGCGCACAGAACGGGCCCAAAGGGCTGCCTGGGAAAGCTCTCTGCCTCGCTGCCTTGGGTAGATTGGAGCCCCTTTTCTGATCTTAGCCAACCACAGAATTCCCAATCCTTTCCTGCTTTCCAGAGCCCAACTCCGAGTGTTACAACTGTTTGCTTTCCGAGATTGGAGCATCGGGGTCTGCAGAGAGGGCTGGTCGACACCCTTCACTTTACCCCGAGGGAGGGGGATCCCAGACAGGTCCTGTCACTTGCCCAGGATCCGCTGACAGCAGACCCGCCAGCAGCCTCCCAGCTAGGAGCACATCCGATGTCATCCTGTAAACATGAGCCAACCGCCAACACACATGGCTTCATTTAATCCACAGGTTCTCTTTTTCTTCTTAGTAAAAGAAAATCGATGCAAAGCACTTCAAAAGCACATAAAGTGAACATCTCTGATAATCCCATGCCCCCCCCCCACCTCATCCCTACCAGGAGCCACTTCCTGAGCTACCCTGCATTCCTACCCCTACTAAACAAAGGAGGAAGCGAGTCCCAAAGGGGCTGTGCAGGGGGCGAGCCGAGCAGCCGCAGGGCCGGCATGGAACCCGGGCTGCTGTGAGCCTGCTGCAGGGCACACTCTTAGTGGGGAAAGTATTCTGGCTGTAGTGTGGCCATCAGCACTGGTGATCTATGAAACGCAAATCAAAACCACGTGAGATACTACCTCACACCTGGCAGCACAGCCATCATCAAAAAGAACACAAATAAATGTCGGTGAGCATGTGGAGAAAAGGGAACCCATACACATTTACGTTGGTGGGAATGTAAATTGCTGCAGCCACTATGGAGAACAGTATGGAGGTTTCTTAAAAAACTAAAAATAGAGCTACCATATGACCCAGCAATCCCACTCCTGGGTATACACCCGAAAAAATCAAAAACACTAATTCAAAAGATACATGCACCCTGATCCTGATGTTCACTGCAGCGCTATTTCCAATTGCCAAGACATGGAAGCAACCTAAATGGCCACCAACAGATGAATGGATAAAGAAGATGTAGTACATATATATATATGTGTACACACACACACAATGGAATACTACTCAGCCATAAAAAAGAAGGAAATTTTGTCATTTGCAGTAACATGGATGGATCTAGAGATGATCATACTAAGTGAAATAAGTCAGATAGAGAAAGACAAATACTGTATGATGTCACCTATATATGGAATCTAAAAAATATGACAAACTAGTGAATAAAACAAAGAAGAAGCAGACTCACAGATATAGACAACAAACTAGTGGTTACCAGTGGGGAGAGGGAAGGGGCAATAGAGGGGTAATAGAGGAGTAGGGGGAAAGAGGGGTTATTATGGGATTATACCAAATCATGTGTGCGAAACTTCTGAAAATTGTAAAGCACTGTAGAATTTAAAGAATCTTTCAATCAATTAAAAAAAAAAACTGGTGACCTATGTAAGACATTAATTATGGCGATTTTGAAACGTTTTACACCCAACTTCGTTGTTTATTTTTTCAGAGACTTTAACACAGAAAGGCCCATCATGGGACAGCTTTGGGTGAATTTAAATAGAGCGAGATGCAAACATCTTAAGGTCATATCATTATTTGGATACTTTTCCCCTGTTAACCTTATCACCATTCTAAGGTTTTAATGCTGCTTCCAGAGTGTAGAAGGAAAACTTAAAAAAAAAATTGTTCTGTCATTTATATGAGCTCATCAGCATTTATTAATATTCTAGAGGGCTGCTTGGCCCTCACCCCCATCAGATCCTCTTTCTTACTGTATACCCTCTGTTACTTCACAAAGAGCAAGGAATGCACAGAGAAAATCGGTTGCTTATAAGGCTTTTACTTTGAAGGGAAAGAGTTCAGATAAATTCAGCTCTGTTTGCAAAGAAAAACTTCAAAGGCTTTAGGAAGCCTCCTCCCCTTAATTCAGTTTGTTGGGCTGGTTCCCCTATTTGAAAGGTAAGAAGATGAAAGAAAGTTAATCCTCCATAAATTCTCCTCCTGTTTTGCCCAGAGTTTCAATACAATTCCTTTTCGCTTAGTAATTTTCGCAGTGTAAGATAGGCAAGGGCCTGGAACTGGCAAAGCTGCAAATTGCCATTGTTCCAAGTGGTCTCCGGACACACCTTAATCTCGGGATCCCCAGCAGGTCTCCCACAGAGGCTCCTCTCCATCCCAGATCATCTCATTCTCGGGTTATTCTGACTTCTCATGAAAGCATCCCAGAAGGTGCTGTGGAGCTGTAAAAATCGACACAGATCTCTCTTCTCTGGAAAATCATTTCAAAGCAGAAACTAAATTTTTCTTTATTAAAATTGCTACCACTTAGGTAAGCTCCACCTCATCGATACTTAGGGTTAAGAATTTCACCTGCAAAAACAAAGAGAACCCTCCTGTGTCTTATTTCCAGTTTAGGACCAGCTTCCCAAATGCTAAACAGTTGATCTTAGCTTATTTTCAATTAGATGAAAAATCTCTCAGGTTGAGGAGTTCTTGAGTATTGCAAAAGGATGCTCTCCCGGGTCTAAAGAACCCCAAAGGCTATTTATTTTATGGCATGTGGTCAACCATGTCCTCAGTGGTTGGCCTACGGCAGAATCAGAAATTTCTAAGAGTTAAATAACATTTCTGTTGCTGGATGAAAATGCAGTGAAACCCCAAATTTCTTCCTAAGCGTGCAACAAATTCTCCCAAAAATTGGGAAGCGAGGAATAGGGAGTTATTGCTTATTACACACAAGGTTTGTTTGGGATGATGAAGAAAAGTTCTGAACATGGACAGTTGTATAACATTAGGAATGTACTTAATGTCCCTGACTTGCACACTTAAAATGGTTTAAATGGTCAGTTTTATGTTATGTATGTTTTACCACAATTTTTGAAATGTAATAAACAAATAAGCAAGAGCTTCATATTAAAAATGTTAAATAATTCAGGGCTGGGAAGAAGCACAAAAATAAAACATGTTTCTGATGGGTAAACTGTCACTAATAGATATCAAAAATCTAATAACAAAATTTTTGACAGAGGAACTCCACTTTTATCACGTTAGCCTAAGGATATAGTTTAAAATGTACACAAAGTCTGTATTGAGAAGAGCATTTGTAATAGCATTGTTTGTAATAACAATCTTTAAGAAAATGTTGGGGGGACCTAAGTGTCCAACCATATTAGTTTAATAAATTCTGGTTAATTTAGTAAATAAATTACCCTTACCTCGCGGCCACGCCTCCCTAGTATCTTTGTTTACTCTCTACCTCTGACGTTGCATTCAGCCTGGGCATTCCTCCACTTCTTTCTAAGTCTTTCCCTCAATTATCATTGGTTCACTCAACAATTACTTATTGACACTACCTGTGTCAGGACCACAGGAGGTGCTGGGAATAAAGCTTTCAACAAGTTGGACAAAGTCCCTTTTCTCATGAAGTTCATAAATGTTGGGGAGAATACAAAGAAGAAAATCAGCAATTATAACATCACGTGACAAGTGCTAGGACATGGGATGCTCTGGGTCAGAGTACGTCAGTCAGGCTCCTAAACCAGATCAGTGTGCATCTGGGAGGACTTCCTGGAAGAAGTCATGTCGTCATAAGAATGAGCAGAAACTAAGGAGGGGAAGAACGTGAGGGGGAAAGAAAAACAGTCCAGGCAGGCAGAGATAACAGCCTGTATAAGGACCAGAGGTTAAAGAGAGCAGAGTATATTCAAGAAAGTATTGATATTTCAGCATAGCATGAGCTTAGAGATGCCAGGAAAAGACCGAAAAAGATTCACCTGTGACCATGTAGCTTCAAACCACACTCAGCCTCAAGACCAAGGGCCAGGGGACCCACTCATTGGGTGTCTCCATAGGAACAGGCTACAAGCACCCCAAGGTCACGTGCCCCACCTTAAACTCACCATCTGCCTCCCTCCCTCCAAGCCTGGTTCTGCCGTGTGGGTTCTCGGTCACAGTGAACGATGCCACCAGAACCCCGGAAGCCACACGTGCTCCTCCGTCTCTCTCCCTCCCGGTGCCCCTGGGGTGGGCGCCCCCCGGGAGAGGCAAAGGCAGGACAGGGCAGAGATGCACGTCAGCTGTGGTGTAGACCCAGAAACAGCCTTGAGGAGCCCCCGGGGAACGGCCCCTGTGGCCACCTCGGTCCGTCCCTGGATGTGAGGGTCACATCCTGCCAGGAAGGGCCTTGGGAAGGTGGTGAGGAGTGGCTGACAGCCCTGCCCGCCGGGGAACAAGTCCTTTCTTAAGCGGATGTGCCCACATCCCTCCATGTCCATTACAACACAGTGAAAGTCCTTTCCATCTGCTTCCTAAATAGTTCTTGACTCAATCTGCTCTGTCTCCTCTTTCCAGACTCTCCAGAGGCCTCTGGTGTCATCGTCACACTCTGGCGAGCCCCTCTCCACACTTCAGTCGGAATAATCCTTCCAAACCCCAAATCCAATTGTCATTCTCCTGCTCAAATCCTGTCATAGCTTCTCAACGCACTTAGGATAAAATCTGAGCCCCCGGCCATACCTTACGGCGCTTGCATCAACTCTGACCTTGACCCGGCGCGGGGGTTACCCACCCCCCCAGCTCGATACACTGGCTGTACCCACACCCTTTTCCACCTGGCTTCCTGTGATCCCTCTGCCTGGAACATCTTCCCTGGCCCTTGATCTGGTTAATTCTGACTTACCTTTCAAGGCTGAGCTTAAATATCCCTCCTTCCAAAAAGCCATGGTTCTATCACAGGCCTGGTCTACATCAGTGCGTGGAGTATTTGTTTCCTGTTTCTTGATCTCTCACTAAACTATAAGCTTTGTCATGGCAGGGACTCTGTCAATCATCTTTTTTCCCCAGTTTTATCGGGAAGTAATTGACATCCATCTCTGTATAAATTCAAGGCGTCCAGCATGACGGTTTGCTTTACATATACTGTGAAATGATTGCTACAGTAGTTCAGCTAATACCCATCATCTCATATAGATACAAGAAAAAGAAAGAAGAAAAAATTCTCCTTGTGATGAGAATGCTTCAGATCTACTCTCTTAACCACTTTCCTCTGTACCAGGCAGTGGTGTAACCGTGGTCGCCGAGCTGGACGGTGTGTCCCAGTCCTTGTTTATCTTACAGCTGGAAGTTCATTCCTTCTGCTAATGTTGACAGACCAGCCCAGAAGCCAGGCAGCGCCTAAGACCATTGTGGCAACACATGGCTGACCTGGGCAGGGCCGCAGCGCACACTGAGAGAAGCGAGGTCCCGCGTCACGTTAAGGTAACATCCCATTTGTAGAGGAAAACGTTCTCAGAGAAAAGTTCTCCAAGGACGAACACCAACATGATAACGGAAACTGTCTCAGGTCCACATTCAACCCACTTACTAAAGGGGTGGGCTCATCTGTCTTTTTTGTTTTTGTTTTTGTCTATCTGTGTTTTCTAAAGTTTGGGAGGCATGAGCTTTTTTTTTTCTTTAATAATAATAAAGAAAAACAAAGATGACTTATAGAATTTAGAAAATTCAAGATGTTGAATGGCAAAAATCTATTGATTTCAGAATGCCTAAGCTTCGCCAAGACAAGACGTCTGAGTTAATGTGTTAAATCTATAAAAATAATGGAATTTACTCAACTCCTGACTCTTGAGTTCAAGGCTTGGAATTCTCAAGTTCACTGTTACATTCTGTTTCTATTAAAAAGGAAAATATTGCTGCTTCCCTAGAAACAGGCTTTGTTTTCCAATGATGGTATTATCTTCACTAAATTTTTCCTCTTTTCATTAAATCTGTGTATTTTGGAAGAACGTTTTAAATCCTATCAGAAGACACTTCACCTTCTGGTTATTTTTCTTGCACTAACTGACCGAGTCTCTCAATGTCCCCACCACGGGGAGGCGGGATGAGCGCCGTCCTCCACACCGTGTGAGGCTACTGTGGGCCGTTCTGCTGTGAATCGGGATGAGACAATCATATACTTAGTCTACATTTGCGCTCGTTCGATGCCAGCATCTTAATTTCAGAAACAGCATGATTTTATCAGTTTTGCGTGAAAACCACTTCACAGCACATAGATGATCTTTGCGCTTTTTCTAGATCCTCTCAGAAATCTCAGCTTCCTGGTTTCTCACCTGCCCCCAGCCCCCCACGGAAAGATGGAAAACAGCAGGTTTTTAGGCAGCGACTACTTGGGAGAAGTGAGGGCCCACCGCAGATCTGGAGCTCGACTGGGAAGGTTAACCAAATACCCGCCAGCACCATTAACACATTCACCCTCCGGCCAGTTTATCTTGGCACCTAGGTGAGAATGGTATTTGCAAAACTGGAACAGAAAGCCAGCTACGTTTTGGAAGGGGGGAAGGCAAGGGGCCATGGGCAAGCAGCTAAGGGAGGGGGTCTCTGAAAGATGACCGGCCTCTGAGAGCAGCAAAGTGGGAGGCTCAGAAAGGGAGCAGCAAAGCCGGGTGGAAATTTTCCTGTGTAGTTTTCCCAGGCTTCCTATAGAGGCTGCTTTCATCTGGGCCTCGGAAGGGCTCTCTGAGCCCTGCTGGGTCTTTTGCTAGGACCGGAGAGACAGCAACTGGACACCAAGGTGAGCAGGTCCCTGGACCCCATTCCTCATAACAGCCGGGGTGGGGCTACCCTCGCCTTATAAAGGGAAGCGGAGATCAGAGAGGCTGGCAATGTGCCAGGGCCCCAAGCAGAGCCCAGACCAGGCCCTTCCTCCCCTGCTGTGCCCCGCACCCCAGGCACCTCTGGCCTCACCTTCTCTGCAACCCCTCCATCCCTCCTCCACGCATCCGATCCCAGGCTTCCAACACTACCTGGTGCGAAGCTCCACCGCGGCTGCTGTCTCTAACTGCCCCCCGCACCCCGCGAAGATGTTCAGTGTCCTGTCTAATGTCAACCGCCCTGCCCGGTCCCTTTCTCCCTTCTCCTAGTTAACAGGTCACGAATCTCGCAAACGTGCAGGGATGCACAGAGCAGTGAGAAACGCACTCACTTAAGGTTTCACGCAATCAACTCAGAATCCTCTCTTTATCTCCCTCCCCACCTCGGATCCAAAGAAGGAATCTTCCCGGTTCTACCTTCCGAAGGTCCCCAGAGCCTGACCGCTTCTGCCTCCACTCCCGGCCCTGGACCAGCCCGCTGTGCCCTCCGGCCCCACCCCCGCCCCGTGCTCTGTCCCCGGAGCAGCAGCTCCCATCCCTCCCACGTGGAAGCCACATCCGTCCAGGGGCTCCAGAAACTGCCCCTCCACGCACCTTGGGGACCCCTGGTTTCTCGCCCCCTGTCGCCCTCAAATGCACAGGGGCGTTGGGGGCTCTGCGTGCAGATGTCCCCTCATTTCCCTGGGTCTCCCCACCTGCTTTAACGCTGCATCACCCCTCGCCCCTCACACACACTCGCCCCCCCTTTCCGGCTTGCTTTTCCTACACAGGGTGGGGGGGGGGGACGCCAGCTGCTCCACTACTCGTTTACTCTCCTCCACAGGCTCGAGGATGAGCCTCCAGGGAGGGTTCCCCTCCCACGCGAGAAAGGAAGGCTCACAAGGCAGGGGTGGTTTACTGGTTTACTCCCTTCGTTCACTGCGGCCCTGGAAGAGGCTCTAGAGCCCTCCGTATCCCAGTTCCGCATCCCCGTCCGCAGGTTCAACCAACCGATAGCGGTTATGTACTGAAAACAATCTGCATGTAAGTGGACCTGCGAAGTTCAAACCCGTGTTGTTCTAGGGTCCACTGGATTGAAATGGAGTTTGCCTTTGTCAGTCTCCCAGAAAGCTGGGTCGTTTCTACAGAATGTGCCTAGGGCCTGGCGTGTTTTCACATGGTAACGTGTGAAGGGCTTTGCCCTTCCTTCTTTAGGACTTGGGAACCCGACCTGGTTCGGGAGGAGGCATCCGAAAAAGAATGTGTATATGTGTAACTGAGTCACTTTGCTGTGTGGCAGGAATTAACACAACAGTGCAAATCAACTATACTTCAATAAAATAATTTTTTAAATTTTTAAATAAAAATAAAAACATTGGGGCTTCCCTGGTGGCGCAGTGGTTGAGAATCTGCCTGCCAATGCAGGGGACACGGGTTCGAGCCCTGGTCTGGGAAGATCCCACATGCCGCGGAGCAACTGGGCCCGTGAGCCACAATTACTGAGCCTGCGCGTCTGGAGCCTGTGCTCCGCAACAAGAGAGGCCGCGATAATGAGAGGCCCGCGCACCGCGATGAAGAGTGGCCCCCGCTTGCCGCAACTAGAGAAAGCCCTCGCACAGAAACGAAGACCCAACACAGCCATAAATAAATAAATAAATAAATATTTAAAAATAAAAACATTAATACAGTTACAGAAAGTGATTACACACTAAGCTGCAGCAGGCTTAGGCAAGAATTATGCTTAATAGCAATTTTGCTTGTTATTGATATCTCTCGGCTCCAAGCCCCCTCCCCCAATCCTCTGCTCTGTAATTCTTCCTTTAATTGTGGTAAAATACACATAACATAAAATTTACCATCTGAACCATTTTTAGGTGTACAGTTCTGCAGTGTTACGTCCATTCACATTGCTGTATCACCATCCCCACCAATCATCTCCAGAATTTTTCCATCTTCCCAAACTGGAACTCTGTCCCATTAAACAGTAACTCCCGTCTCCCTCACCCCATTCCCTGGAAACCACTATCCTCCTTCCTGTCTCTATGAATTTGACTCTTCTAGGGGCCTCATATAAGTGGAATCACCTTATATGAGGTATTTCTCTTTCTATGACTGGCTTATTTCACTTACTTAAAGTCCTCAAGTTTCATCCATGTTGGATCCTGTGTCAGGACTTCCTTCCTTTGTAAGGTTTAATAATACCGCATTGTATGTACAGAGAACATTTGCTTATCCATTCATCCGTTGACGGACACTTGGGTTGCTTCCACCTTTCGGCTGTTGTGAATAACATCACCATGAACATGGATGTACAAGAATCTATTCGAATCCCTGCTTTCAGTTCTCTTGGGAATATACCCAGAAGTAGAATTACTGGCTCATATGGTAATTCTATGTTTAATTTGTTTTGAGGAGCCGCCATACTGCTGTGCGATTCTGAGGCTGGCTGGGACCCTGAAACCACATCCCCCATCTCCCGCAGCAGCAGGCTCTTCATTACTTTCCAACAAGAAGAGCCAAAGAAGACGAGAAACTGGAAGGTAAGAACAGAAGGGGAGCAGAGGAAGCACCAAATCCAAAAAGAGAATCAAAGAAACCCAGTTCTGCCCTTCCCCCGGCCTTTGACCTTAACAAATCTCTACCCTTTGGGGTCCCAGTTTTCTCATCTCTAAAAGTAAGAGCTGAAAAGACTTTTAAAATTCCTTCAGGCTATAAAAGGCTACCATTTTACGTAAACAGAAGACCACAAAGCTATACAGAATAGTGTAAAAATCATATTCGCCGCAGAACTGAATCGGACTTCAGGGGTTCCTGTTCTAAAAGCTTTGCTACTTCTGCCGAAATTCAGATGCCCAGCTTCCCATTCTGACCGAGTACCTTGAACCAGCCCTGGCTTCCCACTGTAGACAACGATTAAACGGTACTTGATATATAAACCAAATGTTTTCCAGCACCCGACAACAGGAAGCAGAGGGTGGTAATCCTAGAGAAAAGGGAAATGCCCGAAATGAGCCCCAGTTTGCCCTGGCTTTCAGCCCAGGGTCACATCAGACTCCCAAACACACAGCCCTGGCATCTACAACTTGCAGGAGAAGATGGAGGCGTTTGGGACAGGGAAGGAGCTGGAATTTGTGGTGACAGGCACTAGGGAGAAGGGGGTGGCAGAGGCCTGCGTGGGCGCTGCCTTGGTCCTGGGCTGAAGGCTGGACTGCACAGCAGCACAGAGCAGGTTCTCAGAGGTCCTGCAGAGGAGAGCTCCACGGGGGTCCCCATGTCACTCACGGCTGGCGGATGCTGGATTCTGAGTAAAGAACGTGCCCCAGAATAAGGGCCAGACCCTAGGGCAAAGGGCAAACAGAAACAGACCCACCTGGTAGGATCAAGAGACCCCACTAATAACTGCTTGCTAGAATAAAACTCAATAACCTTTTGTTTGTTTGTTTTTATTGAAGTATAGTTGATTTACAATGTTGTGTTAGTTGCAGATGTGCAGCTAAGTGATTCAGTTTTATATATATATATGTGTGTATATATATGTGTGTGTATGTGTGTGTGTGTGTATATATATATATATATATATATATATATATATATATATATATATATATTTCAGGTTTTTTTCCATTACAGGTTATTACAAGATATTGAATATAGCTCCCTGTGCTACACAGTAGGTCCTTGTTGTATATCTATTTTATATATAGTAGTTTGTATCTGCTAATTCCAAACTCCTAATTTATCCCCCCCTTTCGCCTTTGGTAACCATAAGATTTTTTTCTGTCTGTGAGTCTGTTTCTGCTTTGCAAATAAGTTCATTTGTGTCATTTTTTTAGATTCCAAATATAAGCGATATCATGATATTTGTCTTTCTCTGTCTGACTTACTTCACTTAGTATGATAATCTCTGGGTCCATCCATGTTGCTACAAATGGCATTATTCCATTCTTTTTTATGGCTGAGTAATATTCCACTGTGTATAGGTACCACATCTTCTTTATCCATTCACCTGACTGTTGTTGGACATTTAGGTTGCTTCCATGTCTTGGCTGTTGTAAATTAAAACTCAGTCATCTTTAGAGAAAGGTGACATCATCTAAAAGCTGTGAACATACATCCTCCTTAATGCTCAGCATACAATGAAAAAGTACTGGATATGCAAAGAATTATGAAAACGTGACCTATAATCCAGAAGTTACATCTTCGCCTCATGTATATCCATTCCAGTAGAAAGACCAAAGAGATGTCTGAGACAGCAAATAGCCAGGGTGCCTCGTGATCTAGAAAGAACTTGCAGTAACCTACTAAGTACTAATCTTACACCGTAAACGCTATACTTTTTACCCATTAATTATAGCCATTATGAATTTTTAACAAGATACTAAAAGGTTCTAACCTTACAATCATTTATGAACTTGAAACCTACTGTAGCTTACTTAGGGAGGAGTTACTTTAACATCAATGTGAGTCTTTAATGTCTTACACTTTGTTTCTCCCTATAGACAAATTATTTGCCAAGAATTCTAAATAAAAGGCATAATCCTAAAACTTAGCTTAGGAACCTGACAAGTTTACATCTTTTTGTGTTAAATAGGTTCTGATGTCTGGATGGTTGTATGTCTTGCAGAGGACACCTCAGGATGGGGTGAAAGAAGCATGAAGCCAAAGATCTGAACTTGGGAGGAGAAGGTTCCAGGATGGATAATGCCATGTGGGCAAACACAGTGATGCCGTCAGAGCTGAGCCCTTGCTGCTCGCTGTAGAGTATGCCATCGAACTGTGCCACCCAGCTCCCTTCCCGTCCAGGAGAGCACCTTTCCCAGGGCCACTGTCTCATCCCCCCACCCCACCCCCTGGAAAGCGACACTACCCTCCGTTCTCCAAAATGAAAAGGAGAACCTGCTAAAGTGATGGTTTGAAGGATAGTTTACTTCACTGTCAGCACCACAGGCTATTCTTTCCATAGGAATCATCTACTATCTACCACTGTATCAAGACTCTCAATTTCACAATCAACTTTTTACAGCAGAGAAGGAGACTAATTAAAATTGAGAGAAGGATCATGATTTTAGCAAGAAGTAAGAGGAAGTAAATAGATCGTTAATAAATGAAATGGAAATTAATTCATACATATGAAGAAAATTTCTCTTATGACTTAAATGGCTTTTCTGGACTTAGAGAGGGAAAAGTATAGAAAAATGGGATACTCTATCAAGATCAAAAACCAGTGAGAATTTAAACTCATTTCACAAAGCCAGTATTACCCTGACACCAAAGCCAGACAAAGATACCACAAGAAAACTGAAGGCCAATATCCCCGATGAACATAGATGCAAAAATCTTCAATAAAATACTAGCAAACCAAACTCAGCAGCACAGTGAAAGGATCATGTACCATGGCCAAGTGAGATTTTCCCTGGGATGTGAGGATGGTGCAACATATACAAATAAATGTGATACATCACATTAACAGAATGAAGGGGAAAAAATACATGATCATGTCAATTAGACACAGAAAAAGCATTTGACAAAATGCAACATCAGGTCTTGATAAAAAAAAAAAGTCAACAAAATAGGTATAGAAGGAACTTAACCTCAGCACAATAAAGGCCATGTATGAAAAGCCCACAACTAACATTATAGTCAATGAAGGTTTTCCCGCTAAGATCTGGTACAAGGCAAGGATGACCTCTCTCAATACTTCTACTCATCATAGTACTGGAAGTCCTAATCAGAGCAGTTAGACAAGAAAAAGAAATAAAAAGCATTCAAATTGGAAAGGAAGAAGTGAAATTACCTGTTTACAGATGACATGATCATATATGCAGAAAACCCTAAAGATGCAACAAAGTAACTCTTAGAACTAATAAATGAAGAAGAAAACATAAGGCAAAAGCTTCTTGACATTCATCTGGGCAATGATTTTTTTGGCTATGACACCAAAAGCACAGGCAACAAAAGCAAAAATAGACATGTGGGATTGCATCAAACTAAAAAGCTTCTGTGCAGCAAAGGAAGCAATCGAGAGTGAAAAGGCAACCTACATGATGGGAGAAAATATTTGAAAACCATGTATCTGACAAGCAGTTACTATCCTATATATATATAGGAACTCATATAACTCAGTAGCAAAAAAACAAATAACCTGATTTTAAAATGGACAAAGGACCTGAATAGACATTTCTCAAAATAAGGCTTACTAACGGCCAACAGGTGTGTGAAAAGGTTCAACATCACAAATCATCAAGAAAATGCAAATCAAAACCACAATATCACCTCACACCAAGGTCAAGAAGACAAAAGGTAACAGTGTCGACCAGGATGTGGAGAAAAGGAAACCCTGTTGCACTCTTGGTGGGATGTAAATTGGTACAGCCATTATGGAAAACAGTATGAGGGTTTCTCAAAAAATTAAAAGTAGAGCTGCCATATGATCCAGCAATCCTACTTCTGGGATTCATATCCAGAGGAAATGAAATCAATATGTCAAAAGGATAGCTGTTCTCCCAATGAACATGGAGTACAGCATTATTCACACTGACCAAGATATGGAAACAATCTAAATGTCTGTCAACAGATGAATGGATAAAGAAAATGTGATAGATACTATATGTGTATCTCACAGGCAAAGAAGCATATATATACAATGTATATGTATACACACACACACACGCAATGGGATATTATTCAGCATTAAAAAGGAAAGAAATCCTGCCATTAGCAACAACATGGATGAACCTGGAGGACCTTATGCTAAAGTGACATAAGTCAGACACAGAAAGACAAATATTGCATGATATCACTTGTATGGGGGATCTAAAATCTAAAAAACTCACAGAAGCAGAGAGTAGAATGAGGTTGCAGGGACAGAGGGGCAGGGAAATGGGAGATGTTGGTCAAGGGGTTCAAAGTTTCAGTTACGCAGGATGGA
Source organism: Eubalaena glacialis (assembly GCF_028564815.1). Taxonomy (NCBI): domain Eukaryota; kingdom Metazoa; phylum Chordata; class Mammalia; order Artiodactyla; family Balaenidae; genus Eubalaena; species Eubalaena glacialis. The sequence goes on along the minus strand of NC_083732.1, from coordinate 3,813,144 downwards.
TAAGTTCTGGAGATCTAATGTACAGCAAGGTGACTATCATTAACAATACTGCATTGTATACTTGAAATTTGCTGAGAGTTAAGAGTTCTCACCACACACACAAAAGATAACTTTGTGAGGAATTGGATGTGTGAATTAGCTTGACTGTGGTGATTATTTCACAATGCATACATATAAGAAAACATCAACTGCACACCTTAAACATACACAACTTTTATTTGCCAATTACACCTGAATAAAGTTGGGGTAGGGGATGAAAGCGGACTTAACCTGATTGAGCACCATTGCCGCGTGCCCGGCCCCTTACACACGTCAGCTCACTCCATCCTCACCACCAGCCACACCCAGGTCTTGTTACCCACTGTTACGTATGAGGAACCTAGTCTCTGAGAAGTAACGTAACTAGCTCAGGGTGTCATAGAAACTTAGTGATTAAAAAAAATTTTAATGAAGTTAAATATTAATAAGTTCACTTAAATATCTTACCTTTATAAAGTGCTATAGAATAAACTACGTGTTGATACAAAAACAAAACAAAACAAAAAACCAATGAGAGGTCAATGGGAAGCAGAAACCAAGTATAAAATGCTTTTTCTTAAAAGAGAAAAACAAGAAATGTATGCAATCTTATTTGTCAGTTATACCTCAATAAAAAAAAATTTTTAAGAGGAAAACAAGAATTGAAAGCAGGGACTCAAAGAGATACTTGCACATTCATGTTCATAGCAGCATCATTCACAATAGCTAAGAGGTGGAAGAAACACAGCGTCCACTGATAGATGATGGACAAACAAAATGTGGTCCATCCATACCATGGAATATTATTCAGCCTTTAAAAGGAGGAGAACATGAATCCTACAACATGGATGAACCTTGAGTTAATGCCACGTGAAATAAGCCAGTCACAAAAGGACAAATACTGTATGATTTCATTAATGTGAGGTCCCTAGAGTATAAAGTTCATAGAGACAGAAAGTAGACGGTGGGTACCAGGGGCTGAGGAGGGGGAAACAGGGAGTTAATGTTTAATGGGGACAGAGTTCCAGTTTGGGAAGATGAAAAAGTTCTGGAGAGGATGGTGGTGATGCTGGCACAACAATGTGAAGGTACTTAATGCCCCTGAACTGTACACCTAAAAATGGTTAAGGTGGTAAATTCTGTGTGTATTTTAACTACAATCGCAAAAATAAAACAAAAAGAAGAAAACAATGACAAATGCACCGTTTACTACGTTAATAAGTCAAATTCATTTCCAACTTCTGCAGAAAAATTACAAAGCAATTTCATCTTCTACTTTGAGGGAGCTTATAGGTACTAAATACTCCCAAATAATTTAAATAGAGAAACAATCATTAAATAATCTCAATATGGCTAATATTTACTATGATCAATTGGGACCAACACTTCGAAAATACCCTGTAATTTAATGTAACATGACCAGGAAAAAGAAATGGAGAATTAAAACAGAAGAAAGAATGATCTAATTGGTGTATCTAGAAAAACACAGCACTTGTAAAATTGTCAAGTATACACTCTTCACAAGATCATACTTATAAACTCAAGTTGTATGAATCAAAAACCATTTTCACTCAACATCGGAAAATAATCCAACAGAGATTCAACATTAGTTTATCTGATGTTTTGACTATCTGTTGTGCATCACAAAACACCCCGAAACTTAGTAGCTTAAAACTGTCACCATTTATTTGCTCTTGATTCTGCAGCCTGGGCCGGGCAGGTGGTTCTTCCGCTGTCTTTTCCTGTGGTCCCGCACATGGATACATGTGCGCAGCAGGTTAGCGAGGGTCCGGGCTCAGCTGGGACGTGGAACAGCTGCACTTCTCTTTCGATACAGTTTCAGGCCCTCTCCCTCTTCATGTCCCTCTCTGCAGGGTCTAGCTGGTAGCCAGACTGCTGACCTCCTGGACCTCCGAGGACAGAAAGACAGAAACTGTCTCTCCTTGTTCACGCCTGGGCTTGCCGCCCCAGAACACGACTTCCACGGCTATCCATTGGTCCAAGCAGTCGCAGGGCCAGCCTGGATTCCAAGTGATGAGAAAGAGCCAACATCTCCTGACGAGGGACTGGGTTACACCGAACAAGAGCCCTGTGGGGTGTGGGATACAGCTGCAGCCGTATTTGGACATGTGATCCACCACATCTGGTGAAGGATTTGTGAAGGGCTTGATAAGCAAGTGAAACGTGTTAAAGGACTGCATGTAGAACCCACTTAAACAGAAACTTCAACACAACCGAAATCTTGCATGGAAGATTTATTTTATCTCAAGGAAATGAAAAACAAGGCTGCTGCCTTATTGCGTAGTTGGAAGATGAAATACGCAAAAGAGAAATATCCCTAAAGGTGTAAGTTTATTCAACAAATACTTTTTGAATGTTTAATGTGCTGATCTTACACCACCAGGTAAAGCGTGATTTTCCAAAGATTGCTCTAAAACCTTGATTCTAGCTTCTCTTCTAACTACAACCAACATAATTTTTTTTAAGGGATGAGCACATAGGAATCATAAAAATGGCTGTCATTTGTTGGGAGACTACTAGGTGTTAGGAATTATGCTAAAAGCACGGTCTCTCTGATCCTTTCAAAACCCTGCAAAGCAAACCCTATCATTTGCCATTGCACAGGGGAGAAAACAGATGTTTCCAGGAGCTAAATACCCTGAAAGTACACTGAGTCCCCAAAATATTTGTTAATAGATTGACTGAGGGAGCCTTCGTTCCTGAGGACATACGTTAGAAGTGTTCATTGCTTATATATATTTTTTAATTTCCAATTTTACCCAATTGTAATTACACCAGCCCTGGAATGAGCTGCCCCCTCATTAAGCTGTGAGGCTGTGGTCGGGTCTTGGAGCACACAGCACCTTTACCCGCTCGGACTGGACGACACCCATCAGGTCTCCACACGCTCAACAGCATCACTCCATCCTGCACCCTAACACTGAAAGGCGGTGAAAGCTTCTCTAAGGAGACTCCCGAGGCTCGCTACTCAAGTCAGGGTGGAAAAACACCAAGCTCTTCTCAAATAACCGCACGATTGTCTTGGGTCCAGAATGGAAACTGCTTTCTCCCTCTTCCTGCCTTTGCCTCCCTCCAGGCTGTGGTGTGAATCTCTGCTGATGCAGACTTTCCCCTCCTTAGGGTGGGATGCTTCCTCGGGCATTCAGTGAGAGGAAGAGGTGGACGGAGCGTGGAGGCCTCGGGCAGGAGGCTGTGGAGCTGAGGCCAGGAGTCCCCGGGGGAGGAGGAGCAGGGGGAGAAGAATGGGGCCCCCCCAGGCCTGAGCAGATAAGCATCTCACATTCTCCCTCCTTTTCCTTCTTCCTGGGGCTGGCTGCTGGGCTCGCCCACCCTGCGCCTTTTAACTGTCAGGGAGCCAATGCCAGGCACTGGGCGAGCCACCGCCGATGACATGAGTTAAGTGTGTTCCAAATTGGCCTTCCTGCCTTTCTGCAAGAAAAACAAACTTGAGCTGGACCCCAACAAACATGACAGGAAAAATAACAACCCTTGTCGAGGGCTGATACTGAAAGCGGCCGGGCTCTCCACCCCCCAGCCGGCCCCTGCTGCGGATGGGGGCTGGGGGCAGGAATTCCAGCTCAGAAGCCTCCAGGGCGAGTGTCAGGGGCGCCACGTCGTTCCCTCTGAGGTCACCTGCGCAGGGCACCAGAGGAGGCCCTTTCCACATCCCACAGTGACCACACGACACTAGATGCTGCAGCATCAAGCCTGCTCCACAGAGAGGGCAGTCGGTGGCTCGGGGTAGCACAGCGACTAAGCAACAGAGCTCCATTCATTCTCAGCAGTGTCTGACTCCATAGCTTCTGCTTTTATTTTCTGGCTACATTAGAAAAGTGAGAATTCAGAATGCACGCTACCGTTGGGCCCACTGCCCTAGATGCTACAAGTCATTAAAGAAAACTACTGGCTTTATGATACAACAATAACAGGAAATGTGATCATTATTTGGAATAATGCTCCTTCATCAAACTTTTAATCCCTCCACAAGCCAGAGTCTGTTCTATTTTTCATGGATATTTTTCCAAATAAGACGGGCCAGTCACAAAAGGACAAATGCTTAATGATTCCATTTAAATGATGTACTTAGAGCAGTCAAATTCATAGAGACACAAAGTAGATGGTGGGTACCAGGGGCTGGTAGAGGAGGGAAGGGGAGTTAGTGTTTCATGGGTACAGAGTTTCAATTTGAGATGATGAAGAAGTTCTGGAGATGGATGGTGGTGATGGTCGCACAACAGTGTGAAGGCACTTAATACCATGAACTGTACGCCCGAAAATGGCTAAGATGGTAAATTTTAGGTTATGTATATTTTACCACAATTTTTAAAAAAGAATCAATATTGAGGTATTTAATAGATCTGTATTCAGTCCTGACCAAGGGAGAGAAAGTACTAAATCATGCTGAAGTCTTCCCCCATGTGTGCACGCTGCTGGAGTCTTCAACTAGCAATAATGGGTATATTCAACATGTTAGCATCATCAGACCTGGGCTTGAAAGTGAGGTCTAGGACACTGGCATTAGGAGTTTTGCAGATCTATTTTTCTGAAGATTTTAGAGCATTCCCAAGAGGCTATTTCACAGGCTGACACAGTCAGCCACTACCTCTTAAGGTTTGATTAAAAGACAAAGAACAACAAAAACTTGCTTTGCCTGTCCATGCTTTCCAGAAGGAAATGAAAATTTTTTGAGTTGTGCTCTTTCACATCTTGAAAACTTCTTCTAAACATGAACTCTTCCACTACCCTAACTCTCTTCTAGGAGGCTGGTATAAGTTCAATTCCAAAAAATGACAAGGACATTATTAAAAAAGGAGAATTATGGAGCCATCTCACTCGTAATTTTCTAAACCAAATATTAATACACTCATTCCAGCAATATGGAAAAATAATACTTTGCATTTAACTAAGCATATTCCGTGAATGCAAGATCATTTTTAATATTCAAAAATCAATTAGTCAACCAAGTAATCACTAAATTAAATAATTATTAAGTTAACAGAATAAAAGAGAAAAATTATATAACATATTGATATATGCATTAAAAAAAGTTGAAGAAATGCAACATCCATTCTCAATAAAAACTCTTTGCAGACTAAAAATAGAGAAGAACTTCCTTCACCAACCAAAAGGTATTTACAAAAACCCTACAGCAAACACCAGACGTGGTGGTGAAATGTTGAAAGCTTGCCTTCCGGGATTGGAACGAGACAAGGATGCCTGCTATCACTACTTCTGCTGTAATGGTGGTCTAAACTGGATGGCAAGGCAAGGAAAAGAAGTAAGTAAAATGTATATGTAATGGATGTAAGAAATACAAATCTAATTTACAAATAATGACTTTGTGTGAAGAAAATCCAAAGAGATAAACATGTACAGTTTTAGAATTAACAAATTCAATTAATTCTGACATAGATACAAGTGAAATAGTAGGACAACAGGGGTGCACTTCCCAGACAATATTTTGTGTGTTTTGGAAAAAGGAGGTGGGTAAAAGAAATAGGATTGTATGATTTGAAAATGGTTGGAGTTGGGTGAGATGTCTAGGGAGTCTGCTATACTATTCTACCTACTTTTGTATATGCTTGGAAGTTTTTATAATAAAAAGATTTTTAAAAAATAAGTAAGACTGGTTGCTGGATACAAGGTCAGTAGACTGAAATCAATTATAATTCTCTAAATCAGTAAAAGGAGCTAGAAAATATTTTTAACATACCATTTACAATAGCATAAAAACATCAAGTGGCTAGGTATATTTCTAACAGAAATGCACAAGACAACTACACAGAAGATTGTAAACATTATTCAAGGAAATTGGAGAAGAGATAAATAAATGGAGGGGTATACTATGTTCATGGATTAGAAGACTCAATGCTGTAAAAATGTCAATTCTTCCCCCCAAATCCTGCACAGATTAAATGAAATGCCTGTCAAAATCCCCATGGCGTGTGTGTGTGTGTGTGTTTGTGTGTGTGTGTAACTTGAGAAACTAATTAAAATAGAGGGCTAAGGACTAGGAAAAGCCAAGATCTTGAAGAAGAAGTACAAAGAAGTACAAGGTGAAAAGACTTGCTCTACCAGATATGAAGACTCATTATGAAACTACAATATCAAGACAGTGTGATGCTGGCACAAAGATAGGAAAAAAGACCAGTGGAATAGAATCGATAGCCAAAGAGAGACCCTCATATATCCAACCTCTGATATTTGGGAAGGAATGCACTGCAGGGGGTGTGAGGAGGGAACAGTCTTCCTGCTGTATTGTGCCAGGGCAATGGTACATCCATATGAGAAAAATTATACTCAACCCCATCTCACACCAGGTCTAAAACTAAATTCCAAAAAGATTTTAGATCAAAATGTGAAAGGAAAACAATAAAATGTCTAGAAGATAGCACAGGAGGGTAGCTCCATGGCCTGTGGTAAGGAAAGATGTTTTTAAATACACAAAGAACACAAATGATGAAAGAAAAAGACTGTATACATTGAACTACATTAAAAATAAGAATTTCTGCTTATCAAAGGCACAAATCAGTGAGTGAAAATATAAGCCAGAGAGTAGAAGATACTTGCAACATACATAAACAACAAAGGGCCAAGAACATAAGAATTCCAAATCAATAAGAAAAATAAAGATAACTCAGTAAGGAAGTGGGCAAGGTGTCTAAGAGGCACTTATGAATTCGATGGCCAATAATGAGCTGCAGAATGATTTGAAATAATTCATAATAGAGGTCCCCATTTCAGAGGGGCTTAAATACCACAGATAGAATAAAGTAAAATCAAATGCCTTAAAAATACATACCCAGCATCCAGGTGAGCAAACTTCCTGAAATAGGGCCTCTCTGTTCATGAAGTCTCATTCTTTTTTCTCTTGACTTTCACCCATGAATAATGAAATAATGGCTATTTCATTTAGGTCAACTGATTTGTAAGAGTTATTTGATGTCTGGAAAGCCTTTTGGATCTTTTTTTCAAACCTTTTAATGCCTTTTTTGTTAAACTTTTCATTTTTCTAAAACTATGCTCAGCTCTGACTTCAAAATAGTTAGTGTCTCACATGAATGAGATCAACTCCCTGCCTGAAGTCATACAGCTCTCTTCAGTCCTATGGGGGAGTAATAATTAAAGTTAATCTAAGCCACTTTTAGCATTAAAACCTTGTGTCTTCTCCCCAAGTATACTGAAGGTGTTTTAATTAATTAAAAATAATGGTCACAGCAGCAGTCAAATGTTTAAAGAAATTAAAGAATCAGCCATTAAAGTTATGCATTACCCAAATATGAAACTGTAAAGATTTGTGTTTATGAATATCATATTGCTTTGATTCTGTTCCATTTCCATCAAGTTTCTAGGCATTTATCAAGAATTACCAGCCTATAGCAGGCAAGGGCTCTGACCACTTGTCTGTTGACTGTGTGGCTGGCAAGTCACAACTTCTCTGGGTCTCAGGTGACCCATGTTTCTAAAAAAAAAAAAAAGAATTACCAGCCTAAAAAATAATAAGTATTGGCAAGTATGCAGAGAAATTGGAACTCTTTTGCACTGCATGTGGAAATGTAAAGTGGTACAGCCACTGTGGAAAACAGAATGGTGATTCCTCCAAAAATTAAATGTAGAATTGCCATATAATCCAGCAATTCCACTTCTGAGTTTATACCCAAAAGAACTGAAAGCAGGGACTCAAAGACATATTTGTACACTCATGTTCATAGCAGCATCATTCACAACAGCCAAAAAGTGGAAACAACCCCAAATGTCCACTGATGGATGAATGGATAAGCAAAATGTGGTCTCTACATGCAATGGAATATTATTCAGCCTAGAAAGGAAGGAAATTCTGACACACATTGCAACATGGATACACCTCGAGGACATTATGCTGAATGAAATAAGCCAACAACAAAAGGCCAAATATTGTATGATTCCACTTACATGAGGCACCCAGAGTTGTCAGATTCATAGAGACAGAGGGTGGAATGGTGGTTTCCAGGGGCTGGGGGTGGGGGATGGGGAGTCAGTGTTTAATGGGGACAGAGTTTCAGTCTGGGGAGATGAAACAGCTCTGGAGACGGATGGTAGTGACGGTTGTACAACAATGTGAATGTACTTGGTGCTACTGAACTGTATACTTTAAAATGGCTAAAATGATAAACTGTATGTCATGTGTATTTTACCACATAGCACAGGGAGATCAGCTCGGTGCTAGAGGGGTGGGATAGGGAGGGTAGGAGGGAGATGCAAGAGGGAGGAGATATGGGGATATAGGTATACATATAGCTGATTCACTTTGTTATACAGCAGAAACTAACACACCATTGTAAAGCAATTATACTCCAATAAAGATCTTAAAAAAAAAAAGGATAAAGCAAAAACAGAAAAAAGAAGTACCAGCTTAGATGATTATAATAGTGTTGTCCTAATGAGGCCAGTATAAGAATTAAGAGTTAATATACGTAAAGCCCTTGGAACAGTGCCCGATACTACAGTTAGTACACACACAAAATTAGCCATTACCATCATAATCATGATTGTCATTAATGCTATTCTCTCCTACTGACATGTTTTATTCCATAGTTTCACTATTTTAAATACAAAATGTTCCGGGTGTAATGAAAAGTGATCTCAACAGATGGCTCTCTGGCACTTGGACCTTCCTCAAGGGAACCTGATGGCTCTGTTGCAGGGCAGACGCAAAGGTTTTCAAAGCCCTGCAGAGCCTGAACCAAAGAGCCCGGAACCAGAACAAGTTCTGCCTCTGCTTTTCATCTCCCCCACATCTGGAGCCATGCCAACTCTTTCTTGGATAATTTATAATAACTCACTCTAAAAGATAACAGAAAATGCAAGTTAAAATAATAAATTATTTTCAGTCCATAAAACATTCATTCAGTCCCCCGCTTTCATGCGGTTCTGTTTTTCAATCCTAGGAATGATTCTGGCACAGGGGTGTTATCTCCATTCACAGGAAGGAAACTAAACCTTGGAGCAGGTGAGCACCTTGTCCGGTGGGATACAGGGTGTCCATGAAGATACAGAGGACACCCAACCCCCTGACTCATGGCTCTACAATTTGCAATATGTACTTCAAAAGTTAGAAATAAATCTATTTTTTTACATCAAAGGAAAAAGGAATTAGAGACATTGACTTGTCAAACTAAAATGAAGTGCTTTTAAGACAAAATTTGAGACCCTGGATGTTGATGAGCTCGGAAAATTCTACATCACACGAGGCCCAGCCTATGCCTTGTGAATTCTACTCATTGTTGTGGACGGCTCCAAAATCCAGCTTTTTGTCTAAGAAATGCGGGCAACCCTGCAGACTGGGGAAATCAACAAACTTCAGAAGAACTGTTTCTAAGACAACCCTATCCAACCTCAAAGAAACACAGAAGGAAAGAGATCTAGAATCCCCCATATTGAAAATGTGATAAAATAGACCATGAGGAACATGCAGCCCTGGGGGAGTAGCCAACAGGTAAGCTAGCATCAGGTGAGCCCTGGAATGGGGAAGCGAGGCACCTGGCCTGAGCCACCTTCTCCAGGTCGGGTCTCCAAATGGCCCAACTTAATGTACCTATGCAGTGATCAACTCATTGTGCTGAATAATTCTGATACTGGCATTGAGAGTTTACTAATTAATTTCTTTAATATTGCAGGTTTCAAAGAATAAAGCAACGGCCACCAGAGATCAAAGAAAAAGAAAATACACCATTTGCAGCAACGTGGATTCAACTAGTAGAGATTATCATACTAAGTGAAGTAAGTCAGAAAGAGAAAGACAAATACCATATGATATCACTTATATGTGGAATCTAAAATATGACACAAATGAACCTATCTATGAAACAGAAACAGACTAACAGACATAGAGAACAGACTTGTGGTTACCAAGGGGGAGGGGGAGGGGGAGTGGGGGAGGGACGGATTGAGAGTTTGGGGTTAGTAGATGCAAACTATTACATATAGAATGGATAAACAAGGTCCTACTGTATGGCATAGCAAACTATATTCAATATCCTGGGATAAACCATAGTGGAAAAGAATATAAAAAAGAATGTATATATGTGTATCAGTGAGTCACTTTGCTATACAGCAGAAATTAACACAACATTGGAAATCAACTATACTTCAATAAAAAGAAAGACAAAGAAAGGAAGGAAGGAAGGAAGGAAGAAAGAAAGAAAGAAAGACAAGTTATTATTTCCTGGCCAGGCAAGGAAACACACAGCAATAAAGAAATCTACTGAGTAGTTCTCTCAGGGGGAAAGTCAGGGGTTGAAGACGGTGGAGGCTAGGTGTGGTGGTTATGTTAACTAAGGAATGAAGGTTAGCACTCTGAGGAGGGCAGAGTCTACAGTAAAAGACGGGTTAAAAAAGCCCCATCGTCCATTGGCCAAGAAACAGTGTTCAGTGAGAGCCAGTTAGGGTCTGATATACGAGGTCCCTCAAAGTTCATGGTGTTTATCTGAGTCAGCTGGTTAGCACCAGTTCTGATGAAACACACTATTCCGTTTTGGCAAATGCTGACAGAAATGGAAACTGTTCCTTACACACAGGTGATAACAACCACATGCAACGCAGGACGTCAGGTTAGATACTTACTTGCAAAACCAGCAGTCAGGACATTTGGGGGAAATCTGAATATGGTTTGGAGAGGCCATGAGAAGAAAATCGATTGAAATGGAAATGGCTGGCTGACAAAACAGGTCACAAAATAGTGTGTACCGTGTGATATCATTTTGATAATAATAGTAATAATGGACTTATTTGTACATAGAGAAAGATACGCAGAAGGATACACACAAGTGTTAGAGGAGTGAGTTGAAGTGAAGGAGCAGGATAGGTTTTAATTTTTATTTTTGCTCTACTTTCTGATTTTCTACCATGACCACCTGTTCTTACTGTAATAAAAGTTCTTGTTGTGGACCGATGCAGCGGGAATGAACTCACTTTTCTCTCCCCTGAGGATCTAGAGTGGAAACCTGCTCTGAGATTATACTGGCTTCCAGACAGCCAGAAATGGCAACCTGACTCCTGAGACCTGATGGGTTTTTGCCTCAAATCCACAGCTCTGGCCTCACCGAGTGACAGCCCCAAATGAGTCAGCTCTGAAGGTGACTGTGGGACATTAAGAACATTTTGGGAACGCATCCAGTTAGTGGTCACACCACTTACATGAATACCTGGCAGGTCAGCATTTCTGTGGTCACCCTCCAGGCCAAAGCAAGCCGGCCCCTCACGTGGAACAGCCTGGACACCGACACCAACACCAGGAATTAAAGACCAAGTACAAAGCAGCAAGTGACTGTCAGGCTTCCTAACTCTCAGGGTCAAAAACTAGGCTTCATGACAGGGAGACACAACTCCCACTGATTTATCTTTCCTTTATCCTGTAACTGGTGATTTCAAATCTATTCCGTGACTGTATCAGTAATAGCTGGGTGGAGATTTTTTTAGATGCACAGGAATGTCTTTTCTAATCCAAATAAGACCTGTAATTTGCAAATCTCAAGAGACCATGCAGGATGGTAAGGGCAGACCCCAGGTTTATCAAGAAGAAAGAGGGGGCAAAGTTCAAAGATTCGGAAAAATCAAAACAGGCAAGGACCGGATGGTATTAACTTAAATAAACCAAATGTAGGGTTAAATAGGCCTGCTGGTGTTAAAGGTGACATCATTACTCAACTTCAGCCTTCTCAAACAATGAAGAAATGTGAATAAAATTACCTACTAGCATAAATCACGCTGACCCAACCCAAATACCAGGGAGGAAGAAGGAATTACCTACTTGGACAATCAGAGATAGATGAGTTCCCTGGGCTTCTAGCAGAAGCAACAGAGGTTAACCTGGCCTTAACGCAGCAACTCAGGCAATGAGAGAGGGCAGAGGGGCAGGAGTTCAGAACCACCTAAAATGTCCCACTGAAAGAAAGCTTTTGTCATATTTAATATTACGTTATTTTAAGAATATAAAATGGAATATAAAAATGGATATCCTTTATGCCAATTGTGTTTTTTTAAAGGTAATAATACATGGTTAAATAAAAAGTTTTTCTCCCAAATTTCTAACAAAAAATATATCTTCTCCATCAACTTTATCTATGGTCATTATTTTAACCTTCTTTCAACTTACAAGTAATGCATACACTTATTAGACGATAAACTTGGATGACAGAACTTGTATATTAGTTTTTTCTACCCATTTCCATAGTAAGTGTTCAATAAATGCTAAATTAATCACTTTGGGTTGCTTCTCTAATAATTTATTCTTTAGAATTTTCAGATCATAAAGAGGCTATGCACCAACTAAACAAACTTGTACTGTAAAATGTGACTTACCAAATCATATTTGCTTACATAATAGTTAAGTTTTTATTTTAAAATACTTTAAAAAAATCATTTAGGAGGTGGGGTATCCCAGAATGGAATACAGACCATGACAGGAGAATTGAACTGTATTACAAATGGATGAAACCACCTCACTCAACGGGTGGAGAGACTGGGCGGTGGGGGGGGGGGGTAGGTACTGACCTAAGTAACTTTGGAAATGAGTGGAGTCTGTAAGATTAAAGGCAAATAAAACTGTGTAGAGCACTGTACTCTGATAAAATGGCTCCCCATGGGAATGCAAGTTAACAATTCTGATACCACTATACATGTACACTTGAATTGAACAATTAAGCAAATGGATGGCAGGTCAGGGGGTCATATTTGTCACTGCTGGAGTGGGCGTGTACAGAGAAGCAAGAAGAAGGCACCAGAGTAACCAACGTGGTAATATCGTTGGAGATTTCAGGATGAACTCACATTTAGTTTATTTATAGATACAGATGCTCACATACAGAAATACTTACAGATATATGTATACACACAGGTTAGTGTACACACAGACATTTCCTTGCTCTCTCAGCTACAAGGGCCTAGAAGCAATGATACCCCAATACCGACAAGCACGCCAAGCACCCAGATCTTGGTTTCTAACACCACTCACCAATACGAGGAACCAGAGCTTCTTGGAGAAATGGCTGCTTCTAGGACTGGGGCAGGGAATATACAAGATAAGTCTGGAGCACTCCGTAGTACCAGGAAATAAGGAAATGCTTGAAAAACAAAAACAAAAAACCCACGTTGATGGGAATATGCCAAAGGAGCCCAGTAGAGAGCTCTTGATGGCAAAAGCTGGAACAATTTCAGCCATCAAATAAAATAAGTCAGTATCAGATTATAACCCAAGGCATAAAATGAATACCCACGAGTCCATACTGATACAAATGAATAATAAATAAATGGGGGAGAAGAGACCCATCTCTCATGCAGAAGACCTCCAGACAATTTAGGTAGACACTCCACCCTGAAGGAGGTGAAGCGTGACCCTCGATCCCTGAAGAGTTCACTGCACAGTGTAGCTTAATTGCAATAAGCACAGTGAGGAAAGTGGGGAAAGTAACTTGACAGTGGAGAAGTCTGACCAGCACGGCTTGGGCAGGAGATCAAAGTCAACACCAACAGTGGTGTCACAGCAAGAGTGTGTGCCCAAGACGTGACATGATGAAAACAGCACCTGACTTCTGGGGTCTCCCTATAAACCATATCCCCATGCTAAGCAAATCATGAGGAACACAGGGAAAGAACTGCTGAGGAGTAGTCTCCAAAAACACTTGACTAGCACTCCTCAAAACCGCTGAGGACGCCAAAAACAAGCAAGGTCTGAGGGACAGCCACCACCAAGACATCCTGAGGACACAGGGTGACTAAACGTAACATGGGACCCTGGATGGGATCCTGGAACAGAGAAAGGACATTAGGGAAAACTAAGGAATCGGTATAAAGTATGCACTTTAGCTAGTAACAATGCCTTGGTTCACGATGGTAACAAGCATCCCATACTAACCTAAGATGTCAGTGATGGGGAGGCAGGGTTTGTGTGAACTCTCTGCACTGTTTCCACAATTTTTCTGTAAATCGAAAACTGTTCAAAAAAGAGAAAATTTATTTTAAAAAATTTAAGCAATACTAGACAATATCCCAAAAAGGTGAAATGACATCTCTATTTTCCAGAAGGACAAAAAAGTAGAAGACTTGAGGGCAAGTTGTCATCACATCAAAATTTTATCCCAAGGCTCATTTAAACATCTCTGTCCTTCTTGAAAGTGAGGACACAGAAGGACTACTCAAATTGTTGTTGAGAGAGTTAACAGTAAGCACCAGAACAAAATTTTTTTTTTAAATCAAGGGATAATGGGGTATGTTGTTTGCTTACTGAAGTAACTAATATGTCTTTTGTTCCACAGACTTTGATACTGGCCAAACACCAAAAAAAATAAACCATTGGACGTAAAGGGCTTTGTTAGATATAGTGTAAAATATTGATCCAGGGACTTCCCTGGTGGCGCAGAGGTTAAGAATCCACCTGCCAAGGCAGGGGACACGGGTTCGAGCCCTGGTCCGGGAAGATCCCACATGCCGAGGAGCAACTAAGCCCGTGCGCCACAGCTACTGAGCCTGTGCTCTAGAGCCCGCGAGCCACAACTACTGAGCCTGCACTCTAGAGCCTGTGAGCCACAACTACTGAGCCCGTGTGCCACAACTACTGAAGCCCGCGTGCCTAGAGCCCATGCTCCGCAACAAGAGAAGCCACTGCAATGAGAAGCCCGCGCACCGCAACTAGAGAAAGCCCGCGCGCAGCAACGAAGGCCCAACACAGTCAAAAATAAATAATTTTTTTAAAAAAATAAAATATTGGTCCAAAAGTAAAATAATAAAAAATTTTAAAAAATATTGATCCAGTGTCCAGGCTCTGATGACATCATAGATAAAGGGACACAGCCCTCAGAAGGAGGTCCAGAATCCAGGAGAATGTTTTTAATGAGCTTCCCAAAAAAAGACTCCAAAAGTGATGTAAAAAGGTTTTGCATATAAAAAGTACAGACTAGGGGCTCCCCTGGTGGCGCAGTGGTTGAGAATCTGCCTGCCAATGCAGGGGACACGGGTTCTAGCCCTGGTCTGGGAGGATCCCACATGCCGCGGAGCAACTGGGCCCGTGAGCCACAACTACTGAGCCTGCGCGTCTGGAGCCTGTGCTCCGCAACAAGAGAGGCCGCGATAGTGAGAGGCCCGCGCATCGCGATGAAGAGTGGCCCCCGCTCGCCGCAACTGGAGAAAGCCCTCACACAGAAACGAAGACCCAACACAGCCAAAAATAAATAATAAATAAATTTAAAAAAAAAAAAAAAAACAGTACAGACTAGGAGAAGCCTTTGAGGAGGAGGATTTTAAGTAGCAAAGACAAAAAGGCTGGAGACCCCAAGGAGGAAGGGGCTTCGGCGTGGGTAGCACACCGCGATGACGAGCTCTGTTACCCAAGCACAGAGCGGTCCAGCTGCCTCATTCCACCTGCCCGCCACGTGACTGTCTTCTCCTCTGTCTCTGTGAATCCATAACAAGATTTTTTAAACCTACTAATTTCATCATTTCTGGCTCTAGTTACAAGACCGTCTTCTAGAAGACCTGATTTTGATGTTCAAGAAAACGACAGATACATACTGCATTCTACTGAGGTTCCCTTACTGCCTCCCAAGGAGAGAGACTACGGGCCTCCCAAGAGAAGAATCAAACATGAGAATAACTTATTCAGAAGTGGGTGGGATCGTTCCAAAATTCACCATCAGTAAAAGTTTTCTTCCTATTTTTACTAAATAACTGAAAGGGGGGAAAAAAGAAAGTTCCACGATTCAGTGATTCCCGAGATTTGGCAGACTAAAACCTGCATTTCTTTTCCACCTAAAGAAGTCCTATTAACATTTGTGGTAAACATGAAATACTTCTATTTGAAAGCAGTTTCAGGATTTACTCAGGTTCACAATACCAATTTTTGCCTTGCAATTGAACATAGGTGGTACGTCAATCCTGAGAAAAAATGGACCTGAACTAGCAAAACAGTAACAACAAGCAAACAACAACAGGTGAGAATGAATAAGATGCAGTTGGGGAGAACTACAGAGCTGGGAAAAAGCAAACACACACACACACACACACACACGCACTCTTTCACTCAACATTGACAGCAGCTCTTTTTTTAGCAAATACCCAAATCCCTACACAGCTAAGAAACATCTCACTGGGGCAAATTAAAACCCACCTAAACGTAAGCAACCAGCTTCCAAGATCTGGGACCTCTGCCCTGTGTGTGGCTAGAGCCCCTGGGTTTCCCTCTCTGGCCAGTGGTGGTGGTCATGCCTCACCATGTGCTGGGGGCAGGAGCTGGCACAGGGCAGAAAGGTCACTGGAGCTGGAACAGGTACGACAGGTTTCCACGGGAACCACCACTGCAACAAGTCACCTAGAGTGAGTCACATCCCGGGACCATTCCTCCAGGTCTGGATTTTTAATAGTTCACGTTTCCTAACATTTGCAGGAGTGAACCAGCTGGCCCAGGCCTGGAGCAGGGGTGGTAGGAGAGGGCAGGCCCCCTGAGGCCCCCTGTGGCTGTCTTCCTGGACTCAATGCCACCGTTCCCAAGAATGATGAATGACTTCTTTAAGCCCAGGTCAGATCAACCAGAGACTTTTTAAGACCTGAAGAGTTCTCACCATGTTGTCAAGTGCTTGATGCCATGGGGGGCGGGGGGAGTTTAACCAGGCCAAGGACGGAAACTTCTTTGAGAAAACTGAGCACAGTGACTTGCAAGCTCTAAACAAAAGCCTTAGATTATTCATATTAGCCTGAATAACCCGAATACCATGGGCCAGGTTACAGACATCTCGGTGGAGGAAAGCAAAGGGCGATTCCTTCACAGGCATGCTAAATTTGTTTGGAATCAGGGCAAACTGACTGTCTTCTAGCCAGCCTCTTCCACTCCCCCCAGCCTCGTCCTAATCCTCATTGTTAAACTTCATTAGCAGGATTTAAGATGTCTACCACCCTTTATTGGGAAGAGACTGCTCTCTGCATTGCCTTATACAAAATAGGGCCTCCATAAATGTTTGTTCTAAAGGTCTGTCACATGATATCTGATCCCTCAAGGACCTCTTATCCTGCTTTCATCGCTAGCCAGGTGGGTGTGAAAATGAACTGCCTTCTCTTTGGAGGTGGAGGGTCCTTCCAGATAGCTCAAGGCTGGGTGATGGATAATGCGCAAAGGAAAACAACACCTTAACTTGGAACCAGAAATCTGCATCTGATGGGGCCCTCACTGGGAGCACCTGCTTTCCAAACAGAGGGGAGGGGCTGCAGGGAACCTGTGGGAGAGAAACTCTGAGCTTACGTTCGCAGGAGCCTTGGGCTGAATTGCAGGAGCCCTGGGCTGAATTTTGAAACCCGCCAAACACTCTTTTCATCTCGCACTTAGTACATTTCAAGTTTGGTTTCTGAGTGAATGAGAATAAATAATGAACTAAAAATCATCCGATGACTAGGAGAACAGCATTGTTTAAATCCAGAGCGCTCAGAGGTGCACACCACTGCAGCCCGGAGACCTGGTCCCTCAAACGTAGGTGATCCTGGCCAAATTGTGAACCCAAAGAAAAGTTTGAAAATGACTATAAGAGAATCACCTGGAATAATGGAGATTTTGTAAACCCCAGGGCTTTGCCTTCTAGAGAGATGCTAGAGTACAGTGGTCAGAGCAGCTGGCAGACTGCCTGGGTTCAAGTCCAGCCCTGCAGCTCTGGGGCAGTGGGTGGTGACACGTCACCTTGTCACTCTGTGCCACAGCGCAACCCTCACCCCTACCCCCCGTCTATAAAGTGAGAGCAATGATGGTAGCTGCCCCATACGCTTGGTGGGACGACTGATTACATTAATATATACCAAGCATTTAGAAACATGCCTGGTATTATACGTGTTAGGCATTATATATGCCCCCGCTCGCCGCAACTAGAGAAAGCCCATGCACAGCAACGAACACCCAACGCAGCCAAAAACAAATAAATTTATTTATTTTTAAAAATACATATGGATCACATGTGATTCAGCTATAAAGTTTTGTGTTTTGCTTTAACTTTTTAAATTCTTTTACTAAAAAAAAAACTTGGAGGCCTAAAAAATCTTTTTGCTTTTACATCTTGGTTATGATAAATGGCAAATCAGAAATTGGTTTGGAAAACACAGAAGAAAATTTTAACAATTTTAACAAATCATGGAGGAAAATATATTAATAAAGTTTACTTATATAGTTGAAATTTGAACAGAACACTGAGGTGAGGGGAGTTCATTCCAGATAAAATTCTGGGAACTTTTTTGTGGCTGTTTTCTTCTCAGAGAAGAATTTAATTAGCACCTGAAGACCAGAAGAATCTAGTAAGAAAATATAATTCAACTAAAATACAGGAGACTCGTAGCACAGGGAACTATATTCAATATCCTATGATAAAACATAGTGGAAAAGAATATGAAAAAGAATATATATATGTATAATGGAATCACTTTGCTGTACAGCAGAAATTAACACAATACTGTAAAACAACTATGCTTCATAAAAAAAGAAAGAAAAAATACAATACAGGAGACTCAAGTCTCAGTACTGGCTTGATCATCCACCTGATGCCTTAGACAAATTATCCTCTGTTTTGTGCCCCAATTTCTTCATGTATCAAATGGGGATAAAACACATATGGCAAAGTAACTCTGAGAATTAAAACATGGTTTTAATAATTAAAGTTTTAAGTGACCGTAAGATGTGTTGTTTTTCTCCATTAATAAAAGAGATTCAGTCACTCTCTTTAAAGCTATTTGTAGAAAAGAATCATGATTTTATAAAAATTCAAGCAAAAGAGAACTTTTAAAGTGAAATATAACTGTCCCACCCTCTCCACTCCTCACCTGCAATAACTTTTAATAATATTCTGCCATCCTGAAATCTCTTTTTAAAAAAACACGTAGCAAATCCACTGCTTATCTTATAAAATTAAAAATCCAAGCTACCCAGTTCTCTCAGGGTTACTTGAGATGTTGCCTCCGGGCTTGAAGTCCTAAAAAGTTCCGCTGAAGAAAACATAACTCTCAAAAAAAAAAAAAAAAAAAATCCGAGCTACCATATGATTATTTTAGCCCATTTCTGTCTACTATTCTCCTGCCTTAGGGGCAACTACTTCAGATAGCTTATTTATTTATTTAACTTAGGACAAGTTAAGGCAGAAGCCAGATGCTTTTCACATGATCTCTTTCAAGCTTCAACTTAACTGCATTTCTCTGTGTGATGTTATCTCTTCTATAGGTTCCTAGAGCACCAAAGACTATTTTTGTATTGTCTGTATATGTGAGAGCTGCTAATTAAAGTATCTGAGCAGATACTTTATTTTTTTGAATTTTATTTTATTTTTTTTAACAGCAGGCTCGTATTAGTTATCTATTTTATACATATTAGTGTATACATGTCCATCCCAATCTCCCAGTTCATCCCACCACCCCCCGCTCCCCTTTCCCTGAGCAGATACTTTAGACAGCACAGTCATGTAACGTTTTTTCAGAAACCCTTACGTTATTGGAGAATAAAGATGTTTTCCTAAGAATCGGAGGCACTGTCACTGATACTCTAACAATTTCTGGGCAGTGGCTTGAAGGAAAGACAGCAGCTCTGGTGTGAGCGGATACTGCCCTCGTGGCCGGGATGGTGCGCGGCAGGCTCAGCCCCAGACCCAGCCGCCGCTGGCAACAGCCTACTTGCTCTCCCCAAGCTGTGATGCCCCACGCACTAGCTCACGGGCAAGGCCACCACCCACCATTCTGTGATCACACTGCCTCGTCATATGACGTTCTTACACGGCAGGCTGGTTCAGAGGAAGAGGATCCTCCTTCTGTAAATGGGATCTGGGAGACCATTTTCATTGCCTACCTTGCTGAGTACGGGGAGTGTGAGTGGGTGGTAGTTTTTACTGTGAGCTTTTCTTTGGTAGGGGCTATTCATTTTGAAGTAAGCAACTAAAACGAGCACTGGCTTGAAGTTAGACGTAATTATTTTTGAGTCTAAATCTGTGATATACACACACATATATGTAACACACAAAAGTAATAACAAAAATCGAATATTCAGTAACATTTATATATCACAAGCTTAATAAAAAGAAATAGAGCATCACAGATCCATTTGAAAACTCCCCATCCCCCAACCCCATTCCCTTCCCTCCCTTCCCAGAGGGAACTACTAACCGGAATTTGGTAATTATGTATCTTCCCCATCCATGTTTTTACACTTTAACTATTGTTTCTATTCATAAACAATATGGAGTAATATTTGTTTTTTTTAATTTATATATATCGTACCATAAATACCAAAATGAAACACCTAGTCTTGGTAGTTGTTTTAACAATTATAGACAATATATGTAAAGCATTGAATGTTCATCATATTATATTAAATATTGTTGTCTATAAAGCATCTACTTGAAACTAAACAAATTAAACATCTGTCTCAACAGAACTAGGGCCGGGGGCTTCCCTGGTGGCACAGTGGTTGAGAATCTGCCTGCCAATGCAGGGGACACAGGTTCGAGCCCTGGTCCAGGAAGTTCCCACATGCCGCAGAGCAACTAAGCCCACGCGCCACAACTACTGAAGCCTGCGCGCCTAGAGCCCGTGCTCCACAACAAGAGAAGCCACCGCAATGAGAAGCCCGCGCACCGCAACAAAGAGCAGCCCCCGCTCGCCGCAACTAGAGAAAGCCCGCGCGCAGCAACGAAGACCCAACGCAGCCAAAAATAAATAAATTAAAAAAAAAATAGACTTAACAAAAAAAAGAACTAGGGTCGAAGACAGCTCCAGCCACGCTGGCCTCCATGCATTGCCTCACTCGCCTGTGGCTTCGGCAGTGCTGTTCCCTCTTCCTGGAGGTCTCTCCCCCTTTATTCATTACCCTCCCTCCTTCCATCAGCTCAAAGAGCAGCCCTGTCACTCTCTAACTCCTTACTCTGCTTTATTTCCTATGGCCGGATCATGGCCATCTGTCTGTTTCATGTCTGTTTCCCCATTGGAGGGCAGGCTCCCTATGCACACCTTCCGTTGGTTCATGCTAGATGCCAGCACCTGGAAGGGGCCCAGCACATAGCAGCTGCTCATCTAGTCCGTGCTGATGGCCCGCATCATCTAACAGCCTGCTCGCTGCCCAAGGCCTTCTTAGTTCCAACATGGACAAAGCTGCAAATTGACAGACTCTCCCTTCCTAGCAAGTATCCTCCTCATCCTCCTGTGCCTTATACGTCGCAGGTGGTCAGCAAATATCTTATTAATGCGTTTTTCTTAATCAAAAAGTACTCCTTTCGCTAAATATTATATGAAAAAAGCAAGACAAAAAGCTGTATGTATATCTGATGACAAGAATATCAAAAGGTGCTTTTGAAAAACGCTGTAAGGAAATACACAATACTATATATTTAACATAATAACCAACAAGGACCTACTGTATAGCACAGGGAACTACACTCAGTATTTTGTAATAACCTATATGGGAAAAGAATCTGAAAAAGAATATACACACATATTCATGTATATTCATTCTATATATATATTCATATATATAGGTGTGTGTGTATATATCTGAATTACTTTGCTGTACACCTGAAACTAACACAACATTGTAAATCAACTATACTTCAGTAAAAAAATTAATTAATTTAAAAAAAAACAAAACAAAACACTATAATGAAGCCAAACAAACTGGTAGCAGGACTGTAGCTATCTGGGTGTTGTCTCTTGTTCTTTTCTCATAATGTCCTGTGATGTGTCATTATCAATTTTACTTTTTTGGGGGAGGGCAGTAACAAGTTTATATACTTTGATCCAGTAAACCCATGCTAAGGAATTTATTCTAAGGGTTTGCTATTACTTTTAAAATAAGAAAAAACAGGTACCCAAAAGTAAATTCACTGCGTGCTACAATGTAATGAGTACGTTCAAGAAGTAACCGGAGGCTTCCCTGGTGGTGCAGTGGTTGAGAATCCCCCTGCCAATGCAGGGGACACAGGTTCGGGCCCTGGTCTGGGAAGATCCCACATGCCGCGGAGCAACTAGGCCCGTGAGCCAAAACTACTGAGCCTGCGCGTCTGGAGCCTGAGCTCCGCAACAAGAGAGGCCGTGATAGTGAGAGGCCCACGCACCGCGATGAAGAGTGGCCCCCGCTTGCCACAACTAGAGAAAGCACTCGCACAGAAACGAAGACCCAACACAGCCAAAAATAAATAAATAAATAAATTAAAAAAAAAAAAAAAAAGAAGTAACCGGGAATATGGTGGCAATTTAACTACTGTGTCTGTCCTCAGAGACAGTGCCATCTATTTGGAAGGGGAAGGCAGAACATACCAGAGACAATACAAAGATATTCTGACACCACGTAATCGGCAGCCAAGTGTTGGCGGATCACATGTATTATAGGAGCGACACGGAGCGGGGATGAGTGTGGGCTGCTGCCATCAGGGAAAGCTCTCTGGCAGAGGGAGCTGTGGAGCCAGGACTTTAGAACTGACACTGGGGAGAAAGAGGGCAGATCTCCGGGCGAGGACTGCCCGCGGTCCTTCAATAGGGAATCATTACGTGCCCTGGGGACAGTGACAAATGACCCAGCTGAAGCACAGAAGCTGTGGGAGGACTTGGGAAGAGCTGGTTTGGGGCAGGAGGGGGCGGCACACTAAGAGCGTTTAGAGAGAGCGGCGCTGGGCGATGGCAAAGCCACTGGACTCGACTGGACAGGAGCGGGAGACGAGAGTTCAGTCACCCTGCACGTCTGGCCTGACGCAACGACTGGAAGCTCGGAGAACAGAAAGAAAACCTTAAAATCTAGCTTCCTTGTACGTACGAACTCAGAATTTCTCAAGGGGAACAGTTTTCCTCTTTGAATTTACAATCATACAATCGGATTTCACTTTTAAAAATAACCTCTTTCTAGGGACTGCTCCGGCGGTCCAGTGGTTAGAACTCAGCGCTTTCACTGCCAGGGGCCCAGTTCCATCCTTGGTTGGGGAACTAAGATTCCGCAAGCCACACAAGCCGCAAGGCGAGGCCTAAATAAACAAATAAATAGATAGATAAAAACCTCTTTCCAAATCATTTGTATGTGGAATCTAAAAAATACAACAAACTTGTGAATATAACAAAAAAGAAGCAGACTCACAGATATAGAGAACAAACCAGTGGTCACCAGTGGGGAGAGGGGAAGGATATATCCCTATAGAGGGATAGGGGAATAAGAGGTACCAACTATTAGGTATAAAATAAGCTACAAGGATATATTGTACCACACGGGGAATATAGCCAATATTTTATAACAACTATAAATGGAGTATAACCTTTAGAAATTGTGAATCACTATTTGTACACCTGTAACTTATATAATATTGTACAGCAACCATACTTCAATTATTTTAATTAAAATAAAAAAATAAAATAAAATAACCTCTTTTCCCTGGTACCTTTACTCTCAACTTGTAAGTAAAATAGTTGAGATTCATTCAAACAGAATCTTTATGTATAAATTCACAGCTTTGGTTTCTTACAAACTATTCATTAGAAATTTCCCACGTTTGGGGAAAATTATTTCTTTGCCAAAGTCGAGCCTTATTATTTTGACGTTACTTAGTCATAATCATGTCTACCGAAGTGCTTGTTTTCTTTACAAAATTATAAAATCTTAAAGTCCTTCACTGGATACGGCTAGCTTCCTTTTAGTTAGTAAATGTAAAGTGAAAAATGTATCAAAAGACTACTTGAAGTAGAGTTCACAAAATAGGCACAGAAAATAGAGCACTGTCCGAATACTCTTACTTTATGGAAATATTGTTGCACCAACTATAGTTCCGATAAATTAAAAATTTAGAAATTGGAAATGTACTATTTGGAAATGTGTGTTGTTAATAGACTTGGTATGTATGGCGGTAGCTACAGTTAGGGAGCACCTGATAAGTGTCCTACACGCCAAAGGTTGTTAAGTCCCAACAGGGAGGCATTGTATGAAGATGCAGTGCTAACAGGGCAGGGCAGGCCCATTGTTCAATCCCAGCTGTAACCCAGCTGGGAAACCAGCGCAGGATCAGATAGCCATGGAAATGAGACCGTGCACGATGGCCGGTGGCCGTGAAGCTAGGGAAAGGTCACAGGGAGGAGAGGTGGTCTCCTCATGGCACCTTCTAGCTTAGGAGAAACCTGAGAGATGGCTCCAGAGAACACTTCTCTTGGGTTCAAAGAGAAATCCATTTGAGGAAGTAAGTCCATGCCAACCACAGGGAATGAAATGTGGGCCATGTACTGGAATACGTATCGTGTAATTCAAGAGATGTTAACAGTGGAATCGCTTTTCCTGTTTCCTTCTGTTTTAAATTTAATCACTTTAAATGAAATTATTTTTTGAAAAGATACTACTTGCACAGAGAACAGAAGTCAAAGGGAAGGGCAAGACACACTGTGAAAAGTCAGTCCCTTTTCCTATCGGATCGGCCCAACTACACAGTTCTTCCCAAAGCAACCTCTTCTGCCTGTGTCTCCAAGGCTGTAAAGGTAAACGTATGAACACATCTTGTGAGTCCTTTGTAAAGTTGAAGAAACTGCCCATGTAAATCCCATCCCTCTCCTTCTCGCAAGAAGCCTCTCCCTAGGACTCCCTCCTGAAGGCCCCCTCCCCTCTCCTCACCCCTCCTCCCTTCCCCTCTCGCCCCACACCTGCCCCAGAGAGTGTGTCTTACCTGAAGACAAGTGCTCCTGGCTTCTCTCCAGTGCACAGAGTTTAAAACAACGTTGAGGCCACCGAGTTACATTAACCAAGGCGCCATCATTTGTTGAAGTAAGAAAGGGGTATGGATAAAGTACACAACACACGATAACATACAATCACTAATTCCTCCACAGTTGCTAAGATTTAGGCCAAAGTCTGTTTGCTCGGGGAAGAAGAATAAGACTGAAAATTGTAAAGCCTATTAAAAGGCCTGGAAAACTTGAGAAGAGTAACTCTCTTGTTAAGAGACTTCTGAACCCCTTAAGTCATCAAAAAGCAAGTATTGGGCTTCCCTGGTGGCGCAGTGGTTGAGAATCTGCCTGCCAATGCAGGGGACACGGGTTCGAGCCCTGGTCTGGGAAGATCCCACATGCCGCGGAGCAACTGGGCCCATGAGCCACAACTACTGAGCCTGCGCGTCTGGAGCCTGTGCTCCGCAACAAGAGAGGCCGCGACAGTGAGAGGCCCGCGCACCGCGATGAAGAGTGGCCCCCGCTTGCCGCAACTAGAGAAAGCCCTCGCACAGAAACGAAGACCCAACACAGCCAAAAATAATAAAATATATAAATAAATAAATTTATTTTTTAAAAAAAGCAAGTATTTGTTACATTTTCCTTACTCCCTATTATGTATGCATTTTCTGTTGCCATTCACAAACGTCTGTTGGACAATGTTAATCCATACCTATGTTTTAAAATTGAAAAGTATTCACAACTTGCAAACCTCTTGGTGCAGATGGATAATCAGAATCGTCCAGCTCTCTCTCCACCATCTTTCCATGCCGCCATAATGGTGGGCATGAATGCCGCCATAATGGTGGGCATGAATGTCCTGGCTGATGCTCTCAAGACCATCAACAATTCCTAAAAGAGAGGCAGATGCCAGGTTCTTATCGGGCTGTGCTCCAAAACCATCGTCTGGTTTCTAACTGTGATGGTGAAATGTGGTTACATTGGCAAATTTGAAATCACTGATGACCACAGAGCTGGGAAAACTGCTGTGATCTTCACGGGCAGGTTACACAAGTGTGGCGCGATCAGCCCCAGATTTGATGTGCAGCTCAAAGATCTAGAAAAATGGCAGAACAACCTGCTTCCGTCTTTTCAGTGTGGTTTCACTGTCCTAACAACCTCAGCTGGCATCATGGACCACGAAGACGCAAGACAAACATACACAGGAGGGAAAATCCTGGGATTCCTTTTCTAGGGATGTAACACATATGTGCAAATAAAATGCCTCAATGGAAAACAAACAGAATTGTCCAATGTAAACAACACCTCCCAATTGTACAGCAGGTTGTTCAAAGAACAGTCTTTTATACAACAGTTGGCAGGATTCCAGGCACTTAGGCAAAACACCCTGGGGAACATAGAAAATAATATTTGTCCAGGTCATATTCCCCTTGATATTAAAAACCTTCAATATTTCAAAGAAATTACCTCTCATCTCTTCTTAAGCCAATTTTCCCCCTGAATTCAGTTGTCTTGTTAAACTGTGATGCCCAGTAGATCTTTGTTAGTGTCCTAAGGCTGCACTGCCCAATACGATACAAACAGTTATATGTGGCTATTTAAATTTAAATTAATTAAAATTTAATATGATTTAGAATTGTGTTCTTCAGTAATGCTGGCCACATTAAAAGTGCCCAGTAGCCATGCGTGGCTGGTGGCTACCATATGACACAGCACAGATATTCATCATCATGGAAAGTTCTATTAAACAGCACTACTCAAAAGGCAACTTTTTATTTTTCCTTCTTCTTTTAACCGGGAAGTTACATTTTGGCATAAAGTAAATGAATTTTCAAAAAGCTAGAGGTTACCAGATAGTTTGAAACTGCAGATTCAGTCTCAAAATCTAAACCAAAATAATTCCATATATCAGTTACCAAAGCAAATAAAAATAAACTAATACAAGACTTCTCTGCCCATTTCTGCTGGCTGAACACCAAGTCATCTTTCAAGATTCAGCTCTGGGACTTCCCTGGTGGTCCAGTGGCTAAGGCTCCACACTCCCAATGCAGGGGGCCCAGGTTCGACCCTGGTCAGGGAACTAGATCCCACATGCTGCAACTAAAAGATCCCACATGCCGCAACTAAAAGATCCCACATGCCGCAACTAAAGGATCCCACATGCCGCGACTAAGACCCAGCGCAGCCAAATAAATAAATAAATATTAAAAAAAAAAAAAGATTCAGCTCTCCCAGAAAGGCCTTCCTGACTCTGCTTAACCCCCACGGGCCACCAGAAAAACGATCACTATCCCGCTCACTGAATTCTGCACGTGGGTCCAGCAAGGCTCCCAAATAAAAATATTTTTTATCTACTTAATTGTCTCTACCTCTGTCTCTAGATGTTTAAGAGCATGGACCTTAGCCCACGGGTCATTATAACCCCAGTCTGCACATAACTAGTAGGGAACATAATAAAAACTAAACCAAGGCACTGGCTACATCATGTACTGGGCACCAGTCTGTGCCAGGAACAGGACTAGTGCTAATTTCTGGGGTTGTGGATTGATTACAAGAAGTCAGACTCACCCTCAAGGAGCTCATAACCAGGCAATTATTTTCTTAAAACTGATTTGAAGTGTTATATGGCCTCACTTAGTAGGATTCTGCTCTGCTACAGGAATAAGGAGCATTCCAAAAATAAAAGAGTTCTTAAAATTAATATGTTCCAAAGTAAGGAAAGTCTGAGAAATTGACACAGCCAAAGGTGACACAACAACTAAATGTAGCATGAGATCCTGGATGCAACCCTGGAACGGTATAAAGACATTGGGTAAAAACTGGGGAAATATGAATCAAGTGTAGACTTTAGTTAGTGATAATGTATCAATATTGGGTCATTCACAACGTTCACGTCACAATATCATGACAAATGTACACGGACGTTATGATGTTAACATGGGTGAAACTGGATATGGGATGTCTAGGAACTCCTTGTATTCCTTTCACAGTATTTCTGTAAATCTAAAACGACTCTTAAATAAAAATTTATTAAAGAAAAATTAATATTTTACCCCTAAAAGAAATAGAAATACATTTCATTCTCATGAGGAAAGATTCTGACCTGAACTGAAGCTAATGTAAAAAATTCACGGAGGGCTTCCCTGGTGGCGCAGTGGTTAAGAATCCGCCTGCCAGTGCAGGGGACACGGGTTCGAGCCCTGGTCCGGGAAGATCCCACATGCTGCAGAGCAACTAAGCCCGTGCACCACAACTACTGAGCCTGCGCTCTAGAGCCCATGAGCCACAACCACTGAGTCCGCGTGCCACAACTACTGGAGCCCGTGCGCCCAGAGCCCGTGCTCCACAACAAGAGAAGCCACCGCAATGAGAAGCCCGCGCACCGCAACGAAGAGTAGCCCCCGCTCGCCGCAACTAGAGAAAGCCTGCATGCGGCAACGAAGACCCAATACAGGCAAAAATTAAAAAAAAATAAAATAAATCTAAAAAAATTCACGGAGCTGGAACGTACCTCAAGCCAGGTTCTGCGTCCCCAGCTGCTGCACCTCCACATCCTGAAATCCTGAACGTGGACTCGACCTGGCCGTGGTGACACCCTGCAGCCCCTCCAAGGACACTGCCAGCGTTGAGAAAGGTCTCCGCTCTCTGCAGGATCACTATTTTCTTGTTTTTAGCCTTTTCTCTTTTTCAACAATTTGCAAGAGGCTATGAAAAGTTCATCATTTGAAAACATTGGGAATGTTGCAGTCAGGAGTGATGGGGCAAAATGTCAAGTGCGTGGAATGGCGGAGCCCTTGCGTTTCCCACCCGCAGGTGCACGCCGATCCCCTGGGGGGCGTGTGAAGAGGCTCCAGCCGGTCTGGGGTGGAGTCCGAGAGTCTCTGCAACAAGCTCGGTGATGCTGCCGCCGCCGCTGCTGCCGCCTCCGGTCGCCAGGCCCCAGGCCGCGCTCAGCTCCTCAAGGACGGAGGTGGGAGCCCTTTAAAGCCCAGGTGGCGCCTTGGTCCGCGGAGCTGCGGTCCCTGCGCACTTTCCATGGCCGCCAGCGGGGACACTGCCAGCTGTGCCGCTCTCTCTCGGGGGGACAAACCTGACCTCGACCTGTCCCAGTGGACACACGCACTCCCGCGCACATGCACACACATCCACGCGCACGCGCACGCGCACGCACACGCACGCATGCGTTTCCTTGGTGGGCCTCCCTCCCTATGCGCCCGCAGCTCGCATCCGTGTCAGGTACCCGGTGGGAGCGCTGCGACCAGACCTGCCGCACGGAGCCCGCAGTCCAGCGAGACATCCGGCTGATCAAGACAGCACGCTGAGGAAGGTGGGGGTGGGCAGGGGGTGGGCAGGGATGCTGGAAGAATGTGTCAAACATGCCCCTTCTGTCTAGGAGACTCAGTCTATACTGGGCATCCCTGGCACCGTGCATGGTTTGCCAAGAGTTGAGCATCAGCATATCCAGAATTACCCCACATTGCCTAAAATCGTGTGTGTACAGTGACTGTTACATAATATACCACGCACGTCTGTTTGAATTGAATTGAATAAAGATGCAAATACTTTGTTTGCCTGGCAGCTGCTCAGTTATTATAGGAAGGGGAAAACGTCCCTTAGCAAGTCCCGGGTGGTCAGAGAGGCCCCCAGAGAAGGTGGCCTTGAAGCTGAAACTTGAAGATTAGGTGGGTAGCAACCGGTGTCAGCCACCCAGGGAAAGGGCAGGAGAAAAAGCATTCCAAGGCAAGGGATGAGCTGCAGTAGGGCCCGGAGGGGGAGATGGGGTGTCCTGGACGTGGCATATAGCCCAAGGGGAGGATGGCACAGCCACCAGGATACAGAAGTAGAAAGGCCAGAACCCAGGTTGGGTCCCATCTCTCCCACATTCTTACAGATCAGCTCAGTTCACAGTTATTTCCTCTTCCACTAAATTCTACATCAGTTAACTATGGCTCATCATCTGTTACCTGGATTTTGTGATTTTTGCAAATGTCTCATTTACATGGGAAGCCCCTAGGGGAAAGGATGGGGCTTGATTTTTCTTCGTGACGTTATCACACTGCCTTTCATACAGTTAGTGCTCAGGAAATATTTCTTGGACAGATAAGTAGGACAATTAGAGAGTCCAGGATTTTTATAAGTGCAGCAGGCCACCTTTCCAGTAATTCATCTATTGCTCTGAGGATTCTAAGTTGGTTTTGTATTCTGTTTTTTAAGACATCCCTGACTTATTTCAGATGCTCATCACAGCGTAAACATAAGTTGATCCACCGTCACTAAATCCTTTTTCTGTGTTTTTAACAGTATTGCTTTACGCAGGAGGTCTTTCAAGTGCATAGTTGCTTCCTGTTGCTACAGTTGGTCTCTTGGGTGAGTTCTTCTAGGGCATTCTGTGAAGATTCCTACCCTTCCAGGCTGCAGTGCTGCCTACACTGTGTGTTCCAGCCTGGGCCTAACCCAGCAGCGTGAGAACGCCTGGTGGGACCAGAGAAGGCTACCGGCTCCCAAGCCCCTACTTCCCTCTCCTCCATGCCTGCCCCATGGAAGGGCAGCAGAATTTTTCTGCCCACCTTCCTCTTGCTGCTCCCCGCCAACTTCTGAAAGCTCCATGCTGTGACCCCGGATGACCTCTGACACTGAGTTGGCCAAACCCCAGCTCCTGGTAGAACCAGCTTCCAGTGGAGCTTTGAGGAATCTCAGAATCCTGTACCCGGGTCCTATTGCTAGCAACCGTTTCACTAACAGAACATTTTTAAACCAAATGTGCTGCACCGTCCTTTACAGGTAGTGCTATGTATGTGTTTTTTGAAGCACTTGATAATAGTAACTAATTTGATCTTCCCGGAAATTCTCCAAAGAAATTGCTTTCTTACACTCTTCTCTTTTTCACAGGGGAGGAAATGAAGTCACAGAGCTGGATCCAGGCTCTGAACCAGCAGGCTCTACTGCCTCTTGCTTTGCTTACAAAGAAAAAAAAATTTTTTTTTCTTCTGTTCTTCCTAAAAATGTCATTTATACACATCCATCTCTTTTCTAAAACCCTGTCAAAATGACAGTAAAGGAATTTTTTTAAAAAGTATTGACCCAAAATTATAGAAAGAAGGAGAGAAAGAGATAAGAGCAGTCAAGAAAGCTCAGCGATTTCTGAAGACACAGTGGAAGGAGGCTGGTATTTCTTTACATGAAGCCCACCGGGTGACAAGCCCCGACAATACAGCAGGTCTTCCCATCAGCATCTCACTGCCTCACTCTTAGCTGTGAAGGGACGGCCGAAGAGCACTGTGCATTTGAAGAAATCGTCATGAAAAACACCGTATCTGTTTCTGGAAGAAACAGAACACAGTTCTGGAAGGAAACAGATGGCACACTCAAGCTTCGACATTTAAAGGAAATTTAATGGGGTGACAGTTGACAAAAGTAGGCAGTGCCCACAGGTGGCTCAGTAGGAGGGAGGGGTTGCTAGGATCTGGAGAATGTAGCTGTTTGGAGAGGCCACTGCCCTGGAGCTGTGGCCTTTGGGAGAAGAATCTCGGCTTCCCCAGTGGGTGGGAGGAGCCTGGGGGAATCACTCCCTCAACTCACGCTCCTTTGTCCCAGCCTCCCACAGGCCAAGCCCAAACAGAAGCTCAAGGGCAGAGGAACCTACTGATGCCACCTCCGTAGCAAAAAGCAGAGAATCTGTACGACCTTCAGTGTAGGTTGGTGGGGTCAATGGAAGATATTCGTCACCAAGACCAAAACAAACAGAGGAGTGAGAGGAGGAAAGGAAGATGCAACGACAATGCAGAGAGCAGAAGAAACCATAATTAATATCCTCGAAGAGAGAAGAGGATACATACATTTTCCGTCATATATCCTATGTATGATATGAAAAGGATTAAAGAAGGAAGAGACCATGGATATCATGAACTTTGGGTGATTGTGATGTGTCAGTGTAGGTTCATCAACTGTAACAGATGTACCTCTGGTGGGGGGATGGATATTGGGGGAGGTTATGCATGTGGAGGGGACAGGGGTTATACAAGAAATCTCAGTACTTTCACCTCAATATTGCTATAAACTTAAAACTGCTCTAGGGGCTTCCCTGGTGGCGCAGTGGTTAAGAATCCGCCTGCCAATGCAGGGGACACGGGTTCGAGCCCTGGTCCGGGAAGATCCCACATGCTGCGGAGCAACTAAGCCTGTGCGCCACAACTACTGAGCCTGCGCTCTGGAGCCTGCGAGCCACAACTACTGAAGCCTGTGTGCTGCAACTACTGAAGCCCGCGCACCTAGAGCCCGTGCTCTGTGCACCACAATGAAGAGTAGCCCCTGCTCACCGCAACTAGAGAAAGCCCGTGTGCAGCAACGAAGACCCAACGCAGCCAAAAAAATAAGTTAATTAAAAAAAAAAAACCGCTCTAAACAATAGTCTTAATTTAAAAACAGAAGAAGCATTCTCATCTAGACCTTCTTAGGATGCTATTGGAAAATGTCCTTCAGTAAAACAAGGGAATGAACCAAGAAAAAAGGGAACGTAGGCCCCTAGTATAAGAGAAACATGTGTGCCAAACGGATCCATCAAGAAGTAACAACATAGAAGCATGTAATTTAGAAATTTGGAGGTTTTTTAGGGAAAAAAAATAGCTGAAAGAATTGAAAGAAGTCATCCCTGGGGAGTGGAACCAGGGGTAAAGAAAGGTAGGAGACTGCTATTTGTCAGTGTCATCCTTTGAGCACTGTTTTAAGGCTACATAGATCATGACTTTCATAAAAATTAAAGTCAATAAATGACTTTTTATCTATCACCTGGCTTCGTTTGGTTTTTATTCCCCCACTCAAAAAGCCTCAGGAACACTTCCCACCCCTCCCAGTAAATTAACCTCCATTCATTGGTTCACCAAGCTATTTCCATTTTCTATCTGCCATAGACTGTGTTTAGGCAAAAGAATTTATAAATATGTTAGAGAATTCCCACCCATGAAGAACTTCCCATGTGATTAAGAGGCGAGAAATAAACGATTTCATCATAATAAATGAGACATCAGAAGTTAGATGGTGCCAGTTATAACTGTTACAGGAGGTAAGAAATGAATCTCTGTGAACAATCGCAATCAAGAAAAGCTCCAGGATAAACGGGGATCTGAAGTGGGTATTAGTATGGTTAGGTTTTGGGGAGAGAAAAGGGGTGAGTGTTCAAGACTAAGGTGGGAGCCGAGCAAAGACAAAATCAGGAATAACTCAGAGAATGGCGAGCAGATAAAGGTCTGGTTCAGGGTGGGTTACTGGACCAGTCGCTACAAGAGAAAAGCCCTTTAATGCATTCATTCATTCTCACAGCAAGCATTTATCGTACCCGGCACGTGTCAGGAGCCACACCGGCTGCTGGGTCTGCAGCGATGCTCTGCTGAGGAGCCCAAGGTCGGCTGCACAAGAGACAGCAAGACAGCCGTGGGCCATCCAGTCGGGGGTTTTCCTGTTTCCGTTTGCTGAATCCCTGACTCTAGAAGAGAGCCGATCACAGCTTAGGCTTTCGTGGATGTTGGCTCATGAAGTTCAAAAAAAGATAACAGGACTAATACAACGGTGAGCGTGCTGCTTGCTCCAAGAGCACCAGAGGGGCCTCACTCAGCCTCAGGGAGGCAGGAAAACTTCCCAGCCGACTGGAGGGAGAGAACAAGTACTGTGTTTTTTCAATTCTAACAGGAACACTTTTTCACTTAGGACATACCTGAGAGTGGTATACATCTGGCAGTTCATAGGTGAATTGGGAACATTGTTTCTCTTTGTCAGCGGCATATAAAATCATGGTGCACCCTGCAGGCAATCACATCTTGGGCTTGCTGAGATGTGGTCCCCAAGCCAGAGTCTTCCCTTTCCAGAAATCTGCGCGGCCATTAGAGTCGCCAGACCTCCCAGGGTCCACCTCTGTAAGGACCCTTGTGTACCCCGCTCCTCACCACCCTCTGCAGTGCACTCGTCAGCTGCTGCTTCCGCTTCCTCTGACCCAGCCCTTGTCCTTTCCCACCTTCCATCCATCCCGCAACCAGGCAGACCGTTCCTTCCAGACAAAGTCTCCACTCAGCAGCATGGCGTCCACGGCCTTTTGAGACCCGGTCTCCATCAGCTGCCTGTTTCTCCACCTCTCCCACTCTTGCACTTGGCTAACTCCCAGCTTATTTTATGGACTCTAAGATGCCATCGGTGGTAAGTCACACCTTTATTTTATGGAACATTAAGAAAGAAAAAGAGACTCTCAATCAAATGGTGACATGCTGTCTCAGGCCAGGTGCCCCAGGAAAAAAGCCTCTGAGGAGATTTGAGTGCAGAAGGTTGATTGGGGAAGGCTCCCCAGAACAATAGGGGCAAGCGAAGGAGCGCCGAGGAGATATACCAGCCCCAGAGGGAGCCCAGCAGCTGATGGCCCTACAGAGTCTGCCCACGTGAAGGTGGGGGGCAGAGCTTTGAACCCCACGTAGACTAGTCACTGAGTGTAGGGTGTAGCCTTGGGTGAGGCAGGTAAACCCCAGCTGAGAGCTGTCCTCTGTCAGCACTCTGAGAGATGAACTTGACAGAGCATGTGGGCAGCGCCTACCTCATCCACTACAAACGCATCCACTGTGACGTGGTTTCTCATGTGATGTGTTAGGATGTGAAAAGCTGGGCACCTGCCGATCAGTTAAATATGCTGCTATATGTGTAGTCGATTCCTTTTCTACTGACATCATCTAGAGTTAGTTTTGGTGACCTGCAACAAAGAATCCCCATAATGCAGAGTAGAAGGAGGTCCCAGAGGGAAAATGATACACCTAGTTTTTTTTAACATTGAAATTATTTTTAAGTATATAGTTCACTGGTGTTAAGTACATTCACCTGTTGTGCAACCATCATCACCATCCGTCTCCAGAACATTCTCATCTTGCAAAACTGAAACTCTGTCCATTAAACAGTAACTCTTCCTCTCCCCACCCCCATCCCTTAGCAACCACCATTCTACTTCCTGTCTCCATGAATCTGATACTCTAAGTACCTCATATGAGTGGAATTGTACAGCATTTGTCTTTTTGCAACTGGCTTATTTCCCATAGCATAATGTCCCCAAGTTTCATCCATGTTGTAGCATGCAAGAGAATTTCCTTCCTTTTTAAGGCTGAATTATATTCCATTGTATGGGCATACCACATTTGTTTTTCCATTCATCCATCAGTAAATATTTGGGTTGCTTCCCCCTCTTGGTTGCTGTGAAAAGTGCTCCTGTGAGCATGGGTGTGCAAATATCTCTTCAAGACCCTACTTGCAATTACTTTGGGTATGTACCCAGAAATAAGACTGCTGGCTCATACCACAGTTCTATTTAACATTTTGAGGGGCTGCCACGCTGTTTTCCATAGTGGTTGCACCATTTTACAATCCCACCAACAGTGTACAAGGTTTCCAATTTCTCCACATCCTTACCAACACTTGCTATTTTCTGGGCTTTTTTTTTTTTAAATAGTATTCATACTAATTGGTGTGTGATGATATCTCACTGTGGTTTTTATTTGCATTTCTCTGATCATTAGTGATGTTGAGCATGTTTTCAAATGTTTTTTGGCCATTTGTATTATCTTCTTTGGAAATATACCTATTCAAGTCTTTTGCCCATTTTTTAATGTGGTTATTTGATTTTTGTTGTTGAGTTGTAGGAATTCTTTATATATTCTGGATATTAACCCCTTATTGGATATATGATTTGCAAATTATATTGTAAACTCTTGAACTTCATACTTTCCTGCTGCCTCAACAACTCCACAAACAAGCTGTGAACACTCAGCCCAGGTGACCAGGTGCAGCAGTGTGATAAGGCTGATCTCTGCCTCAAATTCCTTTCTTACCCTCCCTGTGACCTAGTGACCTTCACACGCACCAAAGCCTTTTTCTTGTGTACTCCACGCTGACCTCCAATAAAGGTGCTGTGTCTCTCAGCCCTCCACTTGCTGGGTTGAGCTGGCTCAACACAAATATTTCTCCCATTCCATAGGCAGCCTTTTCACTCTGTTGATAGTGTCCTTGGATGCACAAAAGTTTTAAAGTTTGATGTAGTCCCATTTGTCTATTTTGCTTTTGTTGTTTTGGTGTCATATCAAAGAAATCATTGGCAAATCCAATGTTATTAAGATTTCCCCCATGTTTTCTTCTAGAAGTTTTATAGTTTTGGGTCTTATGTTTAGATCTTCTATTTATTTTGAGTTAATTTTTTTTATTTGATGTAAGAAAAGGGTTCAACTGCATTCTTTTGCATGAAGACATCCAGTTTTCCCATCACCATTTGTTGGAGAGATCATCCTTTCCCAATTGAATGATCTTGACAGCTTTGTCAAAGACATTTGACCATATACACAAGGGTTTATTTCTGGGCTGTCTATTCTATTCCATCAGTCTATTTGTCCATCTTTTTTTTTTTTTAATTTTTATTTATTTATTTATTTATTTATTTATTTATGGCTGTGTTGGGTCTTCGTTTCTGTGCGAGGGCTTTCTCCAGTTGCGGCAAGTGGGGGCCACTCTTCATCGCGGTGCACGGGCCTCTCACTATCGCGGCCTCTCTTGCTGCAGAGCACAGGCTCCAGACGCGCAGGCTCAGCAATTGTGGCTCACGGGCCTAGTCGCTCCGCGGCATGTGGGATCCTCCCAGACCAGGGCTCGAACCCGTGTCCCCTGCATTGGCAGGCAGATTCTCAACCACTGCGCCACTAGAGAAGCCCTATTTGTCCATCTTGATTCCAGTACTGCACTGTTTTGATTACTATGGCTTTGTAATACGTTTTGAATCCAGGAAGTCTGAGTCCTCCAAATTTGTTCTTCTTTTTCAAAAAAATTTTTGGTATTTGGGGTCACCTGATTCCATATTAATTTTGTTTTTTGTTTTTTTCTATTTCTGCAAAAAATGCCATTGGGATTTTGACAGTACACCTACTTTTATGCACATCAAGTTTATGGTTCCTGTGGGTATCCAAGTCCAGTAGGCAGTTGGTTAGGACTCAGGAGGCACAGAGGATGGAATCAGTCATCTTACATAACGTTCTCAAGAAGCTTCAAATGATTGTTGCCTTCCAAAAAAAGCAGCAGGAAAAATAAATCCCAAAGGAAAAGGAGTTTCTGTATTGTCAACATTTGTCTTACTTCTCTGTTCATCCATAGAGTCTATACCCAGTATTTTAAAAATAAAATCATTTGACCTGATTCTCCTCAAAGAAAAAGGATAAGAGTTTGCTAAATTTGAGGGAAACCACACTCTATGAGGCAAGGAGGAGGTTACCTTTCACCCTTCTCCTTCCATCTGACCTGAGTGCTACACCCAGTACCCAGATACACCTTGGCAAAGTAGCCTGGGGCTGGACAACCAGCTGCCCAGACCTACTGAGGTCTGAGGACATAGCCCAGGGATCTGTATTATGACCAAGCTCCCCTGAGATTCTTAAGCATATGAACATTTGAAAAACACTGAACTGGAACAAAAATAAGTTTTACACAAAGGAATTCAACTCAGGAAATAATTATCATCATCATAGAATAGTAAAGATTCTGGCATAGTTGTCAACATACAATACATAGTAGAGCGTTTTACAAATGTAGCATATGTTGATTCTTCCTAAGACTCTTATATCCTTATTTCTGTTTAAAATGTTTAAAATGTGAAGCTTATTCTTTAAGAAATACAATCATTAAGTATGCTTTCAGCCATGCTACTTACTTTCTCTTTAAGATTGAATAAAATTCCCAATCACATTCGATATCATGATTCTCATACTTGGGAAATCCTTTACACTAAGCTGTTAAAATCATTAAGCCAATGTCCTCGATTTAATCTTTAAGGTTGACCAGCCAGCGTTGAGTCACCGTAATCTTCTAGGTCAGACAGGAAAAGAATTGACGTCGTTACAAAATACCACTGCGTAAGTGTCTTTGAGAAAATGGCACCCAAGTGGACACAGTTGGGTAATGAGATGTGATGGACAACAGTCCCCGGGCAAGTGAGCTGGAATGCCAGGCCCCTGGCATTGCGCCCCTCCCGGTGCCCTTGCATGAGCTGTCTAGGATCTGTGACACACTTTCTCTGACATAACACATCTCAGGGATGTATCAAGATGTTTCCTCTCCCCCGACATCAACCAGCCTATTAAGAATGATGATTTGGCCTGTGCTATGCTCAAGGGACCGATGCAATAAGGGATGTTTCATACAAAGGGGCTTCCACCATGAGCCAGCAACGCTGATCTGAGCTAAAAACAGAGATGCACAAAAATAAACCTTCAACTTCTCACCCTGAACAATGAAGATGTTTTCCAGAAAAAAATGCACAGGATCTAAACAGCCTCGGAGGTAGCCAGCTCTTTTCTCCAGCTTTTACTTTTTAAACAAGAAAAAATTAAAAAAGGACATCAGCTGACCCAGCTGGTTTACCTCACTAATCTGTAACAGCAACTGCCCAAAAGAGAGTTATAATATAAACATGCCAGAACGGTCTTGTCGGCTTCTCTGTAGCTTTCAGCAACAAACAAAAAAGTATAACTAGCCATTAATTTTAATATCATAATGAATATAAATACTTGCATGTCAGAAGTCAATGTTAATATTCAACTCGATTTTAAAGAGATATGCCAAAAACTTGGTTCCCATCACACACCATCCTTTCTCTTGCCCTCTGTCTCTCCTCCCCAACTTAAGTCAAAGGGAGGGGAAACTTGAGGTGATTATCAGAGGACAGAGAGGTAGATGATTATATGAATCCAAGTCGCCTAGGACCTGTGATGGTGTGGACAGGCAAGTCCAGGAACCAGCCGTAGCCCAGAGGATCAAACGCTGAAGACAAGGTAAATCTCAAGTTAATTCACGTCAAAATTAATGTTTTAAAAAATCACTCACTCTCATCGCAGGGTCCTGATCATAAGACAGGAGGATGTGAGCCCACGCCTAGCCAGTGAGTCTAACTCTGCCCGAGAACCAGAGTTCTGCCCTAGTGAATGTTGTGGTTAAAGAAAAACAAAGAATATTGTGGTCCTGCCCTCACAGGACCCGCGAGGCCCCAGGCAGTGAAGGAAGGGGGCGGAGGGTGGGCACCCAACATCCAGAGCCGTGGCCCACCTGCTGATCCACATTTACATACAATGTCCCCTGTCACTGCCACCTTCCTGCCGGCGTCCCCAGACCAGCTCCATTCCAATAAATTTCCCTAGTCCCTTCCAACTTCCAACAGGCTTATTTAAACGTCTGCTGTAGAAGCTACATTCTACTTGTGCTTTCCTTTCTGTTTTAACCACAGCCAATCCAGGCAAAGACAGTATCCTATGTGTCCCCAACATTCTAGCCACAGGGATGGGGAGAGGAGGCTTGGGGGACCTGTGCCGCTAGAGAGTGTGCGACTGGCCGCTCTGGCACACCTCTGCACACCCCTTAGCTCCTAGATCTCTCCACCTGCTCATGGGAGTGTCTACCCTGGTGGGGTCTTTTTTGTTTTTGGCCATGCCTTGTGGCTTGTGGGATCTTAGTTACCCAACCAGGCATTGAACCTGGGCCCCCCGAAGTGAAAGCACCAAGCCCTAACCACTGGACTGCCAGGGAAGTCCCCACCCTCGTGCTTTTTAAGGCCTCTTGCAGCCACTGGTTCCCTGGGGTGGAAGGCGAGGTGCTTCCTGTTTCCCCTCCCCCAACCGTAAATCCACCCTCCCCCCGTACCCATCCACAGTGTAAAAGCCCACACACAGCTCTCCTCACTTCCCCCTTGCCCAGGGACCTCTGACCAGATTTGGGGGTGTCGATGGAAATAATCAATAAACAATCTACCAAAGGAATAGAAAAGAGTTTGGTTTGAGTCAAACTGAGGCCTAGAGCCCGGGAGACACAGATTCAAGAAGCACTTGAACTGTGTCCTGCCCGACTACAAAACGGGGGGAGCTTATAAAGGCAAAAACCGCAAAATTAGGTAACGTAAGTTGTTTTTCAAGAATTATCATGGGAGCTGGGAAGAAGTAAGGGTGCTTGTTAAGCAGGGATCGGGTGGGGTCTGAAGTAGTTGCACACTCAAGGGGAGACCTTGAGACCGTGAGGTGGCAGCTGGCAGCTGTTCCCAGATAGTGCTTTGAAAACGGCTGGTGGTGTCCTTGAGTTTGATACGGTTCAAAATTCAGGTTCTCAGTGACGCACAAACAACATGTCTGAAACCACACCCCTAATGACCACCAGGCTCCATTTTGGATGCCTGAACCACAGTTACTCCATTTTGACTTTTAAATGCATTCTTTTCTTTACTGGTTAAAGCAGATGTACGATGCACGTTTAAAAGGCCACAAACACGCTCTCTAGTTTGTTAGCATTAAGCTTAAGTTAAGTCATGTATAAGCCAGAATGACTTCCCCATACCTTGATGTGTGAAAATGTCTTCCATCAGGGGAAAGGGACCAGGGGAGAGAGCAACCTTTCAGCGCATCTTAACTTCCAGCGGAGCTCACACCCTGGCCACTGCTCCGTGGCGCGTCTGTGCCGGAGACAGGGGGAAGTGACCCCATCCTCCTGTGCACTCAGCTCTGCTGGAAATCCGAGCACTGCCCGGGGATCAAGGAAGCTGGGTGGGCAGGAGAGACGGGCGGTGACTGTACATGAGAATTCTAGGAAAGCAGGACTTGGGGACACCCCTAGGCAATGTCCAGTCCAAAACCATTGTTCTTATCAGTGTTGGGAGAATATGAAAAGCATCGTGTTCCTGAAAGACAGAACCACAAAATGCCAAGTGTCAGATGCCTAAGACGGTGACTCACGGCAGCCAACTTCTCCCCTCTTGCTCACTCTTTCCGTCATTTTCTCCCGAGTAAATACTCACTGAGCCCCTGCTCAGCATCCAGGATCACTCTTTGTGCTGGTTGTAGCGGCGTCAGTGACTTACTTTAAATTATTTCAGTATAGTCAGTGTGCAAGTGTGTGTGCCACCTAGTTTCAGCTTGAATTCCCGCACATGTGATCAGGAATGCACGCCCCAGGGGCCGTCCACTAGCTGCACATCCTAGACACCATCGAGAGGCAGCTTCCAGCCTTCTGTCCCGCAGATCCCAGCTGGCACTCAGGATATGCTTGTTGGCATCCTGACCATCAAAAATGGGTATTCGTTGCCGACACCAGCGACTTGCTAATTATCATAATGAATGTGAGAAGTGGGGTCTTACTGGCTAAAGACATTCAAGACAGGAGAAATGGTGTAAAAGGTTGAGACTTTCAGTTTGGAAAGATGAAAAGCTTCTGGAGGTACATGGTGGTGATGGTTGTACAGCCATATGAATGGACTGAATGCCACTGAACTGTACACTTAAAAATGGTTTAAAATGTAACTTTTATGTTATGTGCATTTTATCATAAAATTTTTTTAAGGTTTAGACACTGCCCATCCTTGCATGAACAGGGACTAACGATAGTGAAGCTTGTCACCAGCATCCTTCAGAAAGGCCCCCAAGGCTAGGTCCCTGCGGGGTCTGTGCCTCACCTTTGCTTCAGGAGGATTTCTGATTGCTTAGTACCAACCAGAAAGGCTCCAAATTCAGCCCCTCAAGGAGAGGCCAGCAAGCTTTTGCAGTAAAGGGCCAGATAGCAAGTATTTTATCTTCGTGGGTCACAGAGTCTGCTGAGATTACTCAGCTCTGCCATCAGAGCAGGAAAGCAGTCACGGACAGGGCAGCACCTAAATGAATGAGTGTAGCTATGTTTCAATAAAATTCCATTTACAGAAATTTGGCCCAGAACTCAGTATGCCGCCCTCTGCTCGAAATTGCTGGAATGCTGCGTGTCCCTTGAGTGGTCTTTTCACACAAGGTGAGGTGAGACCACTTCTACTTGCTTTGCCGAATGATGTTTACTGCCTGAGCGCCCGTGTGGTAGACCCCTTAGGTAAGGCTTCCTTACTGCATAGCCTAGAAGTGGGATGGGCTGGGTCGCCAGCCTTCACACCTCAAATGTCCTGGGCAACCCCGTCATCTGCCTCAGAGAACCGGGAGCTGGCGTGACCACAAGGCTGCGGGCTCTGCCACAGATGGCCAGTTCTTTTCATTTAAAAGTAAAACATACAAAAAAAAAAAAAGTAAAACATACAATGGAATACTACTCAGCCAAAAAACGAAAAAAATAAGGCAACATGGATGAACCTAGAGATAATCATACTAAGCAAAGTTAAGTCAGACAGCGAAAGACAAATACCATATGATATCACCTACCGGTGGGATTTAAATATGATACAGATGAACTTATTTACAAAACAGAAACAGACTCACAGACATAGAGAACAGACTTGTGGTTACCAAGGGGGAGGGGGTGGGGGAGGGATGCATTGGGAGTTTGGGATTAGCAGATGCAAACTCTCAATATTACATACAGAATGGATAAACAACAAGGTCCTACTGTAGAGCACAGGAAACTATTCAATACCCTGTGTTAAACCATAATGGAAAAGAATACGAAAAAGAATACGTGTGTGTGTGTGTGTAACTAAATCACTCTGCTGTAAGCAGAAATCAACACAACATTGTAAATCAACTATACTCAATAGAATAAATTTTTTAAAAAAAACAAAAATAAGACAAAGCATTCTGCATTAAAGGGGTAAGAGCTACAGGAGGATAGAAATGAGGGAACTGGGTTTTCCCAGGGAGGAGATGGGGGTCCTAACTGTGCATTTCTAGGAGGTACTGGGCTTGCTGGGAGGAGGTGAGCTCCAGCCCCAAGGAAAGTCGCCCTTAGCTTATCTCCCTGATAAGTTTCAGGCACTTCCCTCAGAGAATCCACCCTTTAACACCTTCTTTGATGAACTAGAGCTAAAAAGGAAGGAAGTCTTTGTATTCATTTATTTATTTTATGTTTCTTGATTATATCTTTCTCCTCTGATTTGCCTTAGATCTGAGAAATGCAGAAAATGTGTTTTACTGGTATTTCTTTTTAGCACTTCTGATATTCTGGGGCCAGACATTCAAATCCTGTGTAACCCAGCACAAGTCGCTAACCTCTCTAAGCCTCGGCTTGCACTGTAAGATGGGGCTGGCTGTGTGGTGAAGATTGAGAATATACACGAAAGTGCTGAGTGTAGCAGCACCCTTGATTATTACCCAGGCTGGCACTGCCCTCCCGGCCAGGGCACGTGATGTTCAGAGTCGTCTCTGGTCTAATGGAGTTGCATTGCATTTGGGACAGAGGAAGGTGTGCTCTTTGCAAACAGCATGGTCGTATCACGGGAAGAATGTGGCCTTTGCAGCCCAGACTTGGGCTCAAATTCTTGCCATATCTATTTGCTCACTGAGTGACCTTGAGTATTTAATTAACATCTGAATCCCATTTTCCCCTTCTCGAAAATGAATATCTAATACTCATTGGATTGGAGATAACGCTCATAGGGCATTATCTGGATGGACTGACTCCTGTTAATTTTCTCCTTTCCCCTTGTAACAACTTCACAGGAAGGAGGAAAGGTAATCCTCCTTCTGGGGCCCCTCACTGTGCATTCCAGAAGTCCTGGGTGATGACTCAAAGTCAGGATGTGGCCCACTGTCCTGGCCATCGCTGGGAATATGGCGGAGGCAAATGCAACTTGCAAGAGTAAAGCAAAGTATCCTGGGCAATGAACTGGATTCCAGACCCTTTGAACAAATTATCATTCCCACACGAATTGTCCTCTTATCATTGGAACGTTTTTCTTGATAAAATGATTTAAAATGTTAAAAATAAAGATTTTAAAGAACCATAATTCTCCTTCCTTCTGTGACTATTTTTGTTTTTAGCTATTATCTTGCAGTCTTTGCCCACCTGCAGACATGGTTTCTCATAGTTTCTGGCAAGGATTAAACTATTTACATCCTACTTTTTTATGTGACATTATTCATTTACCAGCACAGATCTCACATTATCCTATAAAATAGCTCCAGAATAGGCCACCATGTAAAAGTTTTACAATATTGGATGTGAATATTATATTCAGGTTTATGCTACAACAGGCCTCTTTATGACCATAGTTGTATTCTTTTTCATTTTTCTCTTTAGTAGATTATATTCTTTGCAAAAATTATGGAGGCTTTGATGCTTTATATTTGTAATGCATTCCCCTATAAAAATGAGAATGACCCTTTGTTGCCAAATAGTAGATTCTTCATCTGATTATAGCCAGGATTTTTGTTTGTTTGGTTTCTTTAAATTTGTATTGGAGTATAGTTGATTTACAATGTTGTGTTAGTTTCTGCTGTACAGCAAAGTGAATCAGTTATACATATACATATACCTACTCTTTTTGAGATTCTTTTCCCATATAGGTCATTACAGAGTATTGAGTAGAGTTCCCTGTGCTATACAGTAGGTCCTTATTAGTTATCTATTTTATAGAGTAGTGTATATATGTCAATCCCAATCTCCCAATTTATCCCTCCCCCACCCCTTTCCCCCCAGTAACCATAGGTTTGTTTTCTACATCTGTGATTCTGTTTGTTTTG
Organism: Eubalaena glacialis; assembly: GCF_028564815.1. Classification (NCBI taxonomy): domain Eukaryota; kingdom Metazoa; phylum Chordata; class Mammalia; order Artiodactyla; family Balaenidae; genus Eubalaena; species Eubalaena glacialis. The sequence goes on along the minus strand of NC_083732.1, from coordinate 3,768,976 downwards.
TAAATCAGTTCATTTGTACCATTTTTTTGGATTCCACATATAAGCAATATTATACGATATTTGTCTTATCATATGATATTTGACTTACTTCACTCAGTATGACAATCTCTTAGTCCATTCATGTTGGTGCAAATGGCATTATTTCGTTCTTTTTTATGTACAGCCAGGAATTTGATCTGGGGGCTGATTTCACACCTGGAGAAATTGGGGTACAAACACATTCTAACTGACCTGTCCTTAGAACCCATTCATGCAATGTACTCATCTCATTTTTAAATGACCAGGAAAAGCAATGTTGCTGCGTATTTCAGCAGTAGGATCCCATGACAGATGACCCAGCATTTCCAGAGAGAAAAACCACCCTGGACTCACTGGAAGTCTGGAGCAGAAGTAAAGTAATGGGGGAGGGAGGGCAGGAAGAGAATTAGGACAAATAATCTGTTACACATACATTGTGTGTAGCAAGAACAAACTGAAAGGGCACTCAGACTGCCTGAAGGGATAGGATGTAGCTGTGCTTCTGAATGGGTCTTATGTCCTATCGAAGCCCATTGTTTCATGGAACCCAGGCCTAACAATGTCCCATTGTGGCCATGCAAAGACAAGTTGGTTAAATCCGAGTTTTCCAGACCTCTGCCTTCACTTTCAGTCTCCCGACTGTACCCCGAGGATGGCTCCGCTCTCACTGCACGTGTTGCCACGCTGCTGGCCATGTAAGTAAGGATGGTTTACAGGCTCCTTGGAGGACACTGTAAATCTCTCACCTTGCTCTGACTTTATTAAGTGTAAAGACTGTAGCACATATTTCCAGAGAGATGACAAGGGGAAAACTATCTCTACAATTGCCAACCCTACTGCCCATCTGCAAAGCCACCTGTGGAACCACGAGGATGCTTCACGCAGATGGAAGATGTTCTTAAGGGTTTTATACAAATCAGCGGGTGGGTTGATACATTCATTTTAAAGGGAATTTGAAGACCAACTTCAATTGCAAGAGACTGCTTTGCTTTAAATAAGCCTGGAATGGGAATTAGTACCAAGAGGATTTTAAAATCCCTGCACTGAAACAACAACCCCTATGGCGACCGAGTGTCCTTGTTGCCCCAGATTTCTGGGTCACGTGACATCTCGCCACAAACGCACAAGGACTGGGTAACCAGCCAACAGGAGATGTTTAATAAGGAGGCACTGGAATGATGGAAAATTCCCTGGAAATCATCTATTTCCGATCTCAACTCCCAGATGGGGAAGGTGCTGGCTTCTAATGGGGAGGTTTTGCATTGCTTGCTGATGGTTTCTACAGAGAAGCAAAGAAATGAAAACCCAGATGTTTCAAAGGAGGGAAGATGTTGTCATTGCCATGTGCTCCGTGGTCGTGCCTTTGTCTTTTCCTTCCTATCTGGGTCGGAGGATCCTGGTAGAGATGGGCTTTGGTACAAGACCCCTGCTGGACGTGGGGTGAACAGAAAGAAGAGGCTGGGGGTCTCTTAGGCTGATTCCTTTGAAAAGGGGTGAGTTCCAGAGTCTAAAATATACTATTCTATCTGGTCAAGGAGCCTGTGGCACAGACGTGGAAGGAAAGCACCCCCCCTCTGACGCCACCTGCCCCGGGCGGCCACAGGCTGGCTGCTCCATCTCTCTATTGCATCCCTTCCTCCATCTATAAGATGGGGGTGATGACTGTCCTAGTGTCCTCACAAGGATACAAAGAGACGTAATGTAGGTGGAAGTGCTTTATAAAAATAAGTTATGTGTCTTTTGGGTTGATTAACACACACTGAGGGAAGGCTGGGACTTGGGCTTGCACGCTCAAGTGTGCCTCTTCCTAGCACCGGCCGCACTCCCGCACCACTCACACTGAGAACTAGTTGAGAACTGCTTTCCCCATTCGCAGAAGCTGTATCTCCTCCTTTCCTCCATGGGGGCCTGGGTGCCCGGAGGACCGACAACTTACTCGGGCTTAGCAGGGAGCCCATTAGCTTGAAGCTCGGTGGAAAAGGTGGAAACAGGCTGAGAGTGGAGGAGGTTTGGGACGAAAACCATAACCCGCATTTCTCCTAACAGGACATCGATCAAACCTAGTTTTGGGTGAAAGAGAGGTAGGCGACATTTTCTAAGTCGTGTTTCGATCTTCGTAATTTAAAACGTCTGCTTTTTATGTGTTTAGCTATGCTATGTATTTTTAAGACTCTCGGGGTCCAGTTCTTTAGATCTAAAACCCAATCCTCTGATTCATTAGACTGTTATCCTTTTTCCTATCTGATTGTAAAAGAAGAGAAGTATGTATTTTATCTGGGTATGCCTGGTCCTCTTCAGCAGCCTCAGTGAATACTTAGGGGGTGTGGCTGACTGGATGTCACCTGGAGCCTTCGTCACGAAGGTCGTCACAGAAAGAAGTACGTTAAGTGATAATCCTTCCTGTGACTTGTTTCCCCATATGTGAAGTGAGGAGTTTAGATTAGATGATCCCATCCAGTCAACATGGAGTAAACAGTGACCTTTCACGACGTGGATTTTCTCTTCTGCTTCTGCCCACCCACCCATCCCCCCCTCCCCTAACCCTGGGGTTTAGTAAATAGTAAACCCGCCCGCAGGGGCAGGGACAGGGGCAGGGGCAGGGGCAGGGGCAGGAGAGGGATCCTCACGGATTCCTCTGGTCCAATCAACCCTCACCCGCCTTTCCAATATCCACCAACGGGAAAACCCAAGATTTCTCTGAGTAGGTTGAGTTCAGGTCAGCAATCATGTGGGGATTGACTCTTACAAAACAAAATCTGTGCTAGGCTCTGGGAATACAAAGTAAGTGCATGCCTGTCTTTAAGGGCCTTTCCATCTTAGTAGAGGAGAGAATCAGAGAAACAGAACAGTGAGATAACAAAGCCAGTGCTCTGCAAGGCACATGCTCAGGAGGGGAGGAGCTCGGAGTGGGGAGAGAACCTGAACCAGTCCACTGGATCTGGCACGGGTAGAAGAATCACACAGCAACGTGGGTTCAGATCATGGGGCTCCATGGCCAACTGAGACCAAATGGAGTCAACCATAACGTGTTGGAGCCCTAAGGACTGTTGAGCTACTTTCCAAACATTCTAATATGATGAGATTTCGTCTGTTGGAGGTGAGAGAGCAGTGGCAGGGGATCCGCTGCACCTCCATTAACCCTCACACAATAGGTCTGATAAAGCCCCCTCTTCAAACAAAGTCTCGGCAATCACTTTATCAGATGTAATTACATTTTCTAATCTCACAGTGACTTCCTCAAAGGTACTGAGAAACTCAGGTGAAGGATCTTCCCACAGGTTATCTGTTTAGGTTCTGTCCAGTTTACGGCTGCAGGTCTAAGCTTTATTAAGCATTGTCCTGGCCCTCCAGGTGGTGTCACAGCAAAGCAATCCCCTAGACCCGGAGAGATTGACCCCCAGTGCTAGGGGCCACATCTAATCCACCTCTATCCCTGAACAATGTCATCACTATGCCACCCAGGCCCCTCCCTCTGCTTGAGAAACCTCAAAGGCACTTGGTGACATTTGGGCTGAGGAGGTGCCTCGTTTGTTCAGTGTGACCACCTGAGCTACACTCACCTCACAGGTGAGGTCTGGATTACACCTCAGGCTCATGGTTGCTAGACCCAAGATTCCATGTACAAGGGCGCTGTCAGCGTGATGGGGTGATTAAAGACAAGTGGCATTAAAACCTGGTCTGAGATTGTGTAAAAATCATAGGTAGGCGGGTGACCCAATTTGTCTTCCAGGGCTTCTTATTTGTGAGTTAATTAAAAGAAGAAAAATTTGGGGTGGGGGGCAGGGAGGGACAATGCTGGTACATATATCATTAGCCCTAAATGTCTTACAGTTCCTCAAGTCTTTCTTTTGGTGAATTCTTCTCTTTTTTTGGAAATATTTTCCTAGTAGCTTTACGATTTCTCCAGCTCTGATCGTGCTGCTTACTAAGCAGTGACTTGATTACAAGCCCCTTTACCCTCTCAGTAAACAATACAGAGACATGACCCTCCACCATACCTGAGGGCTACGGAGTTATAAAATTCAGTATCTCTCTCTTGTCCAGTTAGAAGCTTGAGTGTCTGTTTAGTTAAATCCTGTAACTTTGCAAGTCCATTCTTTGGAAATAACTGTGCAATGCTTCATTTCCCAGGCATATAGGAGAGGTTCCTACCCCTCCATGTCAGTCCTCCCCCTTTCCCTCTGCAAGTCACACCTGATCTTCAAGGGGTAGCTGTTATGTCGTGGCACAGTAAAGGTGTCCTTATGAAAAAGTTCTCCTATATTTTTGTTACCAATTTGCCCTTTCAGAAGTGATAAGTGCTTCAACATCCGGTTAATTCAGGCACCATGAGATGGTAAATGGTGCAATGGGATAAATTAGCCCCTGGTCTGGGTGATCAAGGAAGCCATGCCCGACGCAGTTTGGAAGCCAGGTGTGTGGGAAACAGGGTACCCAGAAAGCTCATCCCAGCCCTGCCTCAAAACCAGCTCTGTGACCTGGGGCCCCTCTGTAGCCTGAAATCTATCTTCTCCTGAGGGACCTGGGTGTAAAATGTGTATTCTTAGGATTGTGTTGGTCAAGCACAGATGGTCCCTTGTGACACCAGGACTTGACCTTGGGCAGGGGGCCTTCTTTCTTTCTTGTACCACCTTTAACTCATGAGAACTATTTAGTCTAATCTATTTAAAGAAAGTGGTGCAATGATGCCCAGATGAAGACTCTGCCAGAAAAAACAAAATCCTAATCGCTTTTTTCAAGTTACGTTTATTACCAAGTGCCAGGTAAGTTCTTCACGAGGCACCACCGGGTTAAACCTCATACCAAACTCTGGGTATCATACCCATTTCTGAGATGCGGAAACTGGGGTCGACAGGCTAGAATGTGCTCAGGTCACTCACTAGTACACAGTGCAGCTGGCACAAAAGAATCCAGACCGCGTGTTCTTTACTATTACTCCTGGGAACTAAACTCACAGCGATTTGAATAGCATCTCGTCTGATCAGGGTACATACAGTGGGGCTGGGCCTGGGATTGACCTAAGAGTGTCCTGTATTTACAAGAACTTGGGCTTTTGTTTAAATTTCCTTTATAGTCTTCTAAAGTCGAGTCTGTAAGGTCTTGCATGAATCAGAAGAAGAAAATGTCCAAGATGCTCGTGAGGGGAGGAAGAGTGTGAAATATCATTAGATGGTCAGAGGGGGAAATGATCAGTTTCAAGCTGCTTTAATCAACTGAATCGCTCCCTATTTGTACAAAGAGAACAGGGCGATCCAAGCCAATTTGCGTTCCTATCTTTGGGGCGTGATGCTTGTGACTGGTACAGTTCCTGCAGATGTTTTAACAACCCCTCCCTGCCTCCACTGCTCCCCCTCAACGGGGCAAAGCAGACCTGGGGGCCTGAGGACCCGCCTCGCTGGAACACCCAGTGGTGGGAGAGAGTCGCGCATAAGCAAGTAGGCTATGCGAAGAATTTGTAGAGGACACAGAAGTTCACAAATGGAATGGCCTCCGAGCTCCCCAAAGAATCTCGTTTCTAATCTTCCTTTGTATTAGAAGACGTGGTCTGGAAGCACAGCCAGCCAGAATTAAGAGACAAAGCCCATTTTCCAGGAGGGAGGGCCCTTCTCCACATAACGCCCTTCCTCTCATATCCTTACAAAATGATGATCTGTCGGCCCTCTGAGTGTGGAATCTCCCTGGAATCTCCCGTTGGCCGCCCTGCCCAGCCGCTCACACTGAAACCTCTGATAGCCTCTCCTCTCGTGAGGAAGCTGTGGACAGGTGGCCGGGAGACGAGGGTGGGAGGGGACATTCAGGCCGGGGGAGCAGCCTGTGCAAAGGCCAGGGGAGCCGCTCACAGACTCCGAGCAGAGGTTCCTCCAACTCGGCTGCCCGTTGCAGTCACCTGGGGGGCGCAGGACCGTCCCCACGCTCACGTTTGACCCCCAGATTAATGAACAGGGCCTCTGGGGTCAGGACGCAGACATCTGAGATCCCTAGTGCAGCCACATCTGGGATCCTGGGGTGCAGAGGGTGAACTCAAAGAAAGGCCGGGGGTGAGGCCGAGGGCTGGTGTTGGCAAGTGTGTGGAGGAGACGGTGGGGTCTTAGATGAATCCCCTGGTTCTTAAGTATGAGAGGAACGTGACCAGGTGCTACAGGAGAATAAGGAACAGGGCGAGGACAACGGTGAAGCAGGACAAGTAGCGAAGAGGCTGCTGTGATGCCCGACAGGAGGTGGCGGTGTCAGGCCTGATTCCGGACACAGTAAGGACCCAGAGCACACAGGACGGGGGCGGACACAGCAGAGGGAGTGATACGGCAAGAGTCAGGGGGCGGGGCCTACACGCGCAAAGGGGACGGAGAGCGGGGACGGGTCATGACCACCCAAAGCAGCCTCCTGGGCTTCTCCTGCTGCTTTTCAAGATGTGCCAGCTGGACAAGCTCATGGGGCCAGCAGCTCTGGGCCTCCACACCGTGCTGTCGCCCTGGACCCAGGAGTCCTTGCTCCACAAGGTGAGAAGGAGTCATCATCTCCAGGCCAGCAGTGCCCCACACCTAAGTCTTAGGGCCCCGAACAGGCTCCGTCAGCATCACGGAAGTATCTACAGGGTGACCATCTTTTCCACGCCAGAAACTGGAACACGTGCGCTGACCATGAGTTTTCACAACACTTCAAGTATGATCTCAGGGACATCACCTGGATACCAAACTGTTGAAATTTCTAAGTCCTTTTTACTTTTTATGTGACTCTAAAGATAGGGTATTTATTGATTTACCTACTTACTTACTTATCTTGGCCGTGCCGCGTGGCTTGTGGGTCTTAGTTCCCTGAGCAGGGATTGAACCCGGGCCCTCGGCAGTGAGAGCACGGAGTCCTAACCACTGGACCGCCAGGGAACGCCCAAGATAGGGTATTTAAAATAGGACTATCCCAGAAAACCCTGGAAGTATAATTTCCATAATCAAATACTACACTGTTTTGTTTACCAAGTATTGTTTACTATGTAAAAAATAATTTTGAAAATATTCGCCAAAAACGAGGACATGAATGTGTGCAGTAATAAGCTTTCTTATTCTTACAAATAAAATCAGAAGTGGTCCTCAACGTAGCCACCCAACTTAACTCAGCTCCACTCTGTCCTCTCTGCTATGTTATTTTTAATTATTGGTTCGATTTTACAGAGTGAAGAACAGCATCAGTCTTCTGAAGTCTTTCATAATTCAAATCTACACAAAATTGTTATGAGAGATGGAAGGAGAGACCAAGAAATAAAGGAGTTTCCAGAAATGATAAAATAAAAATAAAGTCCTATGATATGTCTATAATAAAAAAGAAATCTGAATTATGAAATAAAGCTATGAGGAAGAAACCCAGCCCCAAGGTTGCAAATTTGACTAAGTATTTAGCATTCGATCCATTCTTTGATTTATTTCAGTTAAGGGTACTGATAAATTATAGCACAGAACAAAGTGAGAAGAACACTGCGTCCCGGCCCGGCTCTGTCCTCATGCTTTCTGTGGGACCCCAGCTGCCCCTCCTTTTCGAGCCTCGGATGACGCTCTGTCTCATGAGCCATTGGAATAAGGAGTGTTTCTTCACCCTTTTGCCTGTTAGACTCCCCTAGGGAGATTTTTAAACACATCAATGCCCCTAGAAATTTCCAGAACTCTTAAACTGGATTCTGGTCGTAGGTCCTTGGGATCAATATTTCTAAAAAGCTCCCCGAGTGGTTCCAATACATTGCCGGAGCTGAGAATTACTGGATGAGAGAGATGATTTCTATGTCCTCTTCGAAAAAATTAGGGTTTTTAAACCTAATTTCATGGGACACTTCTCCCTCAGGCTCTCATTCCAAAAAGAAAATCCAGAATAGCACAAGCTTCCTTTTGTTTCCAGGAAACACACACATGCAAAGATGTAGAGGTCAAGACCAAGGTTTACGTATGACCCTCAGCATCATGATGGTTTGGCTGATTTTAAGGAGAAATTCTAAATAGTTTCTAAACGGTATTTGTTGCTTCCAGGTACACTGAGAGGTCCCCAGGTGAGCAAGAAGGAAAGGAAAACGATGGAGCCCTGGGCCAGCTCTCACGTGGGAACCGGCCGCGGCCACTAACCTTTACGCCAGTGGAGTGAGCCGTCCTCTGAACACAATAGAAGCTCTGCCACTTTGAAGATAAGCTCGCACAGCCCGCTTGAAACAATAATTCTGTACTTTCTTTCCTGTTTCTAGATTTATTTTAAGTATTAGTATAAAATGTCAGAGCAGCTGATAGCGGCCAGATCAGTTTGTATAAAACTCGACTGCCTGTTTGTGGTATATTACGGCTATATTTGACACAGGAAAGCACTTAATCATGCATGCTATCAGCAGACCACACCCACCTTTGTGAGGACCCTCCGAGGCCTCGAGATTTATCACCGTGAACTTGAACTGGATGGACAGGCCCTGATGGATAACACAGGCTGCTTCTGAGAAGCTGGGGCTAAAAGGGTACCATCCACAATCACAACAGTGCCAGGAGAAAGTCGCCCAGGGATGCCCTGACTCTTATCTCAGGCTGAAATTTTAAGAGTGTAAATCTGATGATTCGGCAATTGTGGGAACCTCCCGAAGCCCCATTTTGCCTCCACATTAAATGGTCTTTTTCTGAAGCCGTTAACCACATTTTCCTCTGTACACCACCTGATAAGTGATCTAGCTTAAAGAGGAAAGGCCGGCGTCTTTGCTCTTCACCACCCTCCTTTCCGGTGGGTCCTTCTATTTGCATATTTGTAGGTCTCAGCGCCTGAGAGCCGGCACCGTGGGCAAGGCATGCGGGTGGAGGCCCTTCTCTCCATTTCATACGCTGGACACCCGAGGCCCATCACAGACGTAAGTGACCTGACCAAGGCGAAGCATCCACAGGGGACCGCAATCCAGGAATCCTAGCCCTAACTCCTTCCCCTTACACGCAAAGCACTCGGGCCACGCGATCTGGTATTGGCATTTGACCAGAAGTCAAGAAATCTGGATTCCACTCTTGGTTTCCACTTTCTGCAGTGAAAATGTGACCTTTCACAAATCACCTCTGACGTCTGCTTCCACCTCTGAAATGGGGATGTTTGTCCCCACGTTCCCAACGGGGATATACCCAGATAGGGAGGCACATCTCGGAGGACCGGTGTCGAATGGATAGGAAATATTTACCACGTTGTCATTAAATATTAATATTTTTAAATACCTGTTTGGAATTACACTCTGGGGCCAGACTGACTGGTCACAGCTCAGCTCTTCCAAGGCGCTTACAAAACCTCTCCTAGGAACTTCCCTGGTGGCGCAGTGGTTAAGAATCCACCTGCCAATGCAGGGGACACAGGTTCGAGCCCTGGTCCGGGAAGATCCCACATGCCGCGGAGCAACTAAGCCCATGTGCCACAACTACTGAGCCTGCGCTCTAGAGCCCGTGAGGCACAACTACTGAGCCTGCATGCCACAACTACTGAAGCCCGCGCACCTAGAGCCCATGCTCCGCAACAAGAGAAGCCACTGCAATGAGAAGCCTGCGCACCGCAACGAAGAGTAGCCCCCGCTCACCGCAACTAGAGAAAGCCCACGCGCAGCAACGAAGACCCAACGCAGCCAAAAATAAATAAATAAATACATAAATAAATTTATTAAAAAAAAAAAAAAACCTCTCCTAGCCTCAGTTTCCTCATCTGTAAAACAGCAATAGTAGAATCCCATAGCTTTTTTCCCCCTCTTTATTATGGACATTTTCAAACATACTTTTAATGGCACAGGGAACAGTAGAATGAACTATGGAAATTAGTGTATCGCCTAGTCCCAAATATTTTTTTCTGAATTCCTTTAAACCAAATCCTAGGTATCAAGGCTTTTTCCCATCTCTGGCTAATTAGGTTATGCATTTTCTAACATCACCACCATGCCATGCCATGTCACACCCAGCAAAATTAACAATAATTCTTTAACATCATCTAATATCTAGTCCATAGCCAATTTCCCTGGTTTTCTCAAAGATGTATTTTTACAGTTGGTTTATTAATTCAGAATGCTAATAAGCTCCAAATGCTGAACATGGTTACTACGTATCTTAAGCCATGTTTATTCTGTAACAGTTCTCTCTCTCTCTCTCTCTCTCTCCCCATTTAAATCAAAACATTGTTTTGTTGGAGAAACCATATCATTTATCTTGCGGAATCTTCCGCATTCTGGATTAGGTTGACTGCTTCCTTCTACTGGTATCTAACTTTTCCCTGTCAGTCTTCAGTATGGATGTCATCATAGGTTTGATGGTAAGGACTACATGAGTTAATACCTGTAAAACACTTAGTACTATATTAGTTTGCAAGGGCTGCTGTAACAAAATATCACAAACTGGGTGGCTTAAACGACAGACATTTACTGTATCACAGTTCTGGAGGCCAGAGTCCATAATCCAGTGTTCTTAGGGTTGGTTCCTTCTGAGGACCATGAGGGAAGGATCCAGCCTTCTCTTCTTGGTTTGCAGACGCCATTTCTCCCTGTGTCTCTTCACCTGCTCTTCCCTGTATTTGTGTCTGTCTCTGTGTCCAAATTTGCCCTCCCTAGAAGGATGCCAGTCGTATTGGATTAGGACCTACCCTAATGACCTCATCTTAGTGAATCACATCTGCAACAACTCTATTGCCCAATAAGGTCACATTCTGAGGTGTTGAGGGTCAGGACTTCAACATATGCATTTTGTGGGGACACAGTTCAACCCATAAGAGCACAATACCTGGCACGTTGTAAAATTCCTATAAATATTAGCTAAGTTGTCAATAATTCCATCATTACCATGTTATATTGTTACTCATTTAAGGATTAAATGAGTCAATACATGTCAAACATTGAACATAATACCCAGCCCGTAGTGAAATTTCTATAACTATTAGCTATGAAGTTGTAATATGTTACAATGTTAATTATTTAGTAACTGTTTCCATACTGATGTATATTCATGTTACAGTGTTACTTCTTTGGTAATTTTAATACTAATTTAAATTCATAAGGTGCAGTAAGAATGAGCCTCGGGCCAAATAAATTTTACTAGGTAGGGGTACAGGAAAAGGTCTGAAACTTGGGAGACTAGAGGGAAAGGGGGAGCCTGGCGGCCACCAGAGCAGCTGGGAGCCCCACCTCGGGGAAGGTCAAGTCCTGGCTCTCCTGTGTCACCCAGCCACACCACCTGGACAAGTTGCTTCTTCAAACTGAGGTTTCCTTCCCTCCAAAGTGATCAAACATTAGATATTCTCCAAGCCTCTTTCACTTCTGATATTCTAAGTTCTGTAAACAAAAGGACGGTGAAAGGCATAGCAGGCAACTGTCATTTGTAACATCAAGAAAGCTATTTCACTATATTTATAGTATCACCAAAAAAGTTAAATGCTTAAAATGCATGCTTAAAATGTACTTTTATTTTAGTAAAAGTGGTCAAGTTGACATATGTCAGCCTTCTTTTATATCACAATTTTCTTCACTTTGGTTTATCCCTAGTTGTTTTTCTTTTTCTATTTCATGGATCATTTTTATTTTCTTTTTATAAGTGAATTTTCTTTGCTCTCAGTGTTGTGGTTATTTCTTTCTTGTTTTTAAGCCTCTAACTAATTACTTTCTTTTTAAAATTTTTTTAAAATTTTATTTTATATTACAGTATAGTTGATTTACAATGTTGTGTTAGTTTCAGGTGTACAGCAAAGTGATTCATTTATACATACACATATTTTCATTCTTTTTCAGATTCTTTCCCATATAGGTTGTTACAGAATATTGAGTAGAGTACCCTGTGCTGTACAGTAGGTCCTTGTTGATTATCTATTTTATATATTAACTAATTAGTTTCTTTGTCTTCCTTTTCCATTTTTCCATCACTAAGCTCTCTTTCCTGACCTGTATTCTCTGTTACTCCCCTCCTGGGTACATTTTCTTTTCTTCTCTCACTCATTTCTTTCTTCTCTAATCTGGATGAAGGAGTCCAAATCTCTTGCTACAAAGATGGAATCACTTACAGCATCCCAGTGAGGTTTCATCCTGAAAACTCTGCTTCCCTTTTTCAGATGAGAGCAGGAACCCGGAAAGCTGCCGGCCAGGGATAAAGACACAGGGCTTGGGATAAAGAACCACACAGCTCTTCACAAGTTTACACGAACCCTCTGCCTCACACCCCACAGAAAGTCATCCGTCCCTACTGAATATTTCTCCCCGGGGACCACCCTACTAGGGAGCTCAGCTGCCCGGCACATTCACTGCCCAGGAGGCTACTGGTAAGAACGGCGGACGGGGATGGTGCTCAGTCGGGGAGAGCCTGTTGTGTGGCCAAAACACAGCCTTCGAGACGCTGACGTTGTGAGAAGAGTCAGGATACACGTGCGGATCATCAGAAATGATCACTAATTGAAAAGAAAACCCAGGGGGCTTCCCTGGTGGTGCAGTGGTTAAGAATCCGCCTGCCAGTGCGGGGGACGCGGGTTCGAGCCCTGGTCCGGGAAGATCCCACATGCCGCGGAGCAACTAAGTCCATGAGCCACAACTACTGAGCCCACGAGCCACAACTACTGAAGCCCGTGCGCCTAGGGCCCATGCTCCACAACAAGAGAAGCCACCCCGATGAGAAGCCCGCGCACCGCAACGAAGAGTAGCCCCCGCTCGCGGCAACTAGAGAAAGCCCGCACGCAGCAACGAAGACCCAACGCAGCCGAAAATAAATAAATAAATTCATTAAAAAAAAAAAAAAAAGAAAGAAAGAAAAGAAAGCCCAGAGTCCACCGAGGGCTCTTAACATCTTCTTGTAGCCACACCCACAGTGAGGGGGGCCCAGGGGGCAGCTGCAGGGGGACGTGGCGAGAAGGGGGCAGTGGGGTCGAAGGGGCCACCCAGACCAGGAGCCGGCATCCAAGGGACTGTCCATCAAGAGGGCTCCTTCGTTTTCTGTCTCCACCCATCCGCCAGGCAGCCTTTTTGTCCTGGTTTCGTTTCCCTAATAAGCTTCCCTCCTGAAAAGACACAGCTTCCATTAGAAAAAATTACATGGCCTTTCTGTGTCAGATCCATTTCACTTGCTTGGACAGTGTAAGCCAGTTCTCCCCTAAAACCTGATTACCCTGGATAAGCTGAAAGGCCAAAGTAATACGACCAGAGCTTGGCAACGCTTGGGATGTGAGGGCTAAACGATGTGGAAAGAGTCAAAGTCAGAATTCCTAGAAGGGTGATACACCACATAGAATAGGACGAGGTAGAGTCCATCCAAGTAATCACCTTCAGCCTGGCCTCCCCACCAACCGTCCCTATCACTGTCTTGGGGTGGACGGTCTGTTGGAAGTCGTCTGGAACCTCAGGGGCCATATTTCACGTCCACGTTCATTGAACAACTACGTGTTAAGTGCTCACTACATGCGGGACTCTGAGATGGATGCCATGAGATTGTACAAGGATGAAGGACACAGGGTTGAGTCTGGAATATAAGACACACGTAAGTAACTAAAGGTGCAAACGTATTGGTTATTTGTATTCTGTGTCACTTAGGATGCTGTCAGCAGCAAATAATAGAAAATTCCAACTTTTAATTTGGTTTAACTAAGAACTCTAGAAATAGGGTGATTGTAGGGTTGGTTAATGTAACAGCTGAGATGTCCTCCTGGACTAGGGTCTTTCCTTCTTCCCCCGCTGCCACGCAGGCACGCTGGCCTTGTCCTCGGGTCTGTCCCCTCACAGGCACAAGAGGGCAATAGTTCCAGTCACTACACATGGCACATTGGGTGAAAGAACAGGGTCCAGTGTCTCCGTGTGTCTTTCCTTCATTTTTATGGACAGAAAATCATCCTTGGCTCTGCTTCTCCCCCCTACTTTCTCTGGGTCTCACTTCTCAGAATTACGTCACTGGCAAGACAAATAATATTAACCTGAGCACTTGAACAATCAAGATTCAACCCTCTGGGCCTGGGGAGGGGGCCCTGGACACCAGACACGGACACAAAATCTGGATTCTGTTACCAAGGGAAAAAGGGGGGAAGGTTGGCTGTCAGGTGGACGGTCAACAGGGTTTGCAGAAACACGTACTGTCGCTGGCACATTTACTTGAAGCTGTTCAGTCACATCCCACAGAAGTTTAGACAGTTCTAAACCTGGACAACAAAGTATCTGAGCGTCTTACATTGCTTTACAGGAGAAAGAAAAACACTGTTTCTCCCAGAACTGAGGACAGCTCTTGGGTCCATACAGCCGCTGCTCATCACAGCCCTCATGTGCTGGATCCCGTGGGCGGGTCTGTGCTGAGCATCCCATGCCCATTAGCTCCATCAGTTCTTACCACCGTCCTGCCGAGGGAATGTCTTATCCCCATTTACACAAATTAAAGGAAACAAAAGCAAAAGCTTTGCTTCAAGGAAGTGAAGGAACTCGGCAGAGTCACACAGCTAAGATGTGACACAGGTGAGAGTCAGGTGGGAGCCCTCCCCTTGCGGTAACATCTCTACTGCATCTTGTGGGGATGACCGTGGGGTGGGGCTGGGGGGAGCACAGCTGCGTGCCCCCCACAGGCTCTGTGCCGCCGTAGAACATGAGGCTCAGGGTTGGATGGAAAGAAGCCCCGGAGGCTTATAAGGGGGGTTGCTGGTTGTTTGAGGACCATCTGGGAATCCGGGAGCTACAGTGACAGGGATTTCCTCCCCTTTCTCCCAGGAAAGGTGGGTGCTCAGCGCTGCGGATGATAGCGGGACAAAGAGAGCTGACTTGTAAAACGCTCAGACGTGCACCCGAGAGCCACGTTATCCCATCACACTTCTCTCCAGGAAATCTGGAATCGCGTCTGCGTCCGCCCTAATTACAAGCGACATGCGTGTGCTGCCCTTCATGGCGCACGCGCCACCTCATCTGATGTCAGTGACGGAACAGCCTGGACCAGCTCTGTCCCGGAGAACTTTCCACGACGGGGGGAAGGTTCTGTGTCTGCCCGCGTGATGCAGGTGCTACAAGCCCCATGGAGCCGGTGAGCACGTGAAATGTGCCTGGCGCGACAGAGGAACTGACCTTTTAGTTTTACCTAATTTTAGTTTAAATTTAAAGAGCCACATACGGCTCTGGCTGCCGTGGTGAGCGGTGCAGGCGCGGGCGTGGAGTGACTGCCCCGGGTTTATTTCTCCAGTAAGCTTGACGCCTCTATTTGTGGTAACCGGTTGCAACCGGAATTCTTCCTGGGTTCCATGAGTTAATCATCAACCTGATCTCAATGCTGGAAATTAAATTCCGTTGCGAAAACTCCTCAAGTATGAATTCGATAAGGCGAAGGGACCAAAAATAGGTGAAATAAACTTTCCCATATGTCGATGAGATCTGAATTTGTTGGGCAATGAGAGCAAAATATATATCCCATCACCTGAGTGAAGTTTTCCACTCAGGTTGTGGGTAAAAGAATGAGCTTCTGAAGCCAATAACGCAATTGCCTAAGAAAACCTATTCAGAGAGGCAGGGCCATACTGTCCTTGCCCTCTTGAGAGAAAAAATAGAATCAACGTCTCTCTTGTGATTCACTCGAGTGACCATAATTTCTGGAAAGTTCTAGGCACCAAACAGAAATCATTATCTGACAGCATTGCCACTTGTCAGCCCTGGTTAGGCCCACGGAGGAGACCTGGGGACAGGAGAGAGAGGACAGGAAGGGATGGGCCTGCATCAGTGAAATCTCGTGCTTTAACGGAAAACGGGGATGAGGGGATAAAGGGTTAGAGCAAGTCCCCCGGGAAGACATTTCATACCTTGTGAGGCTGTGAGCGTAGCTCCCTATTAATCTAAACAAATACTTCATCCTGCAATTCGATGGGGCCATCATCCCGGGCTTTGTGAGGCCATAGATGCCGTTTCTCTGCCTGGCTCTCTGCCCACTAAGGGATCTTGGAAATGGTTGAGAAAAGCTGCCAATGACAACATCCACACTCCCACCCGGCCGCGACCTCGGGGAGGCTGGGGTTGCACTGTTGCGTGAAGCTGAGGCCTGTCAGCAAGCGCCCTGCTATCTCCAGAGAGGTCCCTTCCTTCCTGGACCGATACAGGGGTAGCTTAGCTGGGCAGGTGACCCTCACCTCCACCCCGGATCGAGTCCCATGGAGTCAGACACTTCATTTCATCATCATTATTAATAGCTGGGTGTGGGAATGTTTCCTGAAGGACACGATAAGAGCCACACAGAATCAGAAGGAAACAAAGTCATGACTCAGCACTTTTCCCCCCTCCTACCCGACGGCCGGAGGGAGTTTCCTGTTTGACCTGAGGATATCTGTGGGGTCTGGGACGCCTGCCCAGTGTCTGCTTGAAGATCTAATATCGTGTGGGCTCAGAGTGGGCAGCCACTGAGATTCAGAAAAATAGTAGCTAGCCTCTGTGTCCCAGCCCCCCTCCGGCCCTCTGGGTACCTAAAGCTGACGAGCAGAACTACCTTCCAAACTTAATTACAGCGCCAGCTTCTCCTTCCTGCATTCCAAGTCGTTTGCCAAAGGGAGGGAACCTAAAGTATACTGAGAATTTGTACATAGGTCTATGTACAAATATAGATGTATATCAGATTAGCCTCTTTATCTCCCTGTGAGATAAGAAATATTAATCTATTTTATAATGCCATTTGCAGCAACATGGATGCAACTAGAGATGACCATACTAAGTGAAGAAAGTCAAAAAGAGAAAGGCAAATATCGTATGATATCACTTATATGTGGAATCTAAAATATGATACAAATGAACCTATCTACGAAACAGAAACAGACTCACAGACATAGAGAACAGACTTGTGGTTACCAAGGGGGAGGGGGGTGGGGGAGGGATGGAGTGGGAGGTTGAGGTCAGCAGATGTAAACTATTATATACAGAATGGATGAACAACAAGGTCCTACTCTATAGCACAGGGAACTATATTAAAGAGTCTATGACATACAGAGTGAAGTAAGTCAGAAAGAGAAAAATAAATACCGTATGCTAACACATATATATATGGAATCTAAAAAAAAAATGGTTCTGAAGAACCTAGGGGCAGGACGGGAATAAAGACGCAGACGTAGAGAATGGACTTGAGGACACGGGGAGGGGGAAGGGTAAGCTCGGACCAAGTGAGAGAGTGGCATGGACATATATACACTACCAAACGTAAAACAGATAGCTAGTGGGAAGCAGCCGCATAGCACAGGGAGATTGGCTCGGTGCTTTGTAACCACCTAGAGGGGTGGGATAGGGAGGAAGGGAGGGAGATGCAAGAGGGAGGGGATATGGGGATATATGTATACGTATAGCTGGTTCACTTTGTTATAAAGCAGAAACTAACACAGCATTGTAAAGCAATTATACTCCAATAAAGATGTTTAAAAAAAAATAGTCTATGACAAACCATAATGGAAAAGAATATTTAAAAAAAAGATTGTCAGGACTTCCCTGGCGGTCCAGTGGTTAAAAGTCTACACTTCCACTGCAGGGGGCCTGGGTTCAATCCCTGGTCAGGGAACTAAGATCCCACAAGCCTCACAGCACGGCCAAAATAAAAAATAATAAAAATTAAAAAAACAAACAAAAAAACTCTCCATGTAACACTCAGAAAAATGTCACGCCCCAAACCCACACCCCACATCACCTTCCTTGTCACTGACCTGCCCCTCCAGCAGGGCAATGATGACGTGAGTGAAGCACCTTCAGGGCACAAAATACAGTCATTTCCCAGAGACACCAAAAAACTTAGTAATTAAGATAAATAACATCTTACTGAAATATTTTTAAATAAAAATGAACACCCAAAGATCCATGAGTCTCTGGCCCTTCGTATTTGGGCCACAGCTAGCCAGGGAGAAGAGCTACCTGTCCTGTCCCCGCCTCTTCAGCGTAAGTGGAGCCCCCGTGACGGAACGCAAACTCCGTCCTTGAGATACAGGAACTACCGTTTTTCCCACGACATTATTACTATCAAGCTGTTACCAATGATCAGCAAGTCTGGGCTGAATGCTGGCTGTCTTGCAGATGTGGTCCTGGGTGCAGAGGGCTCAGTAATGAACAGGGGAGGTGAGGCCGGCCGGCTGCAGAGGAACAGAAGTGGTAGCAACAGTCCACGGGGCTCGGCTACAAGCAGCCACATGCAAAGGAGGGGGGATGCCGCATGCACGTGGAAGACACCTAGCCTGCCCAAAGGCATCAGGAAAGGCGTCCAGGGAAAGTGACATCTCAGGTACCAAATGGCAGGGGCAGTAACATGCCTCCTCTGGCACCAGGCAGACGAGGAACGTGTGTCCAGAGAGGCTGCTGTTTACTGAGTACTTATATTAGTTGACAAATCACAAGCATCGCGGCACTGAAAGCTCAGGCCATCCCACAAGACTGCTGTGCTTCTCTCTCGAGCACTCCCATCTAATTCATCAACAAATTCTGCTTGTTCTACCTTCAAAATACATAGTCCAACCACCTCTTGAAAGGCCCATCCCGACACCCAGGCTGAGCCCCCAAGTGGCCACCTGGCGTTCTCCTTTGCCCCCTTACTCATCTCTCGGGACTGGTTTCAGAGCCGTCCTGCCACAGTGTAAACCTCATCACGCCCAAACCTTCCAACTGCGTCTCGCTCTTACTCAGAGTAAAGTCCAGTAAGTCAGTACTTCCGCTGGCACGACTTACAGGAACTCAGGAGACCCACAGAGAATTATTTCCACACAATACCCACCCCTCATTTCTGCACCATCTTGGTTCCTAGTAGATACTCCCATAAAAATACCACTGTCATCCACTCCAATTTATCTGACCAACAGAGGCTGGGACCACGCCTTCTCAAGTAGTCTCATGGCACTTAGCTAAGGCTAATACCTCCCAGGGTCCGAGCAGTAGGGTGAGGCCAGCCTGCAGTACTGACCCCAACCATGCCCCCCAGGGCCCTGGATCCAACGAGCTGAACAAATCTCACAAACCATCAGGGTCTGCCTTAGAGAAATCCAAGTGGCTTTTTCCTTAACTTTCTGTGTTGCTCTTTTAACTTGGCCCAAGGCATTAATCCAGGTACAGAAGGAGGATGTCTAGGGCATTCTATCAGCCATAACAACCCTGGCCAATGAGTTTAGACCGACCTAACTGGCTTTCAAGGATGAGGTCATATCACTGACTGCTTCAGCTAGGCAGATTCCACACCACCTTTTCTAATTGGATGCTTCCCATTGTAGGAGAAACTGCTCACAGGGGCACATAAATAACAAGCCAACATCCCTCCACGGCGCTCCCTTGAGAACCAAGGTACAGCTGCTTTGGGGGAGGGCTCCACGGCTGTCCGAGGGTTACGTGATCTCCGGGTCGTATTTTCTTAAATACTTGCAGGTCTCCCAGGATCACTCCTAGGAGTCAGGTCCCTGTGTCTTCATAAGAAAGGCAAATTAACCCCTGGCTTCCAGACGAGACGTACAGCACTGAGAGTGCACGCCATGCCCCTGGAGAGAAGTTCACGATTGTTGGGGCGATTCAATGTGACCCACATTCCCGGGTTTCTGTGAAAAGATGGACAACGCCAACGATGCAGCATCCGAGCCAGCTGGTAGGTCTGTGGGTCCCAGTTCAGTCTGAAAAATTGAGTCCAGTCCTTGCTTTTAGGAAGGGCATCCCCTGCAACCTGTCCTGTTTGGATACACCACCCAAGCAGCGGTATCCATTCAGCCCGCAGAACAGTGGAGCCATGGCTACGGAGAGGGCGGGGGTGGGGTGGGGTGGGGAAGGCATCCAGTGGTGTCAGCAGGATGCTTTTGTTTTTGCATGTGAGGGCCCCCCACTGCCGCTTCCAGTAGGTTTCTCAGTAAACAGTGAGCACTCACGGTCAAAGTCACCTGGAGGAGGATGGCAGACCCAACAGTCTTAAACTTGAGTCCCCCCTGACAGTGTAAAGGAGCTGCACTAGGCCATTTTCCTTTTTGAGAAAGGCTCCGAAAACGATCACTGATGTCCCTCAAGCCCCCGCAAGTCCTGAAGTCCACGGTCCCCTCCCCAGGTGCCTGGGAGGTGCTGTCCCTCTACTGGCGCAAAATCGGTGTGGCCGGCCTGGTACCTATAACTTCACCTCTTGTCTAAATGTTCCCCTGCTCTCACCAAGACCTTTCTCTGGGAGGGTCAAGTGCAAGATGAACAGGGCATGTTTTTATGTTTTTTAAAATTAATTTATTTTATTTCTTTATTTTTGGCTGCATTGGGTCTCCGTTGCTGCGCGCGGGCTTTCTCTAGTTGCGGCGAGCGGGGGCTACTCTTCGTTGCGGTGCGCAGGCTTCTCATTGCGGTGGCTTCTCTTGTTGCGGAGCATGGGCTCTAGGCTCGTGAGCTCAGTAGTTGTGGCTTGCGGGCTCTAGAGCGCGGGCTCAGTAGTTGTGGCGCATGGGCTTAGTTGCTTCGCGGCATGTGGGACCTTCCCTGACCAGGGCTCGAACCCGTGTCCCCTGCATTGGCAGGAGGATTCTTAACCACTGCGCCACGAGGGAAGTCCAGGGCATGTTTATAAAATGTACAGAGAACACATTTATTAGCATGAGCTGCCATAAAAAAATACCACAGACTGGGGGGGCTTATACAACAGACATTTATTTTCTCCTAGTTCTGGAAGCTGGGAAGTCAGATCAAGGTGCCAGGGTTGGTTTCTAGCGAGGCCTCTCTTCTAGGCTTACAGACAGATGCCTTTTCAATATGTCTTTACATGGCCTTTCCTCTGTGCTTGTGCAGAGAGAGAGAGAGGTCTGGTGTCTCTTCCTCTTCTTATAAGACATCAGTCCTATTGGATTAGGACCCACCCTTATGACCTCATTTACCTTATTCAACTCCCTCAAGGCCATATCTAAAAATACATTGACACCAGGGGTTAGAACTTCAGCATATGAACTGGGGGGAGGGGGACACCGTTCAGTCCATCACAGCCCTTAGTCCCCCGACAGGCCACGGTAGGAGGAATTGGGAAAAGGGTCCTCAAGCATGTGGTCATTATCTTCATGATCTAGGGCCACGTTAATCCAACGAGAGAATCCACGTGGCTGAACCAGAAGGAAGTTCAAGGCCTCCCTTTGCCTGGGCTGCCCCCAGAGAATGCACCTCCAGGCCAGCCTACAGCTACCTTTAGGTGAAAGAAAGGAGCATCGTACCCAGCTTTCATAAGGGCAGAATCCCCAAATTTTCAAAATAGGTCTAGATACCTATTGAGACACAGTCCCCTGGGGTGTCTTGCTACATGCCTTATGAGCAAAGGCACTGGCTCTCTATTTTAGACTCTTCTTCCAGAAGGTTTGTCCAGCAAACAGCCTTGGAGGGTAAAGGCAATCTCTCGTTCCAGATCCAAGGGCAGCTGTGTTAACTTTCCAGGGTAATGACATTTCCCTCCAGGGCAAAGATCACGCAGGCTCGATGTCCACTATTAAAGATTCAGGGCTCCTTAAACTTGGGGTTCCTTTCACGGATGCGACCCCTACACGCGCAGCTTCCACCCGCCCCTCACCACGCTGCTCTGTGGGGAAGGCTCCTGGGACTCTGACCACCGCTACTGCCATGAGTGGCCACGTCCTTGGTCTCTGACCCGGCGGGTTCATGCCTTCTGCCAGCATCACTAAAACGATGGAGGCTAAGTCCTCAGTTTGCAAGTAGGAGAACCCCTTCCCAGGTCTGAATGATCACCCCACCTCGTTCACCCTGACCATTGCCCTGGAGGCCGCCGAGAGAAGACAATTCCTTCCTGGGGACTGCCTGATACAGCGACCGGACCACCTCCCTCAGGCGTGTGGGCCAGGAACAGGTGAGGGCGTAGAGTCCCAAACTGTTTCCAGTCGATTTTGCAGGAGGCTGTTTCCATGCTCAGCCACACTGGATGCCTGTGAGCGGGGCAGAGCTCGAAGTTCCATCAAATACTTGACTGTCAGTGCCTTTTGCGATAAAAGGCTCACCATTGTCAGGATGCAAATGGTCCAGAAAGCCAAACACAGACGCAGGACAGTCTCACGGGCTGCGGGGCGCTGGCAGAGGCCGGCCGCTCAGAATCGGATGACATCGTAACCCAAAAATGTGTCAACGGCACTGACAGCCCTGAGAGGTTCCGGGGTGCAGCGTGGTCCATCTGCCAGGGGCGATCAAGGGCCGTGTCCCACGTGATGTGCTCCCTGCTTCGTGAGGACGGTTGAAGGCTGGGAGACTGCAGGATAGTTCTGGAAAAGGTTCAGCGAGGCTGACAGGGAGTCCTCGCACCAAAGGGGCCCGTCCCAGGCATCCCAGGCACAGGCCTTAGAACCCCTGGGAGCAGCCCCGGGCAGTGTGTCCCCCGTGTGATGCGGAGATGGGGTCAGAGGTCAGCCGACGGAGCCGGGTCCCACCACACTCTGCAAGCAGAAACCCTATGAGGTGCGTCCTCATGGCTCCACTATCAGGTGTGGTTAACAAGGATTCCAGAGTAAATCACATTATGAGGAACAAAGGGACTAAGATTCTGAAAGAGAAGAATGGAACAGCAAAAATAAAGCGCACATTCAATACGTACATAAAAGGAAAAGGACTACACAGAGTGTCACATTTGTAATGTGTAAATATTTATACTTTAAAAAGACTCTATGAGGACCTAACAGCCATCTTTTAAGCCCTGCAGAGAAAGCCATGCTAATCTGTACGTAAGTTTTTTCGGTGTGATTTACCGTATTTTTATTTTCTGCATAACCAAAGCAGCCTGAGGGACTTCTTTTCTGTTTGTGGGACTCAGACGAGTAGGAAGAGGGAGCAGGGCAGCCCCTCCCCTTCTCACAGTCCAGAGGGAAAAGCCCTCTCTTTGGCGGCCTGGGTTCAGGATCTGAGAGGAGGAGAACGGGGGGCGTGGGGTGTAGCAGGCCCAGAGCCAGCAGCTACATCACAGTGTCTCATCACCTACCTACCTACCTACCTACACGTCAATTCTTCTAAAGATGGATTCGGATATAATTTACCCCCACGTAAAACTGCACTCATGGGAAATATACATGGTGTTAGTTTATTCACAGAGCTATGGTCTGAGTTTAGGATAATCACATCTCTCCAAATATCAAAACCCATTAGCAGTCTTTTCTCCAACTAGCCACTGATCCAGCCCGAGAAAACCACTAATCTACTTTCTTTCTCTAGACTGTTCTGCACAGTGCACGTAAATGGCATCACGCAGTATGTGGCCTTTTGAGCCCAGCTTCATTCATGCAGCTCAGCGCGTTTGTGGTTCATCCATGGTGTAGGGCAGCGGTCCCCAACATTTTTGGCACCAGGGACCGGTTTCGTGGAAGACAATTTTTCCACCGACAGGGGAGAGGGGGATGGTTCAGACAGTAATGCGAGCGATGGGGAGCGATGGGCAGCGGCAGATGAAGCTTCGCGCGCTCGCCCGCCTCTCACCTCCTGCTGTGCGGCCCGGTTCCTAACAGGCCGAGGATCCGTACCGGTCTGCGGCCCAGGGGTTGGGGACCCCTGCTGTAGGAGGTATCAGCACGTCATTCTGTTTTATGGCCAAATAATATCCACTGTACACCACACTTGGATATACCACATGGTGTGTATCCATTCATTAATTAATGCACACTTGGGTTGTTTTCATGTTTTGGCTATTATGAATAATGCTGCTATGCACCTTTATGTACAAGTTTATGTATGGATGTATGTTTTCAATTTTCTTGGGCACGTACAAGAGGAAACATATAGTAGCTCTATGTTTAATATCTTGACGAACTGTCGAACTGCTTTTCTTACCAGCTGCACCAGTTTACATTCCCACTAGCAATCTAGGAGGGTTCCATTTTTCCCATCTCTTGGCCAACACTTGTTATTGTTGTCTTTTGATTATAGTTATCCTAGTGGGTTTGAAGTGGTATTTCTTTGTGGGTTTTTTTTTGGCCTCACGGCACGGCACGTGGAATCTTAGTTCCGTGACCAGGGATCAAACCCACGCCCCCTGCAGTGGAAGCGCCGAGTCTTAACCACTAGACCGCTAGGGAAGTCCCTTTCTTTGTGGTTTTGATTCGCTTTTCCCTAATGGGATGCTAATGATGTCGAACATCTTTTCACGTGCTTATTGGCCATTTGTATATCTTCTCTAGAGAAATAGCTATTCAAATCCTTTGCCCATTTAAAAAATTCTGTAACACCTCTTTGTTGACTTGGAAGAGTTCTTTATATATTCTGGATACCAGTTTCTCATCAGATATGTGATTTCTAAATGTTTTCTCCCATTTTGTGGGTTATCGTCTCACTTTCTTGGTATATCATTTGCAGCACAAAAGTTTAAATGTTGATATAGTCAAATTTACCTATTTTTTCTTTGGTTGCTTAGGCTTTTGGTGTCATATCTGAAGAGCCATTGACTAATCCAAGGTCACAGAAATTTACTCTCATGTTTTCTTCTAAAAATGTAATAGCTTTAGCTCTGACATTTAGGTCTATGATCTATTTTGAGTCAGTTTTGTGTGTGATATAAGGAAGGGGTTGGATTTCACTCTTCGGCATGTGGATATCCATTCTTCCGGCACCATTCATTGAAAAGACCCTTCTCACCCTATTGAACTCTATGTCAATTTTGAGCAAAAATAATTCTGTTTCTCTCTGACCACAGCCTGAGAGGAGGACAGTCAGGTTCATTAACGCAGTCCCCTCATATTCCAGAATTTCTAGTACCTGGTATTTTGTGAGACAAACCTCCTCCAAACGCATTTGTTAACTAAACTAACACAAGAAGCGTACTTAACCTTGCTGAACTACCTAAGAACTTGAACCACTTCTGCTTGCTATAAATACTCAGTGCTGTGAAGGAGGCTACTGGTTTCTATTGAAACTCGATCCTGGAGTATTTGTCTGGGAAGCAGGGGGACTGATTTTCCTGTTTTACCCATGACCTCTCCCAATAAATGCATTTATTAATTTCCATGAATTGTTGTGGCTGCTGGGAGGTGTGGAGCAGCCGCCAGTGGTGGCTCAAAAACCCAGGCTGCCAGCAGAGGCCACAAAGACCCTGGACTCACTCCTTCCCGACTCTGTCATGGCCTTGGCCCCTCCAGTTCATGCCCTAACTCGGCCTTCCATCCGACTTGCAGAGAGAATCATGGGCACATTTTAAGTTCTCCTGGCCAATCCTATGACAGCACCTCAAAAACATCACATGAAGGGGGCTTCCCTGGTGGCGCAGTGGTTGAGAATCTGCCTGCCAATGCAGGGGACACGGGTTCGAGCCCTGGTCTGGGAAGATCCCACATGCCGCGGACCGACTAGGCCCGTGAGCCACAATTGCTGAGCCTGCGCGTCTGGAGCCTGTGCTCCGCAACAAGAGAGGCCACGATAGTGAGAGGCCCGCGCACCGCGATGAAGAGTGGCCCCCGCTTGCCACAACTAGAGAAAGCCCTCGCACAGAAACGAAGACCCAACACAGCCATAAATAAAAAAATAAAATAAAATAAAATAAAATAAAAAAATAAAAATAATCTTTATCCTTTAAAAAAAAAAAAACTCACATGAAGTTTTGGCCTTCAAGGTGGACCAACTCAAGCTACTTGGCCCACTGAAGGCACTCAAACCATATCATAGAGAATATTCAAGATTTAATGCAGAGCCTACATTTGTTTGTTCCACAGGACTCCAGAAAAAAATCACTATTGAAGTGGTCTTCAAGGAGCCCAGAAACAACCTCAAATGAGGGGTTGTAATTATCTCAGAGAAGTCAAGCTCTAATTCAACCTGAGCGTCCTTTCGGGCTGGTGTTGCTCCCTCTAATAGGTCCACCACCGTCAGAGCCACGGTGTTCCAAGGAAAAGCACATGCACTGGAACATTCTCAAGTCCTGGCGGGACCCAGAGGAATGGGATTCAGCCTCCTCACCCGCCAGCATGACAAACATGTCTGCTCCTCTGCTAGGAAGAGATATGGAAAGGCCTGGAATCCCAGGATCTTTTTCTTTTTTTAATGAATTTATTTATTTTTATTGAAGTACAGTTGATTTACAACGCTGTGTTAGTTTCAGGTGTACACCAAAGTGATTCAGTCCTACATACTTTTTTTTTTTTCCAGATTCTTTTCCCTTATAGGTTATTACAAAATACTGAGTATAGTTTCTTGTGTTATACAGTAGGTCCTTGTTGGTTATCTATTTTATATATAATAGTCTAGAATCCCAGGATCTTAACAGGAAGAGGCCTTCAAGATGCATGACTCTCCCTTATTTACAGATGAGGGAACCGAGACCCAGAGAATCAAGGGATTTGGCCTGTGTCACGCAGGGAACTGAGGTTTTAGAGAAAGACTGTAAAGTACTGGCACATGGTAATGTTCTGGGTCCAGAATCACTGGTGTAAGACAGTTTTCCATTCAAAATCTGATGCTTCAAACACGCCACTGTCTTGCCCAAACTATTAACCTGAGATTTGGATAATAAACAGCAAGTGTTGGCTAAAAGATGGAGGTGGAGGTGGGCAGTTACTACAGCCTCAAAGAAACCCAATCTAAATATAATTCCCCACTGCAGCATTGGGACACAAAAGACATCCTCTTGTACCTTTTTCTCTGCATGAAGTGTGTTACAATGAGAGGTCAGCTGACCTTTGTTCCTTGGATTATGTTGAGATTGTACAAAGAGCCTCTCAGTTTGTATTTCACAGGGTCCAGGTGCTGGCCACCCCTGAACCCGGGTCCCCAGACCTTACTGTCCAATGCAGCAATTATGTTCTCTCTCTCTGCAGCTGCACTCGGAAGAGTGCTTTTGTGGACCACCAGGAATTTCCTGTGATAGAATATCAGAAAGCCACTGGTGACTCGGAGGAGGTGACTTCACAGGGCAAAAGTTCCCTTTCTACAATAAACATTCTCAGTGTGGCCATGTCGGAGACTTCCTACACAGACCCCACACCTACGAGCCACTTGTCATCTTGACACCAAACAGCCGGAGAAAGAAATAGAACCATTTCTAAGAGATTATCTTTTTGGAAAGTGAACTGGCCCCTGGGTTCCGAGTACACCAGCAGCATCATAAAAACCAGTGACGAAAAAGCTTACCCAAAAAGGATTTTAAGAGAACATAGGGTTTTTAAAATTTATTTATTTTTGGCTGTGTTGGGTCTTCGTTGCAGCACGCGGGCTTTCTCTAGTTGCAGCGAGCAGGGGCTACTCTTCACGGCGGTGTGTGGGCTTCTTACTGCGGTGGCTTCTCTTCCTGCTAAGCACGGGCTCTAGGCACGCAGGCTTCAGTAGCTGTGGCTCGCGGGCTCAGTAGTTGTGGCTCGTGGGCTCTAGAGCGCAGGCTCAGTAGTTGTGGTGCACGGGCTTAGTTGCTCCGCAGTATGTGGGATATTCCTGGACCAGGGCTCGAACCCGTGTCCCCAGCAATGGCAGGCAGATTCTTAACCACTGTGCCACCAGGGAAGTCCGAACATAGGGGTTTTATAAAGCAAATAGTTTGCGGTTCCTAAGCGAGGGATGGAGGTCGTCAAATGACCCTAAGGCCCTTTAGCATCTTGAGGGAGAGGAGCAGGGCCGCTTGCTGTGCTCCACGGGAGACCTGGGAGTGTGGGGGGGCGGGGGGAGACCGAGGCCTCTGTCCACGAGGCTTTATGTCTCCAGCCCTATCCCAACAGCCAGCATGCAGAAGAGTCAGTAAGAATGAAGCCAGGACCACGAGGTGATGAGCCATCAGAGCTGGCGTCCACGGAAGACGTAGGCCATCCTCTACGGATTGGGAGACAGTGGTCCAGGGCAGGGGCAGCCAGCACACTCACCGCAGCTGCCTCCGTGGCCCAGACGCCTACCACCAACGGAGGCGGCACCGCAGGCCAGAGGGTGGTGTTTCCTCTTCTCTCTTCCAAAGATTGCTCTCTACACCTTAATTAGCCTTTGTGTCTGAAGAGTGTCATGGATCCTCATCCGCAAAATCTCATGCTTAGAGGCTGCGCGGGGTGCCATTTGTAAATAAGGAAACTGTGATGGATTGACTGGCTGTCTAGCATGAGAGAAGAGGGACCCGTCAAAGCTGAAGGCTAACTTCAGCCCTTCTGAGGGTCTTCGTAATGAGCCACGTGCTTAGCAAGGACTCCTGCGAACACACCTGCCGGTCCCTCCCCCCAGCTTGTAGCTTGGACTCCCCACTATCACTTGCTTCCAGTGGTTAATGTTTCCCATTCGTACAATTAATCCCCTCCGTAGCTAATAAGCTCCTGTCCTTCTTGTAAAATAGGACTTGATGGTTTGATTCGGCTTGTGTTTTCCTAGTCTCTGTGGCTCCCTCTCTCTCCCTCTCTCTCTTTCTCTCTCTCTCTCTCACACACACACACACACACACACACCCCTAGAGTCCTTCCCGTCTTTCCGTAAGAAGGTGACAGCAGCTGGGTCGGGCTGCAGGTGGGGCGGGCAGCTGTCCTCACCCGCGTCCTGGAGCTTCTGTCCAGAGCATCCCCCGAACCCACGGCCCTCAGGTCAAGCAGGAAGCCAGTGTGACCAACGGCAAACACTGACACGAATCTTTAGTACAACCCTTTGTCTTGGTGTGGCCGCATTCTCAGTCCTCCTACAGGGTCCCAGGTGTCAGACAAGAGCTCCGAGCCCCTTTCTTCTCCTCCTCCTTCTGTATGATTGGAATTACAGGCAGGCCGTTGTAGCAAAGGGTGAGTCCCTCTCACACCTTGTCTGAGGTACAATACAGTTTGCCTCTGACGTCACTTCCGCTGACCCCATCTGAGGACTGGACGCGTGACTCCTTTCCAGACCACAGTGTGGGTGTCCAGGGCGCTCTGGTCAGGCTGCCATTGTTCGCAGGGGGGCACACCCGCCCGAGGACGGTGGTTCCAGGGGCCTGGTCTAGGAAAAGGATGTGGCAGGTACCATACACGAGGGGATTTCATTTACTTATTTATTTTTTAGACCGCGCTGCGAGGCATGCGGGATCTTAGTTCCCCGACCGACCGGGGATCGAACCCGCACCCCCTGCAGCGGGAGTGCGAAGTCTTAACCACTGGACCGCCAGGGAAGGCCCCGGGAGGGGATTTCAGGTTCCAGCCTTATCCAAACGGGCTGAATCAGAGATGTCTTAGAGCCGGGTGCCTGCATCCAGCAACGCCCCATCACTCCCCACCCCCGGCCCAGACAGCACTGCCCCTGCTGAAGGAGCAAAGCGCATATTCTGAGGTTTGGGGAACGGGGCAGAGAGGCACGCCCGACCCCCCGCTTCTGAGGCGCTACTGCGGCCACGTGTGGTGGCAGCTGCCTCCCGAAACACGAGCTTCCTGAGCTCGGGCTGCGCTGTCTTATTACTCAGTGTCACTCCGCCCGGGATGCCTGGGTTCACGCTCCACTCGCCCATCGTTCAGCTTCCTCCTGGTCAATCCCCAACCCACCGCAAAATACCATTTACAAACACATTTGTGTAGCTATAATAAACCGGCACTGACTTCTTCTCTATAGAATCCTCAGGAAGGATGTATACAGTGGGTCCCAGAGACCCAGGCCTGGCGGACGGCACTACGAACTGGGAGAGAAGACATCTGGGTCCCGGCGCCGACAGCCCCTCCCCCGCGGTGACGGAGAACGGGGTGCCTCCTCTCCCCGGACCTCCGCCTGCTCCTGCATCTGTACACCAGCACTATATGATCAGAGGGCCTCTGAGGCCCTCGGGCTCTGAAATTTCAGGTCAGTAATATGGTTTCCGAGCGCTTACCTGGTACCAGGCCTAAGACAGCCCAGACCCCTATCCCCGTGAGCTTAGCCTAATGGGGAAGCCAGATAGCAAACGCATAATTACAAACAATAAACTTACAAGTGTCTACATCACTACAGAGGAACACTCAAAGTGCTCTCAAGGTACACAATCCAGTCTGGGTACCGTGATGGCAGGAACTTTTGCAGACACCCAATGGCATCCAGCTACTCGTGAAGGAAAGGTACAGAAAACGCAAGGGCTGCAGTTCAGCGGGAGATACGGGAGGACGGAGGGCATCACCAAGACGGCAGAACTGGAAGAAGAAAAGACAAAAGCAAAGGAGCCCGTTTAGCCCAGTTCTCACTCCCTGTGCCCACAGGGTCCGGTCGGTCCTGGTGAATCCACAGCAGCCGCCATTTCAAGGCGTTTCCATCAGCAAGAGAAGCTGACCCGGGCGGATCCCGGCAGAGACGTGCGCACTGAACCGCTCAGACCACCTGGAGACCCGGGTTCAGAAAGCGGCAGGAACAAAGGCGAGCCGGGAGCAGGAGACAAACCAAAACCACAGCCAGGACCCACCGCCCACAGCCCGCGGCGTGGGGGGCTGCCCGGAGGCGGCCTGTTTTGTCCACATCTTACCAGCAACCGGCTGTGCAGCCTTGAGCATGTCGTTTAACCTCTCTGCGCCTCAGTTCCTCGTATGTAAAATCAACCTAAAAAACCGTATTTCAACAAGCCTAAAATGTTGTCAACTGTTAAGATGTGCTGCTATTTTATGAGCCATTAAGAAGGAGAAAAACGCTGCCAATTAAACTATGAGGCAGCGCTTTCTCATCACTCCAATTTTTTATTTTACATTTGGTAAAAAAATCCTTCTTAGATCTTCTCAGATGCAGGTTTTTACCATGTCAGTCTTATACATACATAAAAAGGAAAAATAAATTAGGATACTTCCAGACCTTTCTCAATTCGGAGCCCAGATCTCCTCCCGAATGGCCTGCTGGCCTGGTCACTGTCACCCGAGGCACCAGCCACCGGCAGCATTTCTG
This sequence comes from Eubalaena glacialis, assembly GCF_028564815.1. NCBI lineage: Eukaryota > Metazoa > Chordata > Mammalia > Artiodactyla > Balaenidae > Eubalaena > Eubalaena glacialis. The sequence continues at coordinate 3,738,270 of NC_083732.1, read as the reverse complement.
CAAAGCATTTCTGCACCGTCTTCTCCTGGACTTGCGTCAAGCCTCAGACACCCCTCCTCCGAGTGTTGCTTTCTTGCTGTTGCTTTCTTGACCTCCCCCGAGGGTGTTGAGCTTTCAGGGCACAGACACGGTCCTTTCCAAGTGACCCTCAACACGTTTGTTGCCTGAGACAGCGAGGGTTTGTGTACCCTCCACGCCACCAGGAAGACAAGCAAGCGTGTGCAGTAAGACAGGCCCACCGACCACGGCCGGATTCCAGACGCTGGGCGGGCCGTGCCTCAGGTCCCAGGAAGGCCGACGTTCCTGCCTGGGGCCCAGCAGGTGGTCACGAACTGGAGTTCATTTCTATACGGAATCTAGTTGCAGTACATTGTCAGCACTCAATAAACATCAGTTCTTTTCTGCTTTGAAGAAACACTTGTAGTCGTAGGGAACTATACTCAATATTTCGTAATAACCTCTAAGGAAAAAGAATCTGAAAAAGAATTGTATATACATATATATATATATATATACACGCACACATATAACTGATTCACTTTGCTGTACACCTGAAACTAACACATTGTAAATCAACTATATTTCAATTAAAAAAAAAGAAATACTTGTAGCAAATTATGAATGTTTTACAAAGATGAGCCTTTTCATCTGAGTTTTGCAGGTTGAGCAGTGTGGCCGGAAGGCCAGTTAAAATGAGCTCCATCCGGACTGCTCCACCATTTGCGTGCTTTCAAAGAAATCTGAGATCGGGGTGGGAGCTATCAGGAGAGGGACAGAGAAGTGAACCTGGTTTCTCCAGCTCTGCAGGTAGCCTGAGGTCCGCTGTCCTCGGGATGAAGTTCAACGTGCATGACCAGCAGCCAGCACTCAGACCGGCTCGAAGAAGCCCCAGCAAGGAAGGGACGTTCCTTACGGTTCAATGCAGGTGCCTAAACAACTTTTTTTTCCTATTTTTTCCATCTCTAATTATTTAAGCTTAACTCGGTGATTACCCAGTGTTCTTGGGAGCCCAGAACGGCCTCGTTGGTTTTCTTTTGTGTGATGTCGGGGCTTGGAACACTGAATTCTCTCTCTGACCGTGAGAGCTCACACACCTTTCCCACGTGTGAGAGTGGGGCGGGGGATGGGAGGGGCCGTCAGAGGAGTGAGCGGAACAGAGGCCAGGACACCCTCTCCCAGTCCCCACTGCACGAGTGACCGGGGGCCGGCGGGAGGCGCTGCCCTGCCCAGCTGGAAAAGCCTTTATTTCACAATCCTTCATGAAAAATATAAGACCTTTAACCCTTTACCACCATCGGTCCCTCCCCCTTGCGTTTGCTTTGGTGCAATTCGGTGTTTCTAAGGGAAATACTGTGATATAAATATCTGAAGAATACTGTGAAATCCCGATTTGGCAAGTCATTGGCTACAGGGACCAAAGCTCTTCGGTTTTACCTATAAGATGAGAATAAGCAGTGCAGGCAGGCCTGGGGGGCAGGCACCCAGAAGGAAGGGGAGGAGGGGCACTTGCCTTCCCTCTGCATTTGCAGGCCAGGATGTCAGGCTTCTAGTGTTCCAACACCATTTCTGGCTTACAATGTGGCTTTGAGCCTAAAAATATGAGTATTTTGTATTTTGACAAATACCGTCCAGCTGCACTCTCAAAGGCTGTGCCCAAATGCAGTCCCAATAAGGAGGAAAAGAGGGCCCAACTCCACACAGGCTCACCGGCCCTGGATTCTTTGGTTTTCATTTCATCGTTGGTGAGGTGGTGCAGATTTCATGCGCTTATGAACTATTTCTCTGAACTTCTCGTTTCTCTATCAGGTTGTTTGAGCCATCCTCACCTGTATCTTACAACAGCAGCTTAGGGGGTGAGTATCTGCTGGGACGGAAGGAGGACCAGGCGCTGGTAGAAGAGGTCCCCTGAATTCTCCAGTGCAGTTGGGCCCCACAGAAACCGGGAAACTCTCTCCAAGGAGCCCGCTCCTGAAACCTGGAGGTGAAGAAGCCAGAGCTCCAAGGAGCTACCACAGGTCTCACCCTCCCCAAAGGGCTGAGCTGCCAGCGCTGGGTGGCCCGTGGCAGCAGCTGCATGGCCCAGGGGTGCAGGGCAAGCGGCTGCTCCCAGCTCCCTTTGTGTCACTTAGCCCAGCCGCAGAGTTCCCCATAGCTGGTAAGCCTGGAGTCTCAATTTATAGATTTCTTTGTTTATTCTAAAGAAAAGAAGCAGGAAGTTCATTTTTACCAGTGACCTTGACTAGAAGTCTTTGATGACGAGGTTTCACGGGTTAAAGGTTCATCGTGGCTTATTTATGTCATGATAAAATGACGCCATCCTTGTTTCTACATTTTTTTCACATTTCTTTAATGGACGGACTTCTTGAAATAAACTACACACACACACACACACACACACGCGCGCGCGCGCGCCGGTAGTTCAAAGCCAAAGATCTTCAGTTTAATATACCTATTTTTATTGTAGCTCCATCCCAAGCTATAATACAAATACTGTCATATCATTTTCAAATATTTGCCTGGACTTTTAGAACAATCATTGTTCTAGTCTTTCTAAAATATTTTAGACCTTAATAGAGAAATTTAAAGATATTCCTTCTCCACAATCATTCATCAAAGACAACTTTATATGTTGTATGTAACATTTTTTGTTATTCTCTTTGTTTTCTCTTTGTTTAAAGAGCAAAATGTTATTCCAGTGGAGGAAAAGAACTTTATTGCAAAAAACGATTTACAGCTGTGGTTCTAAATGCACCCTTAATAAGTATAAGAAACTTGGGGAAATGGCTCCTCCTAGTGCTCTAGATGAAGTACTGCAATACGCAAGCTCCATAAATGGTACCAGAGCTTCTCAAACTTGACCGTGTACAGAAACTATCCGTGATCTTGTTAAAATGCAGATTCTTCCTCAGGTGAGAGGTGAGGACTGAAACTCTGTATTGCTGACAAGCTCCCTGGGGATACCAATGCTGCTCGCTCATGGAATTTCCATGAATTTGATGATAAGTCTAGTTGTCTAAATAGAAGGTTGTAATTAGATGTAAAGATCCTTTTAGATGTTAAATGTTCGTAAGTCAGACTTGTTTTCCCCCTTTTCTACAAGGGGCACTATATTAGTTGGGTTGGTGATGTTGATTACTAATTGCAGAAAAACCAATTGCCCTAAGTGAATTCCCTTTAATGCTCAACCCTTATTTTGTAAGGACAACATCTAAGAACATGCTTACGTATTCCCTTGCCCACTGCCTTACTGTGAACAGTTCTAAGAGCAGCGTTTCCATGTTCTATTTCATCTCCCTGGCAGCTGGCATTGGCTAAATTATAGCAGGTGCCCACCGGCTGGTCTAGGGAGGTGAGTTCTCCAGGTGAGATACCAAAGCAGGTGGGCATGCAATGACAGGTGGCAGGTGCAGGGAGCCCCGGCTAAGTGTGTGCTCCGAGATTCTGCTGCACAAGGAGAGAAATCTGTGTTAGTGGGGACCATCTTCCCCGAAGCCGTCCATACAATGTCTTCACAAAAATAACAAGTGCTCCCGCTTCTTGGACCTCCATTGTGCCCAGCACTTGCCGACGACGTACACCTTCCCTCTCACACCCAGCACCACAGCCATCTGAGGAGGGACCTTGCCATCTCACAAGATGGACCTTGCCATCTCACAAGAGAAGCTGCTGAAGCTTTGAGCTTTTACAGCCCTCCTGGGTCAGCAGCCCACTCAGGACACACACGCAGGACCATCTCATTCAAAATCTCTTGCTTTAAACCACTTTGCCACCACAGGTAACGCTAGTTCCTGAGCGCACACCTCCTGGGGCGTCTCTTTCTTAAACAGTCTGCATCTGGTTTTCAAATGTGTACGTTAATATAAAGTCTCAGAAAGTAAGAGTTTGTCTCTTCTGTGTCCTTAACACGCTAGGCGATGCTATAAATGTCGTTTTTGGAAACTTGGCAAGCCACTTTACAGGTTTCTGGGGGAGCTAAGTGAAAACACTTAAGTGTTTTACACTAAGTGTAAAACCACTGTTGCTACTTTGGCTTTGATTTCCTCCTCCTCCTCCTCCTCCTCGTCACCGACGGCAACCAAGGAAGAACTTGGGTTTGCCGTGCCCAGAGGCAGGTTCCGATTCCTTTAAAATTAAGGGTGAACTAGAGTACTGGGAGCAGGTTACCCGCAGCACCTACTGCTCTGGGATTCAATTTCTCCTTCACCTGCTTCTCCATTCCCTTCTACTGGTGCGTGTAAGGTGATCACTGCCTTTCTGACTTTAGTAGCCCCAGTGCCTGGTGTTGGGCCTGCTGTGTGAGCACTTCGGGTTTGTTGAATGTATAAATCATGAATAATTAACAATCCTAATTAAGTGGGACCAAGATCACACCTGGAAATTCCCACGAAGTGCTCACATGTGGTCAGTAGGTGGCAGTCTTGCCTCATTTCTGATGGCTAAGGGGCGCTCGCGCGCGCGCGCGCGCGCGCGCGCGTGCGTGCGTGTGTGTGTGTGTGTGTCTGGTTGAAAGCCTGTCCTTCCTCACTTGTAGAAGAAAGGAGAATTCTCTTTCCAATTCTTTAGAGTTGGAAAAAGTCTTCTGCAGGTCCCTCACTCTATTTGTCAAAGCAGAGGACCTGGGCTTCCCTGGTGGTGCGGTGGTTAAGAATCCATCTGCCAATGCAGGGGACATGGGTGCAAGCCCTGGTCTGGGAAGATCCCACATGCCGTGGAGCAACTAAGCCCGTGCACCACAACTATTGAGCCCACGTGCTGCAACTACTGGAGCCCATGCACCTAGAGCCAGTGCTCCACAACAAGAGAAGCCACCGCAATGAGAAGCCCGTGCTCTGCAAGGAAGAGTAGCCCCAGCTCGCCACAACTAGAGAAAGTCCATGTGCAGCAACGAAGGCCCAACACAGCCAAAAATAAATAAATTAAATAAATTTTTTAAAATAAATAAATAAATATGCACCCAACATAGGAGCACCTCAATACATAAGGCAAATGCTAACAGCTATAAAAAAGGAAACTGAAAGCAACACAATAATAGTGGGGGACTTTAACACCTCACTTACACCAATGGACAGATCATCCAGACAGAAAATTAATAAGGAAACGCAAGCTTTAAATGACACAACAGACCAGATAGATTTAACTGATATTTATAGGACATTCCATCTGAAAACAGATTACACTTTCTTCTCAAGTGCACACGGAACATTCTCCAGGACAGATCACATCTTGGGTCACAAATCAAGCCTCAGTAAATTTAAGATAATTGAAATCGTATCAAGCATCTTTTCTGACCACAACACTATGAGATTAGAAATGTATTACAGGGAAAAAAACATAAAAAACACAAACACAGGGAGGCTAAACAATACGTTACTAAATAACCAAGAGATCACTGAAGAAATCAAAGAGGAAATCAAAAAATACCTAGAGACAAATGACAACGAAAACACGATGATCCAAAACCTATGGGATGCAGCAAAAGCAGTTCTAAGAGGGAAGTGCATAGCAATACAATCCTACCTCAAGAAACAACAAACATCTCAAACAAACAATCTAACCTTACACCTAAAGGAACTAGAGAAAGAAGAACAAACAAAACCCAAAGTTAGTAGAAGGAAAGAAATCATAAATATCAGAACAGAAATAAATGAAATAGAAACAAAGAAAACAATAGCAAAGATCAATAAAACTAAAAGCTGGTTCTTTGAGAAGATAAACAAAATTGATAAACCTTTAGCCAGACTCATCAAGAAAAAGAGGGAGAGGACTCAAATCAATAAAATTAGAAATGAAAAAGGAGAAGTTACAACAGACACCACAGAAATACAAAGCATCATGAGAGATTACTACAAGAAACTCTATGCCAATAAAATGGACCACCTGGAAGAAATGGACAAATTCTTAGACTATACCTTTCTTAGAAAGGTATAACCTTCCAAGACTGAACCAGGAAGAAATAGAAAATATGAAAAGACCAATCAGAAGTAATGAAATTGAAACTGTGATTAAAAATCTTCCAACAAACAAAAGTCCAGGACAGATGGCTTCACAGGTGAATTCTATCAAACATTTAGAGAAGAGCTAACAACCATCCTTCTCAAACTCTTCCAAAAAATTGCAGAGGAAGAAACACTCCCAAACTCACTCTATGAGGCCACCATCACCCTGATACCAAAACCACACAAAGATACTACAAAAAAAGAAAATTACAGACCAATATCACTGATGACTATAGATGCAGAAATCCTCAACAAAATACTAGCAAACAGAATCCAACAGCACATTAAAAGGATCATACACCATGATCAAGTGGGATTTATCCCAGGGATGCAAGGATTCTTCAATATATGCAAATCAATCAATGTGATACACCATATTAACAAACTGAAGGATAAAAACCATATGATCATCCCAAAATGTCCTTTCTCAGCAGGTCCTGATTAAAATAATAAAGTTTAGCACGCCTTTCTTTTCATCGACAAGATACTGACCACAGACTGTATGAAAATCTTAAGGCGAAAAGGAAATAACATTTATGGAACAGCTACCACAAACGAGGTGGACCACATAAGATGCTTAATTCACGAACACTCAGAGGCACTTCTGTGTCAGGCGCAGTGGTAAGTGCTTCACAAATACTGACGTCTTTCAATCCCCAACATCACCGGATGCATTAGGATCTGTCATTATCCCCTTTTTCAGATGGTGAAACCGAGGCTCGGAGAGGTTAAATAACGGTCACACAGCTAGTACCGGCCTCTGAGCCCAGGGGAACTCTCCTGGCAAGTCTGCAAATTGGCCTCCGTGCCTGGAGCCTCTCCCTGGTAACCCAGTGAGCCCCCAACCACAGAAGGAGAGGGTGTTGCAGTTAAAGGATGCGCCCCAGGTCATCTGGCTGCCACTGGAGCCTGGAGCAGCACTGAAGTTTACACGTGCAAGACCGTGCCACGCCTGGCACACTGTCTGCAGCAAAGCCTCCCAGACGCGGCCACCAGAATCTGCACTAACTAAAGTCAGGGAGCACGCTTTGTTCTCTGACGCACGCGGAGCTGGGTCCCTCTGCTGCTGTCTGGCGTTTTCTCCGCCCTTGCAGAGCCGCTCCTCGTTCCAAAGAATAAAGTAACATTCAAAACGGAAAATAAACCGAGGAAATCCAGTTACTACTTCCAGGCATGAAAAGATCTTTCCTAATGCATATCAACTCAAGCTTCTCTGGTCTTGGACCCACACAGGCCACGTACACTGAAAACAGGCTGAAGCCACACACCAGGAAAGGACTGCAATCCAGACGGAGGGCGTCTGGCTTTTCTACTTAGATCTCCAGGTGATGTGAACTCTTCATCCTTGGAAATGACCAGCAGCACCCGGCACTGTTACATAATTCAGCTTGAGTCTCCCTGCTACGCAGCGATTTTAGGACTGGCTTCATAAAGCAGAATGGACGGATTTTGTGGAACGTGCCTGTTTTGGCCAAGAATGATCTGCACGATCATACGATTAAGCCCAGGATACAGCTGTTTGTGACTAAGCCCCTGCGCCCTGAGGGTGACACGTCACCAGGCAGCTGTTTCCTGTTTTCACTCTTCCCTTTATCATTCTATCCGGACTTCCTTTCACCTGCAGTCCCCCAAGTCGGCCAACTTCAGCGAGTCTGGCGTCTGCCGTCTCCTTTTCCCCCCTCATTGCTGCTCAGGGTAGTTGAGTCATTTACGTGGCACGGGGACCCTCCGAAGGGCCTCACGAGTACATCCTGCGACTGGAAGGCAAGGAGGCCCCATCGTCCACCTTCACGCGACTAACCGCCCCCTCATTTCCCGTGAAGAACTGTCGAGGCGGCCCCGGCCCCTCCGACACAACTGCGAAGTGAACCACAAAACGGAACCTCTAGCAGCACGTCCGGGGGGCAGTAACCCACCCAGAGCGAGGCCGGCACTCTGCACAGAAAACGAGTGGTCTCTCGGGCTTGTCTCCTGCTTCAGGCCGGACACAGGACAGGATGTGTTTAAATGTAAGGAAGTTCATTTCTGTGCAAATAGGTTGAGGTCAAAGAAGTTTTCCTCAGCCCAAGGCAACACCTCAATCATCATGGTATTTGAGCTTGTAATATACAAAGATTATGGGTCACTGCACTTTACAGTTGGCAAAGGTGAAGGAACTTGCCTAATGGATCCTATAGCAATAGCTTAAGAATAGGGTGCAGTTTACCTGAATGGAAAGTGCCTTTGAAACAGTATTAGATGTAACAATAAGAAGTAAGGTCATTGTCTTTATTTGCAGTCTATGCCTTTTTTAAAAAAATTTATTTATTTTATTTATTTATTTTTGGCTGCATTGGGTCTTCGTTGCTGCATGCAGGTTTTCTCTAGTTGCGGCGAGCAGGGGCTACTCTTCGTTGCAGTGTGTGGGCTTCTCACTGTGGTGGCTTCTCTTGTTGCAGAGCACAGGCTCTAGGTGCGCGGGCTTCAGTACTTGTGGCACGTGGGCTCAGTAGTTGTGGCTCGCGGGCTCTAGAGCGCAGGCTCAGTAGTTGTGGCGCACAGGCTTAGTTGCTCCATGGCATGTGGGATCTTCCGGGACCAGGGCTCAAACCCGTATCCCCTGCATTGGCAGGCGGATTCTTAACCACTGCGCCACCAGGGAAGCCCCCTGCAGTCTATGCCTTTTTGATTCAAAAGAAGAAAAGAGACTCCAAACAAACTAAACAGTGGTAGTGGGTCAGGGACGGGCAACAGTAAGAGAATATGGACTTTTACTTTTTAGACTTCGGTATTACATAACCTCAAAACAAGCATGGACTACTTTTATAATGATAGAAAGTTTCTGGGGACTTTTCCCCGTGATTTTAAAAAATGAAAATGTATTCTATTCCTGACTCTTAGTCACTGTAATTGTCAATAAAAACACATTTTCTCTGTACCTTGGAATTTTTCTTTGCTACCATCTGTCTTCTTCTGTATATAATATTCAAATAAAACTTTTTAGGTACCTAGCATAGGAAGTGTAAGATGGCTTTATGGCCAAAATGTTTAGAAAAAGAGGCACAGAAAAAAGTAGATGGTTTCTGGTGTTTTATCATCACTCTCCCTCAGAAACACCTGTCACTTGTGTCTCTGACAAATAAAAACATGTTTTTAAATTGTTGCCCATCCTCTGAAATTCATAGGTGACTATCCGAGAAGATGGGGCTAGCAGTGATTCTTATAAGTTCTGGGTACTAAGAAATGGTTTAATAACAAGCCAAACTAAATAATCTTGGACAAAAACTGAAATACACTCTTGGTACTTAAATTACTTCATAAACTGAATCTTAGCTCAGCAATATTGAGGTAGATAAGGTAACAAAATAATGCACTGTTTAGTTTTTTAAATTTTTTTATTTTCGTAAAATAAACAAGCAGGAATCATTTTATTTCTACTGTTGAAGAATTATCATGAATTATTCAAGATTTAATTGCATCAGGATAAATTAAGCTTTCACGTGGTTTAGATACAACAGATCTTTGCAAAGCTAAATGAGCTTACTGACTGAACCTTTTAAATTAACTGAGTTTAACTTTCACATGACCAATTGTTTTTATGGCTTATATAATCACTGACCATTCTTTCAAAAGCATTTAAAATGACTGAAAAACAAAGGTTTCCAAAGTCTATGAAATAAGTAAAATCGTATCAATTAGGATTAGAACATTTACCTTCTTCAAGGAAAAAAATGTTACTGGCTTGATCATTTCTGTCTACTCTGAGTTGAGAAAATGAATTCCCTTGGAATTTTTGTCTCAATTTTGCTAGCAAATATTGAACTACTTAGAAGCTACTCACCAGTCTTAAACCTTCAACTCACATCCCACATCTTAATCATCCCAAGCTGAAGGCTTACTGTCTTGACACTGGGTAGCAGTGCTTCGTTGCGGCTACCAAGTAAGAGGCTCACCAGCTCATTAGCAGCCCTCTGACCTTGACCAAGCAGCCGACAAAGCAATCCCATCCCACTTGCGCGTTCACTCTGATTTGCAACAATAAGACAAGACCTGGATGGAAAGATGATGGAAAACTCAACTGGAAATTGTCTAAGAGTTACACTCTTCCTTGGGCAGAGAACCAGGGAGCTCAGAACGGAGACAGAAGCACACAGATCCACCAGATCCTCTATGCAGTCCTTGCTTACTGTATTTTTATTTTAATTTAGATAACAAAGAGAGAGATGATTACACAGAAAACACCAACATCTGCAGAATTACAAATTAAGCAAATGCAACGGGAAACACACGTGTTTCAGTCCCTTTCTGGTGCTCTTTTACCATCTGCTCTCTTGGAAGGAACTCAGGAGCTGTAGTACTTGAGGAGATTCTCATCCGTAGGTTTGAGGATTTTCTTATCTGCCATATTCACTACCCACCCGGGAGCAAGACCAAAGAAAATCTGCCTTGGATCTTTTCGAGCACTGAGCATTTTGAAGAGTTCGTCTTTAGTGATATCAGGTAAAATATAACCGTACTTCTTGGCGAGCGCCAGTCTCGCTTCAGGAAATTCAGCAGGATCCGCCAAGTAACCGCGATTCCTTGCATCAGTGTAGTAGGTTACCAGTGCCTCAGGGGGGAGCATTCGCTTGGGAATGGGTTGTCCACGGAGAAAGAATGGAATAGGTTTGCACAGAATTTCTAAAAAAAATGTTTAAATAGAAAGAGAGAGATGCAAATACTGGCTATATACATAATGATTTTCTCTGAATAATGGTATTCTTTTAATTATTAATTTTTAAATATTTCCAAGAGGAAAACTTAATTCCCAAAACTTTTTTTTTTTATTAAACAGGTTTGTCTTAAGTAAGCAAATGGAAACACTTGACTTTCAAAAGTCTGCATCTTGAAAGTCAAAGTTACTCCTGGGTCACCAACAGCGAGTGAATTTCTAAACATGGGAAATAGCATATTTAAGCCCCATGTTTTACAAAACAAAACCTTTTTACGACACACTGGCTGAGGTGTACGAGAAGGCGGCGCCACCAGCCACACCACTAGCAGAAACCCCTCAAACAGGAAGCCAAGGGAGCTGCAGAGCAAGTCAAACCCTCATGTGGCAGTCAGCACAAGACCCTGAGGCAACAAGCTTACCCAGGCTTCGAGGGTCGTAGAAGGCCGTCGTGATGACACCCCCGTTCTTCTCGATCGCAGCGATGGCCAGCTCTGAAGCCAGCTGTACTTCAATATTAACTTTTGCCTTAAAGGTGTCAGCACCCTGTCACCCGTCAAAACAAGGTCTGTGAGGAGACGGCTTGGCTACAAGTGAGTTAATTACATGAGCTTCCCTTCTATACTGTGTTTTCTCCTCTAAAGGGCCTGCAACGTGACAGCTATTCCTACTTTACATACCTCTGCTTTGAGGTCGTATCAAACACCAAATTCTTCCACGTTTTTTTAGGCCAACTTGTTTTACCAATTTTCATTCCCTATGAGCAGGGATGACTAGAATTCCACTTTATGCATTTGGCGGGTACCAACATAAATACACATTCCCATTACTTCATTAACAGCAGATTGTTTAATCCTCAAAACAACTCTAAACCAACAGAATCACTGCCACACCAATGTCATAGACGGCAACACTGAACCACAGAGAGGTTAAGCAACTTGCCCAAGATCACAAAACCTGGGAGTCTAGTCCCAGCGCCTTCGTTCCTCACCACATTATGCCGCGTGACACCGATAAAAACTTACCTTCCTGACCCATAAGTAAGCAAGGGGCCAAGAGCTGGTTAAAGAGGGGGGCAAGTGGGCTTGAGCCAGCAAAAGAACAAAGTATCTGAGCTTGGGAAGGGCCAGGCCCCTCTAGGGAAAGGGGCAGAGACAACAACAAAAATAAAAATAGTACTCAACTTTTTAAAGTCCTGTCTGGGCACTTTCATTAGGATGTGCTATATTTTACTCTAATTTCAAAACAGATTCTGACAAAATAAAAAGATGGTGGCACTACCATTCTTTTTGCAGTAATAAAATTTTTTTTGCTATTTTGGTGCGGCCGAAACAAGCTGGCTCCCAATTTCAAAATATTCCATCAATTCTAACACACATTTTCTCACATTTTTCCCATCTATGATACTGGTAGGCATTTTTACAGTCAATGGCACTTTTGACTCAATGAAACAAAGTCTTGCCATATTATTTGAGATTTCTAATTACTATTCCACAGATTGCTTAACCATTTCCCTATCCTTGGGCATTGGGGTTAGTTCCAGCACTTTCAGTGTTATAAGAAGAATATTTACCATTTCATTATATTAGGTTTCTTTTATTTTGTTTTTCCTTAGGACTTCTGTTCCCAAATTGGTAATGTGCTGAAAGAGCAGAAGAGTCTTACTATCCACTATTTACTACAAATCTGAAATCCAGAAAAGGGCAAGCAGTTTACAGAGCTGTAAATAATGTGTAACTGTACTTATTCAACCAATGTCCTGGTGTAGATTTCAGAATGATTTTTGCTAGTTTAATACACACATGCCTGAAAGCTGTTGGGATGTGCATTAATGTCTGGTGAGGTCAAGGGTTTTTCCATATGTTAATCTACAACTGTGTTCCCTTATACACAATTCTATACAAGTAGAATACTGAGGCTTAATGGTGTATTTGGTATTCTCTCTTCGAATCATTTTATTTGGAAAACTTTTATCCACAAGTGTACTTTTTCAAAGGAATCTAAAAGGTTTTCCCATAAACTATGCTTCCCTCTAGTGGACACTAAGTTACTTACACAGCAACATCGTATTACTGACATACAAGAAACGGGTAGTTTTAACAATCTACAAGTTTATTTGCTTATGAAACTCCTGGTCAACTTCTACAAATAGAAAACCGATTCCCTACAATTAGAACTGGATTTGATTCACTTCTGTCTTCCATAAATACTGAGTGACTATCACAAGCCAATATTTCCAATGTTGAAAATACAGCAATGAATCAAAGTACCTGCTCTCAAAGAACTGACATCACAATGAGGAAAACAATGAAAAATAAATGCATTACTTGGTAATAAGTGTCAGGTGTTCATACACTCAAAGAAAAATCCTTCGGGCAGAATAAGGCAGACGGTCGGGTATGAGAGTATGAATGTTCCTTTATAAAGAGTGTCAAAAACATCTTCCTGCTAGGATGACATTTGAACAGAGAACCAAAGAGAGTCAGGGAGAAATATGAATGGGTACCCAGGAGAAGAACATCCCAGGACCAGGGAACAGAGCCGCCCCTGCCTCCCGCCACAAAGAGCATGCAGCTTTCTAAAACCACAACGAGTATAACACGATCGCCGCTACATAATGGTTATGACAACTCAAAAGGGATAAAAATAAAGGAGGCAGAGTGTCGATTATATGGAAATCAGAAATAGCCATCTATGTAACTCCAAAAAAATCTAATTCAGACTTACCTCCTCTACCAGCTGGACACCATAATCCCTTTTAGATGGCTGGATGGTCACGCCTCTACCATTGACAAGTTGGGTTAAATCAATAGGTTGTGTAGGATCAACTCGACCCAAATCAATAAGATACTGCAGCCTGTTGAGACTCAAAGGCTGATACTGGCGTCTGAAGCTACACAAGAAAGTAACAGTAGTTGGAAAACTCAGTCAGACTTACCTTCCAGCAAGATCTCCAGATCAACTCAGAGCTTTGTCCTGGGTTTTCCTCCATCAATTTATATGGTTTAACAAAATAAAACCCCTGAGTATGGCATAAGCATGTAATATTCCTTGATTTGGGGGCAATGAAACAAAACCAGTAAGTACTTACTTTGTTTCACCAACAATTATTTGCCTAGGCATCTACTTCACTCATTTACACAAATAAATAAATACGTGGAAAATTTAACCCACTATACATTAATGGAACTCAAAGTAATGGTGATTACCATTTATTGGGTGACGACAATGAGTCAGATTTTATATATCTAATCACCCTAAACCTCGCGAGCAGCCACCATTATCTCCATTTTGCAAGTCTTAGTGCAACGTCTGGCTTTTTCCCCAATTCAGGCTAAACTTCATTACCAAAAATGGTTCAGAGAAACAGCAGTGAAAGTTTGCCTCAAAGTGGATTTAAATTTCTACCAACCTATTTTTAGGTAACTCTCAGTGAGAATTGGGTACTTTTACACTAAGAAGCAAAGTAAACTTACCTATGTCCTTCATTAAACCCATATTTTGGGATTCGAAGGTAAAATGGAGTCTGGCCTCCCTCAAAGCCCAGCCGGGGCCGGGTTCCTCTCTGTCGTTCTCCCTTGTGGCCTCTGCCACATTTCCTACCTCTTCTCTGACCTCTTGGTCGTCTTTCCTGCAAGGAAAGAAGAATGTTTTATGATCTACAGATGCACTTTTTTAAATTGCATTTCACCTTTGCACTGTATTTTTTGGTTATGCCCTTCATTCATCCAACCAAGCAGGACTAGCCAAGCCCACTACGTGCCAGGCACCATCCTAGCTGCTCTGAAGTCCAAACACTCCACATGAGCAACTCTGCCTCTGAAGATGTAGCTAATTCTTGCAACCAAACTCCAAGTTGTGTTTCAAAGGGAAAGTTCCAAGAATGAGATGAAAAAAAGGAGACTGTGACAGGTTGGAACTGAAAAAAATTGTAGAATTAAAACATCCACAACAAGCAAAGTTTGCATGCTATGCAAGCGCATTTATTTTGGAATTAATTGTCAATATGCCATTGTTACCCATATATAGCGTTTTATTTAAATGCCAATTTATAAGGAAAATATTTTTCTTACTTTACTTCCTGTCACTTCAGGAAAGCAACGAATTGATTTTTTAAAGTGACAGTATGTCCATGACAGCTTTTCTAGCTATATTCAATGATTTGCAGAAGAGACATCAAAGGTAATAAATCTTTCCCATGAAGATAAGGTATGGAAAAGCACTCCATGTTTAAACCCAATTTTAAAAGAGACAATCATTTGTACTTCCTGCGACCTCGCTCCCCCGCCCTAATTAACGTAATTAAGCCTCTAAACCTGAACCTTACCGAGAACTGGGACCACGTGGGCAGGTTTTCCCGCGTCACCTAAGCAGAGGGGCTCAGGGGTCCCTGGTTCCCCCCGCGCCTCTGGACCCGCGACCCCGAGGGCCCCCGCGCCGCCCCCAGCCTTACCGGTTTCCTGGAGCCCGGGTTCGGCCTCAGGTTAGCCAGGCTCACACGGGGCAGGGCCCGCAGCAGGTCCAGGGCCTGGGGCCCCCCGCTCCGCACCGGGCCGGCCATGACCCGCGCGCCCGCCAAGCGGCAAGGACGCCGGGCCGCCAGAGCCACGTGATTTCCGGCGCTGCTTTACGGCCGCGGCCCCGCCTCTGTCGTGCTGCAGGCCCGCCGCGCCGCCAGCCGCGGGGCATGCCGGGAGGCGAGTGCAGTTGCGGCGGCGGAGGCAGGTGTGCGAGGTTGTGTCTTCGCTGTGCGCCGGCTTTATGTTTAGTTCGTTGGGGATGGGATCCTATTTTGAGAGGTCGTGCCTTGACCTTGGCTCGCAATGTGCTGCATTCTCTTCCGCCGCACAAAGCACGCGTTGAAAACGGTGTGCGTTGGAGGGCTTGGATTCACTGGCCTGATGTGTCTCCCAGTCTGGTCCTTAGAGGCGCAGGGTCTTCTCCGAGCTCCAAGTGGGGCCCAGAATAAGATACCCTGGGCGCTGAAGTACTGGCCTGGAGCTGAGCCAATTATACGCCCTGTCCTCTGAAAAGAATTGCACAACGGAGAGTTGTGGGTTAATTGTTATTTGGGGCAAGATGAGGGCTATAGCCTGGGAGATAGCCCCTCAGCTCCGAGGAACTGCTCCGGAGAAGGTCAGTATATATGTGATTTACGTGAAGGGAGGTATGTGTCATCAAGCACACGTGTTGGCAGAGGCTTGCTGCTGGTCACAAGGAGCAGATGTCACCGTTAATGATTCTAGTGCTCTTCTAGATACAAAGAGATGCCAGAATTTGGGCTCATAAAATCTTCTGAAAATGCCTGACTATCTGAAAGCCTGTTCTGCCAGTTTTCCCAGAGCAAAGCGCGCCTTATTCCTGATCTCAGCCCTCAAGTCTTTTCAGGGGGTGTTGGAGGTCAGCGGCTGCAGTGGTTACTGACTTCATCGTTGTAGAGGCAGGTGGCAAGTTCCGACTTTTAGTT
Organism: Eubalaena glacialis; assembly: GCF_028564815.1. NCBI lineage: Eukaryota > Metazoa > Chordata > Mammalia > Artiodactyla > Balaenidae > Eubalaena > Eubalaena glacialis. Next base: position 3,722,117 of record NC_083732.1, on the reverse strand, counting down.
GGCAACCCTGAGATTCGAAAATAATACCCAGGGTCGAGCTATTACAATGGCTGGCTGGTACCAACCCGTGAATAGGACTCAAACTCTGCATCCTGTACGAGTGCGTCTGTGTTGCTTTGACCAAGTCACAGACATGCTAACTTCACTTGCTGTTAATAATGAAGGAGCCACGCTGAGCGCTTGGCTATGTGTCAGTCGCGTGCTGAGTCACCCTCATTCGATTCATCAACTAAACAACCCCTCGTGGGGTAGATGTTATTACCTTTCGGACTTGGCAAGGGCGGTAGCTTGAACGACGTCTCAGAGCAAGCAGGAGGGCCAGGATTCACACTTTGCCTCCTATTACATAAGTAGTATTTTTTATAATATAAAGTTGAATATCTGCAGCACAAAATACATAACAATATTTTCACTCAAAAGTATCGGCTTCCCCATTTTTGTCTTAAGTGAGTAATATAGACCATGCTCTTTTCTTTTTCTTTCTTTTATTGTTCTTTTTATGTTTCACTGTCTTGCTGGGGGGTTGTTCCTGCTGGTCGCTACTGGTGATCACAAATAGTGAAGGTGGAAATAAATTTTTGGAGGGCAACTACTTCTATGTTTAACTAAACATTTTTGAAGTTATTTTAAATCAAGTGTGAAAAACTACAGAGGTGACTCCCTGGCGGTCCAGTGGTTAGGACTCTGTGTTTTCACTGCTGGGGCCGAGTTCTATCCCTGGTCAGGGAACTAAGATCCCACAAGCCCCGTGACGTGGCAAAAAACAAACAAACAAACAAAAAAACACAGAAAGAAAAAGTTGCATTCATTCCTTTATTTGAGCAATATTTATGAGCAAGACACTGAACTTGTTACTGAAAAATATACATGGATGAAGTCAAACAGGATCTTGGTCCCAGATTGTTTGAAATCTAGTAGGGGAGATTTTCCAAGAATTATTATTATTATTATTTTTGGCTGCACCACACACTTGTGGAATCTTAGTTCCCCGACCAGGGATCAAACCCGGGCCCTTGGCAATGAAAGCGTGGAGTCCTAACCACTGGACCACCAGGGAATTCCCCAAGAATGAATATTTTTGAAAAGTTAAAAAAAAATTAGGCCTCTTGTAGAACTAATAGCACTACAAGAGAAATACAAATATGTGAGTTCTATAAAACAATATGAAGATAAAAGTCCGTACTATTTAGAAGTGTAGAAAGAAATATAGTGAAAAAAATAGAAGCTAGTTCCTGCCTTTAAGGGTTTTCAATTCAATATATTTCATCACCTTTCTGTTAGAAATTTCATACTTCTGGGAAGAAAATTGCAAAATATGTTGCAAAATGTGTCCTAATCTACAGAAAGATACACAGTTTTCCCCCTATCTAGAAAAATCATTGTTTGCACTAAGTAATGAGCTTCTGGATGAGTGTTAGTTCCAATAATATTTTTTATCATCGAAAAAAATTTTTATTGAATAAATGAGATACAGGAAATATAAAACAGTGTGCTGCACTTCTGCGAAGTAGATGCTTTTTGTTGTATACGTTATGTAATGTTATTGGTGGACATCAGTTAATAATAGTGGAAGTAATAATTGTAGGCTACATATTTGTTTAGCCCATATGCAACATGTTGACCAAGCATATAAAACAGTCAAAATAATTTGATGAGTCTCATCTGTGTTGTAAAAATGTAAATTAAGGGTGTGTGGTGAATAAGTCATTGATCTTTAAGTCTACAGAAGTTTTACATCATCATTATCATTGCAGGATAATATTTATTAAGCACCTACATGCTTGGGGTGTTGTCCTAGCCCCTGTTTAAATCACATTAAGGAGACCTTGTAATAAGAAAACATCTCAGCAACTATTTAAGAGTCATCCTGACTCCAGCCCTGGTTAATAGTGACTACTGAGTCATTATATAAAAGAATGAAGTGAACCCTATAAAGATGCTATAATCTGAAGTCCATTGGGAAGGCCCTCCTTCTCATACACTCCCAAATAATCTTCCCCCACCTATCCCAGTGCTTTGACAGTCTGTCAATATAGATTGATTCCTTTTAGCTAACTAATTAAAATTAAAATTTTCAAGGATGTCAGAATGGGAGTCGGGGATGAAAATAAAAGGGGATAAATACATCACACAAGGTACTGTGTATGAACCATAATGATAATACACTATGAAATGAAGAGTCACATCAGGACTTCCCTGGTGGTGCAGTGGTTAAGTATCCGCCTGCCAGTGCAGGGGACATGGGTTCGAACCCTGGTCCGGGAAGATCCCACATGCCGCGGAGCAACTAAGCCCATGCGCCACAACTGTTGAGCCTGCGCTCTAGGGCCCTGCGAGCCACAACTGCTGAAGCCCGTGCTCCACAACAAGAGAAGCCACTGCAGTGAGAAGCCCGCACACCGCAAGAAAGAGTAGCCCATGCTCTCTGCAACTGGAGAAAGCCTGCACGCAGCAATGAAGATGGAAGTCAGCCAAAAATAAATAAATAAATAAAACAATAATAAATTTAAAAAAGATCAACTCAACTGTTTCTGAGATTAAAAAACAACAAGACAAAAGCATGCACATAAAAGTCTCCCATCTCATCTCCCTAAATGAGGTCACACATTAAATAATATTTTGGCAGGGATGGGAACGGGAGGAGGAAAGGAATTTCAGTGATTCAATTATTACTGACAAGTCATTTTTAGAATGGGACGAAGAATAGGCTAATTTTGTGAAGATCAAAGTTGAGTAAAAAAAACTGGGGATGTGATTTTTCTTAGTGAAGGAAGGAAGGAAGTCAAGGGCGGGAAAGAAGTGAATGGCTTTGATATTGGGAGACAACAAATATTGAGACAGAGAAGAGAGCATGAAAAGGGTTGAAAATAAATGTCACCTTCAAAAAAATTACCTAGTGTTATCAAAGGTTGGTCCTGACTCAAAGGTCTTCATTCACACCTAGATAATTTTTGTTTTGATTTTATCATAGTACATAATGCATACATTTGTTATGAAAAAAATGCAGTTGTACAAAAGGGCGTACAGTGAGAAGCAGGAGTTCTTCATAGGCAATCACTTTTAACTTTCTGTTTTTATTTCTTCTGGTGATTGCCTCCATATTTACAAATTAAAATTTCCCTACACTAATTGTTTTGATCAACTTTTGACATTGTATATTCACTTGTCTTACGATAGCTGAAGATTTATATTAAACTACTTCCTTCTAGTATTTTCTTTTCTCTCATGGTAAACTGTGTGATTTAAATAATATAAGAACTTTAAATAATATAAGAACTATTTCTTGGATGTTCAAGTTTCAGAAGTATATGTGAGCTCCTCCCTCTAAGATGAAGATACTGACAAGCCTCACCTGTCACTCCTTTGCCCCTTCTCATTTCCAACTTCTGTTAGCTGTCTATTTACTAACAATTTACTGACAATTTAATCCATTGTCACGGATTATCAATATACCTGTACAGTTTCAATCATCATTTAGTGTAAATAAGAAGCTACAACAATTACTGTATTTGCTCTTTCTAGACCAGTTTTCAGTATTTCCCTCTTTCCTGGCCCCAGAGAACTGGCTTTCAGGTTGATAGGCTTTCTTTAAATTCATGACCATAAACCTCAAATTGGTCATCCTACCTCAGTGTTCTAGAAAACTTACTTTTTCACTCTCCATGATGACTATTTTGTATCTACTCTCCCTCTCTCTCTCTCTCTCTATGATTTTCCTTTATACTTTAGAAAAAGAAGTCATGAGATGGAGAATTTCTTCCACATCCCACCAGTAAATGTACAGTCCTTCCTAGAACAGCATTCATCCTCTATATCCTATTAAAGAGAAGGAAGTGGCTTTTCTCCTGCTAATGGTCAGTCTTTCCACCTGTGATCTGGACTCCTCCCACCTGCTTAAGAATTTTGTAGTTTTCATATCCCCTTTCTTTCCTACATTATCAATCTCTCCTTGTACTGCTAATCAGAATATAAAAACGTAAAATGGTGCAGCCTCTTTGGAAAACAGTATGGAGGTTCCTCAAAAAAGTAAAAATAGGGGACTTCCCTGGCAGTCCAGTGAGTTCAATCCCCGGTGGGGGAACTAAGATCCTGTGTGCCGCACAGTACAGCCAAAAAAATTTTTCTTAATTAAAAAAAATTTTTTTAGGTAAAAATAGAGCTACGTTATCCAGCAATCCCACTCCTGGGTATATATCCAAAAGAACTGAAATCAGTATCTCGAAGAGATATTTGCACTTCCATGTTTACTGCAGCATTATTCACAGTAGCCAAGACATGGAAACAACCCATGTGCATCGACAGACAAATGGATAAAGGAAATATGGGATAGACCTACAATT